>NC_086232.1:32368129-32968129 GCF_036321145.2 Pelmatolapia mariae
AACCAGCTAGAGCCCGCCACGACGTACAATTTCGAGGCGGAGGATTCCCAAGATGAGCTTGGGGTCAACACTGGCAGAATCACCATTGAGGAAGTGAAGACAGTGATCGAGAGCCTCAAAACAACAAAGCGGCCGGCCTAGACGAAATACCAGCAGAGCTCCTGAAACACGGTGGCCAAGCCATGGTGGAAGAACTGACGACTCTGTTCAACAAGTGCTGGCAAAGTGGCACAGTGCCGGAGGACTGGCGGAAGGGCGCCATAGTCAAGCTACCAAAGAAGGGCAACACCTCCGAGTGCACCAACTGGAGAGGCATCACCCTCCTCTCTGTGCCTGGCAAGGCATTCTGTATCGTCCTCTTTCGACGACTGAGGAGTGCCCTCGACCAACGTCTACGAGAGGAGCAAGCTGGGTTCCAAATAGGCCGATCATGCACGGAACAGATTTTCGCCTTAAGAAACATCATCGAACAGTGCGTCGAGTACCGGCAACAACTCGCCATCAATTTCGTCGATTTCAAGAAGGCCTTTGATAGCATGCACCGCAATTCTCTTTGGCAGATCCTGCACTTGTACGGTGTCCCTACCATCTCCATCTGGCAACCGCTGGCAACCCCTGGGCGTTAAAAGACCACGAGGACGTCCCCGCAACACCTGGTGAAGGTCATTCCATCAAGACCTAAAGACATCAGATATATCATTGGAAGAAGCTGAAGCCCGGGCACAAGATCGAGCCTGGTGGTGTTCGTTTGCCGCCTGATATGCCACATAAGGCATGGGAGGATCTAAGTCTAAGTAAGTAAGATGTTGCAAAGTAAACATGTAAGGTAAAAAAAAGAAAGAATAATGTAATGTGAATAACTCAAACATGATAATATGATGAAGATTAATAATTGATTGCATCACATTGTAACACCGATTCCCATCAAAATGGAAAATAAAGATTTTGCTGTAACTTTGTAGATCATTGCTAGCACAATGTGTGACTACTGCTGCTTAGAGACTATACATAAATAACAGATGTAGCTTCCGAGTCTGAAAAGTGAAGCTAATAAAGAAGTGCATTAGACCTGCTTTTTTTTTACTGGCCAACATGGAGAAAATACCTGGTTGCAAACTAAATGTAGCTGTGTATAAGTCTATAGGAAATCCCCCTTCTCTTCCCTTGATGCACATCTTCAGTAACCATTTTCTTGTGGACTTTATGGACTCAACACTTGGCTGCGATCTACAGGTTGCAAACACATAGAGTTACACAACAAGCAGAAACACCAGCAGTTTTGACAACGGCTCTTAGAAAGTAGGTGCAGACATGAATTGTCCCTCAGTTTCTTGTTTAGTTCGAGCCCATGCTCATCTGGTTCAAAACACCAAGACATCAGTGGTCAAAACAATGAGGCTTTACAGCAAGACTTCATTAACCAATGTGTGTGACAGACTAGTGCAACACCCTCTGGCTTACACTCAAAGTTACAGCAGATCACGAGTCTCCAGGTTTAACACTGATCCCAAACAATTAAATCAGAAGACCTAATGTTAAAGGTAACTTTGAATAGCAGTAGTAGTAGTAGTAGTAGTAGTAGTAGTTGAAGTAGTAGTAGTAGTAGTATTTTCTCTTTTTATAGTGATATAAAGCAATTGTGCAGTGGTAATCTGATATCGTGAGAGCCTTAATTCAAGCATATGCTATCAAATAAACCCCTACAATAGACTGGTACACTATCCAAGTTTTACCGCCCCTTGTTCCCTGTGACAGCTGAGACAGGTTCCAGTCCAAGCTGTTAAGAAAGTGGATAGATGGACTTCATATAAATACCACCCACGAACATTTTGTGATCGTGTCTGTGCATTTTCAGCTTGTTTTATGTTATTTTCCACCATAACTGACACACAAATTGGTTAAGGTTCATATAAGGTGTGAAAGAGCACACGAGAACCAAAATATATGCTGTGTGCAATAATATGCAAAGAAACCACAGGTGCAATGTCATGATACCAAACCTGCAATATCGTCTTTCAAATTTCACGCTGAGGCATATTAAAGGAGTGATGCTGTCAGTAACTGTAGCGGCACGGTAAACCTTAGTGTGAGACTGTTTGTACTGGACACCTGTTGGGTATGAATTTACCACCGCAGGGCTACAGCTCCTATAACTGCGTGTTCTTTGCTAATGTGGCTGTTTAAACAAAGTGCTCTCAGGCAGTATATACACAAACAGCAACAAGGTCTGACATGTGTTTGTGAGTCATAGAAGAAAAACGCCTTTGAATGTGCAAGTAATGTTTAGTCGTCTGCTTTGAAATACAGAGAATAGGTAGAGTAGGAAGGAATAAATTCCACTTTCACAAACCTAACATCTGCCTACAATATATAGCCTATCAAACCGTGTGCATTCTTTAAGCTATTCAGCAAAACCTGTATTCAAAGGAAATAATGCTTTGTTGCTCCTCCAGGAATTCAACTTGTGAAAAGTCTTGTTATTGCTTTTGCTCTCTGTTTCATTTTTCATTTCTCAGTGATAGCTAAAAGTGCCACAAATTGATAAAAAGATGGCTTATCTCATTTAAAGATGCACCAAGCTGTGAAAAGCTGTGGGAGGACTGGTCCCCTCTTTTTTTCTCTCTCAGCCTTTGTGCGTCACAACAACTTTTCCATTTAGGCGCAAAGCTTCTGAGTGATTTGTGTGGCTGTAGCTTTTTTACATAACAAGTATTTTTATTAGTATCACCTCTGTACACTTTGAGGAGATTGAGTGAAAAGGGTGGGCTGTAATGCCAGGAGCAAACACTAACCAGGAATAATCACCGATTCAGAGGGATGAATGGAACACAATGCATCAAGTGGCAAGCGGAAATTGCAAAGGCCAAAGCATCATATGATGAAACCATTTCTGTAAATTAGATATTTACTCATCTTTGGGAGAAAACCAGGAGACAGCAGATAGGTAGGGGCGAATGTAATGTGGATTCACAGCACAGTGCAGGCAGTAATAATGTCTAAATACGGACCAGACCTCAGGGTCTAGGTCGCACTAAACTGTGTGTTTTTGTAGCCTAAAACACTGTAGCCATAACCAACAAATTACTGCCATTAATAAAAATAAACACTCCATTTTCTTCGTGTTTGGACTGCTAACTATTGGCACAGCATGTTCACGCCGGATCCAACTGTGAATAAATCAGAACACATAGCTCTGCCTTCTCTCTTGCTGTAATTATATTATAGACACATATCATGGGGTGAATGTAGTGTTGTCGCAAATCTAGAATTGTAGACATTTTATCAGCAGATCGTGCACATTTAAATGAAATTACGTGATGCACCACTTCATAATGGATGTTTTTGGAGCAGTTTCTAAGGTTTCTATGTCATTTGAGTTTAGAAGTATTAACCCTTAGAAAATCAGTCAGTTGACTCTTCATGTTAAAGTTTCTCATGGGTGTGCTTTAAACCTCCTGGCTGACAGACAGTTATGCAGGTATGGTGACAGGGACAATTTCACTTGTTTGTGTTTGTAATGTGGTGGCACATTACAAACATCCGCACTTTATCTTGACTTTAACTGTGGACAGATCTCCTGCTTCTGTAAACAGCCTTTAATAGAATATAAAAGTATTTCAAAATGGCTTAGAAAATGTACAGTTTTATTGCTATAATAAATTAGATTTACTGTACAACAGTTGTGGTGGTTTGGGGATGCCCAGCAAAGGACCCAAACTCTGAAAGACGTGGATGGGGAGGGTGAAGCTTCTAAAGACTAGGAATACACTGTTTCACATGTATAATGAGCACAAGTGCTTTGGGCGCAAATTCAGATGATCTTTCTGTTGTTTTTGCACACTACAAAACAAATGCAACCAGCCATCCTATATTGTTCCCAAATAGGTCTTAAGTGGTAGCAGAGCAGATGTCACCATTTGGCTTGGAATTTGCAAATTTTGGTCAGTTTAGTGCTTTTATTTATTTTTTATTATTTATTTTATTTTTTGTAGAGGGTCTAATAAAATTATTCCAAAAGCACACTGTAGACTGAAGTTAGTAACCAAAAAATATTGAAGTATGCCTGTAACAGCCAGGGTAGCACTGGCATCCATTAATAGTGAGTGAAATGTGGCAATAATATAAAGGGGTTTATCTTAAAAGAATATATTTTATTTTTAGGCAGTCACGCTAAATGAAATTATTTAGTTGAGCTTTTAAAGAACAACAGAACCAGAGAAACAGTCATGAAGCACACTAGCACCCACACAGATAGGAACACATTCAGTCACGCTAACAAAAACATTCCCCACACATCATAATAACACAATGAACTCAATCAAGACTTCATAAAAACACACTATTGTACTGTTGCTGACAATAGTGAGACCTGGCTGCTGTCCTTCGTTCCGTTTATTTTATGACAGACAGACTTTCCTCTGAGTAAACACCGCAATCTTTTTTTTCAATCAAATATCACCGCACGCCATCCCTGAAGAAGATTCCTCCACATCCTCTTATGCCCAATTTTATTTGCTTTTTGGATACCCACTTTTTTCTCGTCACAGCTGCTCCAAATATCAATAAAAAGCTTAATTATCTGTTTGTCTTTTTGGAGCTATCCTGTGTAACCCACTAATGCCTGTTGTTATTTTTTCACTTGATCAGATTTAGTGCGCTAAAATGCTGCAATAATATTGTGCAGCTCATGGATGTTCCTGTTTGCATCTCCCCAGTGTTGCATCAGAATGTTCATCATCCCTTGTGATGGGAGAATGGATGGAAAGCCTTTGGGAGGTCTCTGAAATTACTCACAATGTCCTTCACATTGAATTTCCCTTCCTGTCCACCAAACACAGCACCAACTACCTGCCTGCGTGTATATTTATATGTACGATGAGAAGTGACTCCAAAATGTTTCTGCCGCTTTGTCTCCTATCCCGCCAACCCCCCCCCCCCGCCTATCGTCGTCTGAGTTGTTGTTTTCATTTTTGTGCTACAAGTTCCCACTTAGTCAAATCGTCACAGGGGAGGAGAGGTCATCAGATACAAGAGGGGGGAGAAGAAGAAGGAGGAGGAGAGAAGATGGAGAGGATGAGTAATGACAGGAAAAGGATAAATGAGTGCAGGAAGGGGAAAATAGATAATGAAAATGAAGAAAAGAGAAAAGAAGAGAAAAGAACAAAAGGAAAGGAAAGGAGAAAAGAAGGATGAGGGGGTTTTTTTAAAGGGGGGGGGGGGGCAGCAGAGAAAACAGCAATGGATGGGAATGTAAAGAGGGAAGGTGGGGTAAAAAAAAAATCCAAAACTGGGACAGAAGAAGGAAGAGATGAAATGAAATGAAATGGGAAAAAAAATTAAAAGGAAAATGAGAGAAGAGGCAGTAGAGCGGGGGTGTGCAGTTCCAGAATAAGCTTGGATGTTTATCGTTAATCCCCTCAGGAAGGGTGAAATCTTGTGAGAACTGACTACTGTGGAACCCTGGACAGACTCCATGTGGAGAGGGCAAGAGGCACCACACACACACACACACACACACACAGATTCTAGAAGTTCAGCTCCAATCATAACTCAGCAGGGTGCTAAGTGATGAGGACTGAGAACTGTTACGCAGCAGCTCGCCCCCTGCTAATTCAAAGTCCATTTTGACAGCTGAGATATTGATTGAAATGAACATGTTTAGTGGCAGTTTTATTAAGGCATTAAGTCATAAGACATAGATCTTCCTATCTGTCAAGATGTTAATGATGAATTACAGTGAATGATAGCCACAATGTAAACATCCGCTCACTGAGCTCAATCGACTTCTCAGGAGAAGCCTGTAGAGATCCTGACATGTTTTATGAAACAGAGACAAAAGGTGCTGAACTGTTTCCCATGCATTCGAAATATGAAGACATGCATTTTGACCATCGAAACTCGCTGTTCTTGACTAATTCCCAACAGCATGCTGAGAGCACTACTTTGATGTGTTATTATTTCTCCTACATGTTATGGGAGATTGATGTCTGTATTTCCCTCAGACAACTCCCCCACGGCTTGAGTAATTCCCCCAGAAACAAACAAAAACCAAAAAAACGTGATGAGGAAAGAGTGCAAGACTGTGCCAGATGTAATCCTCCCCAAAGCGTAGCTCTCACTTCTTTTTTCTTTTTTCTTTTCCAAGCCAATGCTGACTAGCTGACTAGTGCAATCGAAACAACTGATCATCCCACCAGTATTCACAGTCAGGCCCTATCCCTACTGCTGTCTACCTCGCTGCTGGCCACATGAAGCCCTTTTTTTGTCTCATCTTTCATATTCTGCATCTCTTTTTGAGCTCTACGCCAGCTCCCACCTAAAAGGTTTGATGAATTAAATAATTAAATAATGGAATAAATTAGCAGAAAGCAGCAGAAAGTCTGCCATGAAAACTGTACGTGTTTTTGTTGGGCATTTTGCAGTTTCCTTCAAAGCATATCCACATGGGATGGGAAGGGAAGAGGCAGATGGATGAGAGGTTAAAGGGGAAATACAATGAGTAGGATTCAAAACAGATCTGGAAAGCAGATCTCTAGTACTGCAGAAGATCTCTACAGCACCTGCTGTGTGAGGAGTGCTAAGAAAATCTTTAAAGACACTATAGGCCCTGGACACCATTTGTTCAAGCTCCCACCGTCAGGCAGGCAGTTTAGAACTAAGAATGCATGCACAAATAGACTGAAACAACTTCTCTCAAAAGCTGTAGTACTAAAGCCGAGTCATCGTCAGTCTGGTAGGAAGAGTTATGTACCTTATTTTCTGTGCAATATTTTAGGTTCCTATATACATATTTTTCTTTTATTTATGTTAAACATGTTTGTGAAGCTTATTTTATTTGGTCATAAAAAATGGAAACATGGTGTCTAACCAAATACATATTCCTCCTGGCATTATACAGGCTTCCAGAAACACTGTAGGGAAACTTGCATGGATATTAAACAGATTTCTAGGAGATCTTGTTTTCATCTGTGCAATATTGCTAAATTTTGAGAGATGCTGAAAAACTATTGCATGCACTTGTTACTTTTAGGCTGGACAATTGTAATTCATTATTATCAGGCTGTTCTGAAAGCTCCCTGAAAGCCATCAAAATGCTGTGGCAAGAGTACTAACAGAGCACTCAATACCAGAAAGAAAAATCATATTTCTCCCTTACTGGCTTCTCTTCATTGGCTCCTTGTCAAAGCCACAATTGAATTTAAAATTCTTCTCCTCACATGCAAAGTGTTGAATAATCAAGCCCTATCATTTCTTAAAAATCTCATAGTACACTCATAAATATCCTAATTGAGCGCTTCACTGCCGTAGTGCAGGCATACTTGTGGTTCCTGGTGTTTCTAAAAGTCAAATGGGAGTTAGAGCCTTTAACTTTCAGGCCCTTCACCTGCGGAACCAGCTCCCAGTTTAGGTCTGGGAGACATTTCCGCTGTTTAGATTAGACGTTACTCTTTCCTTTTAGGTAAAGATTATACTTTGGCCTCGATGAATTGACCCTAAACCATTTCTGAGTTATGCTGTCATTGGCTGTGGCTGCTGGGGGGTGCACTGAGCGTTTCTTCTACCCTTACTTCCTTTCACTCCTGATGTGTTTAGATGCCTCTTCTGTCTACTTACTCCAGCAGTTTGAGTTTTGTCCTTGTCTCTCAATGATGAGATGTCTCTCAATCTCCTTTTTTGTCTTCTCTTCTGCTCAGAACCCAACCAGCCACAACAGATGGGCTTAGTGCTGCCAGAGCTCTCCTCTTCCTGTCAAAAGGGAGTTCTTTCTCCCTACTTTTAATATTGCCATTTTCTCCATTATACTGTAGGAAATTTAACTTACAGCAGAAATGAGGACACTATTGCCATAAACTGGTGCTATATAAACAAAATCTAATTCTTGGTTGCCTTAGGTTTGAAGCAGGAGTTTGGAATTGTTAGCAGGTTTTTGCCTCAGGATTTCAAGATTTGATGCCATCTGGAGAACTAAATTTGGGCTATGCAATTTTCTCTAAAAGTTTGATTATCTTTTTGGCATTTAAAAACTGAGGCTAATTCATTACAATTCCTTTTTATTATAACTGTTTCCAGCTAGAAATAACTTTGGGTCCACTGAAATTTGTTTTGCAATCACACTGATCTCTTCCCAAAATGTTAATCTGGTACTTATGAATAATATATCCTGCAAAGTACATGTCTCCAGGACCAGCTTTTGCCATGATGATACAGGCAAACAAACAGACAGGCAGACTTACAAATGGTAATGTGAATGGTTATTATGTGGCTCCCTGCTGATTTGTTCGGGGAGCAATTTTAAGGCTGACCTTTGTTGGGAAAGGAGGCTATGAATTCAGTGACACAGTTTAAAAAGCCTTTCAGGTGTAAGTCAACCTTAGCAGTGATCATAGAGGGAAATTACTGAAATGTAGTTGCGTCAGTGGTTTTGTTTTGTTTGGTTTTGTCATTGTTGTTTTTCTCTGAGGTTAAAAGACTGTTGTGTAATTGAAAGCTGTCTCCTTTTGAAGCAGCACTACGTACAGTGAATATATCAGGTTTTCGAAGCAATCCCTTGTGCTTTCTTTGATAAATAATAGCCTGTTATTTCAAGTGTACAGCGCAATCTAAAGTGCTGCAACAAGCCTGTCTTATCACTTCATTTAAAGGAACAATGTCTACATGGTAGCAAAGTCCAGCCGTTGCCACATTTACCTTAATACAACAAAGGAATATTTATCTCTTACATGATTTTTCTTGACTAATTATGTTTCATATTTCACATAACAAATATTTACTGGGGGACTTTAAAGCTTGGCTTGTGAGTAGGCACTCTCAGAAAGAAGCCATGCTTTTTTTCTTAAAGTTTAAAGGACACAGCCTGAGATTTATTATGTTTTGTTTGAAGGGAAAAGCATGAAGGCAATCAGTCAGTGTGATTTGCTGCTGCTCTATTATGGGATGTTTCAATATACAGCTGTTTATGTCATGACTTTTTCAATTTTGCACCGTGTCCCAGGGGTTCCAGACCCATATTCCCTGACTGATCCACTGTTTAATGTATACACTGCTTGTCTCAGCCTTCTCATTTGCTGGGAATGTTCCAGAGAGAATACCAGTGGTTTTCTTCCGTTTGTGTTTGCCAGCGACATAACCCAATTCACCTATAAATATGGGCTATCATGTCCATTTTCCATGCCTGAGCCTCAGACTAATTTACCACTGGCATTGATATGAAAGATGAGCCTTTTGTCTCAGGGAAATAGGATTATTCTCATTGATGGGAAGAGGCAGAATCACATCTGCTTAGACAAAAAGAAAGGCTGTCGTATGAGAAGATGGCAACCTGAATACAGTTTGGGCAGAATGCAACCAGGGCAGAGCTTTTATTGTAGAGATCTGAAGATCGTCTTGTACAAAACAGAGCAGGAGGTTTTGGCATGTAGATGAGATGGACTCCCACCAAGGTACCCTGTGTATTCACTTCTCTCCCTTTTGCCAGTTTCCTAAATACACATAACATATACCTGCTGCATGTAAAACTTTGGCAATGATCTCTGTTAGCTGTTTATTTTCATAATTTCAAATACTCTTGGGAGTGTACTTGCTCACTTTTAGCGCTCTTGTGTCTTTTTTCTTCTCCTCATTATATTTTCTTCCACCTGTCTCACATGAAGCAAATGAGATCTAGGTCGTAACACCCACATATCAGATCATCTACACCATTTGGATACATGCTCACTGGCACAGCCCTTTTTTCTGATAATTGCCTATAATGTGGTTCTTTTTCTGGGATTTGCAAGCTTCCTGCTTAAACCGCACATAAAATGCCATGCTTCTGAATTACTCATAATTACCACGCACTAGCATGGCTCCTATTCTCTGGACTGTATTTCCTGAGAGCACCTATGGAGAAACACAGCTTGAGTTTTACAGGCATGGATATAGGTGGGTAAGAATGGGTGAGTCAAAGGATGAGTTCAATTCAATTTTATTTATATAGCGCACAACAGTTGCTTCATCACGCTTTGTATTGTAAGGTAAAGAACTTACAATAATACAGAGAAAAGAAAGAAAACCCCAACAATCAGATGAGCCCCTATGAGCAAGTGCTTTGGTGACAGTGGAAAGAAAAAAACTTCCCTTTAACAGGAAGAAACTTCCAGCAGAACCAATCTCAGGGATGGACGGGTATTTGCCACGATGGGTTGGGGGTGAGTGGATTGAGAAAGGACAGAGACATGCTGTGAAAGAGCGGATAAGCGGAAAAAGATGGATGGATGGATTTTGCCACTTCTGCATAAAAACTTTATTATAGTGGAAGGACTGTCTCTTTATGTCAGTCAGTTATGATAAAACCACATTAACTAACACTATCTGTTCAATAAAACAATAATAAATAACATCCAGTACATGTTGGATGTGAAGCATGTGTCACTGACTTAAAGACATGAATGTCAAATTTACACTCAGTTTTTGGTCTCTACCAACTTCTAAGGGAAATATCTGGATTTTATACTGATAAACCTTCCAGTTTTTCTCAACGTCTTGTTGCCAAATGTGTCTCTCAGCCTTGTGGTAATAAGAAGTTACTGGACAAAAGGCTTTTAGAGCAGGTCCAGAGAAAATAGCTGCCTTCTGGATCTGAAAACTAATGAGATTTAGGGAAGCTGTGGATTTAGGTTCATTGCGTTATTCCTTGTGTCATTATTCTCACACTGCTTTATGAGACAAGTTGTGGATTCAGATTTAACTCCAATTGGTGTTAGAAGCCCTAGCATTCATTGATAAAGAGAAAGGCTGATGCACCAGTAGGGGCTACTACTTTAGTTTTTTCTTTTTAGTAAAAATGCTTTTTGCTGCATAAATCTACCAAATGTTAAACTTCAATACTTTCAGTTGAACCACATCATAGATACTGGGTTCAAAGAAACCCATGGGTACAGTTTACAGCCCTGTAGCAAAATGAAGCAAGCTTGAAGGTATCATAAACTCACAAATATTACAACTTGCAGTCAGAAGAAGCCCATCCAGGAAGTCTATGTTTGGTTCTGATCAGCGAAATTCTGTTATTTTACTAACCCGTACTAACTGGCAGCTCTTCGCGTCTGTGTGTTGCACAGTCTGCTGGAGTCCAGAAACCAATGTGTGACTTCTCAGCACCTACATTTATATCCAATCTATGTTTAAACTGTATCTTTCTAAGGAAATAGTAAAATAATCATGTGACTTGGCTCCAAAACTATGGAACAGCTTACCACCCTCTCTTCACACCTTAAAAAAAAGCCAGCTTAAAAGTCATCTGTTCAGAGATGTGTGCATGCGTGCATGCGTGCATGCGTGCGTGTGTGTGTGTGGTTTATGTGTGTTCACTTTGTCCTTGGACAATTTGTTTTTGTTTTGTTCTAAAGCACTTTTGTAGCTAGTTTTTACTTTAACATAGACAGGTTCAAATGATTACTATTAAAACAGTTAAGTGACAACATTTGTTACCCTCAGAGTGAGAACAAGCTAAAAAGACTGATTGCATTTGCAACCTGAACTTCGTTCCTCAGCACTAGAAAGTAATTGTGCTGTAACTTCAAAATAAGAAAATGTTCATCCATGTTTCCTTTGCAATTATTGTGATTATAAAAGCTGCCTAAAACACATGCTATTAACTTACAGTCATGGTACCATGAAAAAAAAAAATCAAACATGTCCAAATTTATACTGCACATAAAAAGCTGCTATTCATGAACCGACTGCTTTCATTAAGTCATCGTTATTAAGGCCTGCAGCAATGAAACAGCAGAGTGCTCAGGTATAATCTCCTTCAAACGCCCACCGGCCTGTCCATCAGTACACACTAGACAGTCATTATAGACACTACAGCAACCTACTTCAAATGCCCTCTCTGCCTCCCATTCACTCTGCTGTTCCCGTGTCACCATACAGATATTCTTCTCGGCTGTCAATCACTCATGGAGAGATGGGAATTTCCAGCACAAAGACCTTAAATAATGGTGAGAGAGAGATCAGCTGTTTGTTGCTTTTGTCTGTGATAATTAGCGAGCCACACAGTTCGCGCGGGGCTGGAAAAGTATTGGTTGTTTTTTTAATCTTCCACCTCTGTTAAACACTCTTTCATGAAGCTTTTTGAGCCATCATTTTTTCAAAACGTTACTCTCGCTTATCAGCTGGTTCTCTTGTGATTGATGTGTGACAGGTGCGTGTGGCGTGTCCATCAGGTTAAATAGCTCTTCAACAGGAAGCTCTGCTTGGACAGACAGTATACACATGCACATGGACAGAGACTGGGCAGAGAGTGCTGAATGGATTACACAGGAAATCAATTACAAATACAGAAATATAAAACTAGAAAAAACAAATTTAAACAGCTACTTGTTTCACTTTGTCATGGTTTTGGGTTCTTAACACAGTCTCTTTGTGTTTTGGGGGTTTTGACTCTTTGGATTCTGGTTTATTCTATTATTTTATTTATTACTCTAGTTTGTATTTGGTTTCTGTTACCATGTCTCCCCTGTGTTCCACACTTCATGTTTAGTGACTCTTGACTTCATGTTTTATCTCTTGTCTCCATGTTTGGTGTTCCTTTTCTATCTTGTGTCTTGTCTGTTTCTCCCTCAGTCCCAGTGTCAAGCTTGTTTGTCTTAGTCTCCGCCTCGATGCGTTTCCTGTTTTAGGTTAACAGTCCTGTGTTCAGCGTGCTCAGTTTTGCTTCCCCCGTTATGTCTATTTGTTGCAGCTGTGTACCCATGTGTTTCCACTTTTGTTGGTTTGTCGTCCTCTATGTTCTGAGTCTCAGGTTTTTCATGTTTCTTATGTATCCCACTTCAGTGTTTTGTTTCACCTTGTTTGTTAGCAGTGTCTTGGTCTCCTTTTCCCTTGTATTTGCATCTTTACTCAGCCACAATAAAACGACTCCCTTGGCTCCCTGCGTCTGCTTTTGGGTCCTCACCACTCTTCGCACCACACAATCATGACACATTTGGCTGTTAGGATGTTAAGGATGTTTTTAATGTAATGTACTAGTGTTCATGGGGTGCAGTTTTTGTAGTGTTTGAACTTAATTTACCCTTTTGAGTTTGCGCAAAGATCACATCAGATAATATCACATGATCATATGCTCCCAGAAGTTCAGAAGTGTCTGTTTTTATCTTCTGCTGTTCACAAATGTAAGCACTTCTGTGCTTGATGGCTTTCAGCATAGTATAGGGTGCTTGGTGATGTCTTATGAATATCACGAGGAACATTAGATTTTGTTTTATTTTTTGTTCATATAAGAACAAAGACTATTCCAGCTGTCGTGGGGCAAAAGGAGGGCTACGACATAGACAGGTCACACAGGTCCATGAGTAGAAAGAAATTCCAGAAATCGAGTATTTAGAACATTCTGAAGCCTGAACCTAATTATTTAAAATGTTGGTTATGTTTAACATGAGCATACACCATTGTAATAGTGTATGTGACATAACAGCATAACTGGATACTTACAGAATGAAATGTCCTTTCCGGGGTTGAGGAAGTTGAACTGCACAACATTAAAAACCTTGCTAAAAGGAAGGGGTTTTTCTTTAGAATATAATATAAATGTATATAAACATAAAAATGCCTAATATCTACTTTTGTATTGCATTTATATGAATAAGAATATGTATGGATTTTTTTAACTACTTTCATCCCTGATGTAATGATGCATCTCTGACATATATTCTGTAACTTGTGGCAATTTATTCTGTCTCAATTATAATTGTTAATACATTATGTTGACTTATTTCTTATTCTATTTACTTAAAAACCAAAGTAAAGGAACTTGATTTATGTTAATAAAACTCTTGTACTATCTGTGTGCATCACAATACAACATCTTCCTCTATGTTTAGGCTCCAGTCAGGTGAGATGAAATGAATATACAGGGTGCACATCATAACAAAATATCAAATTTAATGTGTAACAAAAGTGTAAAACAAACAAAAAACAAACAAAGATTAAATTGAATTAAATTAAAAACAAAGTGTTAGATAAGATGAGATTAGTTTGTATCAGAGAGCATGGGATGTTGTATATTCAAGATTATTATATAATAAATGGATGATTGGATGATTTTTCTGTTTTGTTTTGTTTTTGAGGATTTGGTTTTGTTTTGTTTTGTTTTGTTTTGTTTTGTTTTGTTTTGTTTTGTTTTGTTTTGTTTTGTTTTGTTTTGTTTTGTTTTGTTTTGATGAGGAGGGGTTTTCTACGTGCTGTATTTCACTGTTACTAAAACTGGGTTTGACTGGCAAAAAATAGAAACACATGTTTTGATGCTGTTGCTAAAAATTGCTGCCAAAATGCACCCAGCTGTTAAAAGTGAGATGATGCATGTGTACACTTGTGCACTCTGAATCAGTATGATTCTTAAATGGTAGAAGCTTAAATGTATAAATGTTTAAAAACTGTTTTTGTGCTTTTCTTTCCTTGACTGCATATTTCCAGTCCACTTTTTCAAAGATATTTTAGACACGTGAAAACTGATCTGCTGCGCCAACATTTTTATGCACATAACTAGCACAACACTAAATCCTGCATGCTATCCTTTCTCCAGGCAGACCAAAGTACCTCACAAGTTTAATAACCACGTTGCGTAATGCTGTGTGGTCTCTGGGACGATGGGAGCTGATTGCACTCAATCATAATGAGCTCCTGGAAAATAGATTTGTCGCGACAAATTATTCTTCAAGGGAAATATCCATTGCCCTGCGTTGTTTTTCTTCAGGTCTGACAGATAATCAGCTTGCCGTTAATGAGACTGGAATTTCATTTTAGATGACACCTGTGAAATTCTCTCTTTCCTCAAAGAAGAGCTGACAGCCAGCTAAGACTGCTAGAAAATATGATCCTTCTCTAGTCGTATGTTCTTGGTGTAAATCGTAGTTAAGATGACAAGTACAGGCCTCCTGTGAAATCGCAAAAAGGAAAGCAGGCAAATCAAAGTAGGAGGGGAAAAAAAACACAGTGAGTCATCAGTAACACTGTGAATAATCATGTATATTAAAGCCACCTCAAATAGGCGGATGTCACTCTGAAAAAAAGCTGTACAGGTTGTAGTATGTGGGTGCCTCAGCCAACATTCGCCGTCATCATGACCTTTTCACCCCGGCCACCTACAGCATATGTGCACAACACACAGACACACCCATCCGCCCACGGCCACTTACAAGCACTCATCTCAAAACAAAGCAGCCAAGTAAAATGCAACTTTATCCCCACATGCATCCTCCATCTATCACTGATTATTTGTCCTGTATGATTTTCGAAGCATACTGACATTTTGTTCCTGTCATTTTGAGTGGTAGCTGCACTGAACCACGCTTTGCCTTTAGAGACGGATGTGCACTCTAACCTGATGATCCATGTCCTGATTCCCAGAGGCTAAATGTTTGTGTGTGTCTATGTCTGTGTGTGTGTGTGTGTGTATGTGTGTAGAGGGTCTGCTGACTTCAACAGCTGGCTTCCTCCAATAGGCAGTCAGCGAGTACATCCGCCTAATGATATCACTACTGCTTGTTGATGTGAAAGGTGCAGAGGGAGAGACAGAGAGGAACAGGAGGACGAGACGAGGTAAACACACAATGCATATATATTAGTTAGTATCCATTCACAAACCCCTGTGACCTGCTGTGCAATATTTCAGATCTGTCTCAAAGGAAGAGTATGTCATGACGACACATACATTTAAATCAGCTATAACTGATATAGCACTAATCTATAAAGCGACAATACGAAAGCACTGCAATCTGCTCAGCGCCAAAAAACAGATGGATACTGTAACTAGTGATATTTCTCTCAGGAGTCAGCTAGAATCCAAAAACAGAGCAAAAATGACAGTAAATATTGGATTACATTCATCAGCTGTTCCGCAACCCAGCTTCAGTTGAATCATGTTCCTGTCACACAGCTGCCGTTTGCATAAATAAGCAACTAAAAGGGTTGCCATATCAATTTACAGGGCAAAATGTTGGTTTTGTTTTGACCTTACCCCTTATTAATGTCAGTAATTGCCAGTTTAGAAAGTTAATTAATGTTTATGTTAAGCAAAATGACTCTAGTTACACAGGATTGTTTATCTATTAATATTAGCTCATACCAGCATGCTGGTCACACCACATCAGTGTATATACTGTATATATGTTTATATAGCAGTATGCACACTGTCCATATACACCAGCAACAGTATGCAGTATTTATAAAAATCAATATTATGTTAATTATAAGAAGAAGCAAAAAAAAAAAGCATGGTTCAGTTCAATTTAATTCAATTTTATTTATATAGGGCCAAATCACAATAATAGTCACCTCAAGGTGCTTTATACTGCAAGGTAGAGACTCAACAATACAATATAGAGAAAACCCCAACAATCAAACAACCCTCTATGAGCAAGCACTTGGCGATAGTGGGAAGGAAAAACTCGCTTTTAACAGGAAGAAACCTCTGACAGAACCAGGCTCAGGGAGGGGCGGCTATCTGCTGTGACTAGTTGGGGCCGAGAGGAGGAATGAGATGGTAAATTTTTTAGATCTAACCAGGAACTCTGTCAATGTACTGTAAAGTTCTGTGAATATGAGTATTTCATTATGAAATACTTCAAAAAGTAAGTAGTGATACGTCACTTTTGGAAGGATACAAAACATCTAAACTTCCTAAATAAGTTCAGTTTAGTTTTAACTTGATGTTTAATCTTATGAGTTGGCTACTCTTTCTTGACGATGGATATTTCACAACAAATATCAATGTGTATCTTTCTATTATGAGAATTCTCCAGCAAAAAGATATGAAGAGCTTATGTTCTCAACCTGCAACCTCACAGGAAGTAGAAGGACTTAAATCAGGCTCTGGGGAATCAATGAAAGACTCTCTGCTCTGGGTATTGTAAAAAAGTAACAACAAACATGTTGATTTAGGTCATAGTTTGTGACTGGCATTAATTAGGACACAGCACCCCAAGAGATTTTATGACAAATAGACTGACAGCAAAAGCTTGGCTTTCCTGTCCATTTTGAAACAAGTGACCAGAATTTGAGAAGACTTGACTTTGATGTATTAGTTCTGTAACCTTTATTGAAAAAATCACCTAACTAGACACCCATCTCTCTAGTAAAGTTTTCTTTTCTTTTCTTTTCTTTTCTACAACATAACAAAATCTCCCAGAAAATTTCTCCTCACATTCAAAATGAGCATGGAGTATCAGCACGACTGCAAACTTGTCTGTCCAGTGGGAGCTCACCCCCTGTGTTTATATGTGCTGCAAATACACTTGCACATTCTCACACACATGCACTGCCTTTTTCTCACAGACTCACCACACTTGTACATGTTGTAAACGTGCAGAGAAACACTCCCCCGGCTAAATATAAGTGTACATCAGGCTGTGTTGGATTAGGTGGATACACAGTTAGAAAAACTCCCAAAAGACCATTTAGCTTTCTGAGGACTGTGCTGCTCAACTGCCTTCCTGACAGTCAAAAGGAATCCATTTACATACTCCTCCTCTGCGGGGAAAAGCTATGCTCTCTGTATTCAATGCACAGATTATAGTTACTCAGTTGTTTTTTTCACCCGTTCTTCGAAGTCTGATGGAGGGAAGACAGTGAAAAGAGAGAGAGAGAGAGAGAGAGAGCAAGAGAGAGATGAACCAGTCAATCGGGATCTGGTTTGACAGGCTGCGTGTCTTTATTTAATGACGCATACTGTGGTAGCACAAGACAGCAGATGAACCGTTACTTCTCTGCTTCCCGTGCCTTGCATTATAACTGTATTTATCATCCAAAACGAACTCTGAAATCTAAAGCTCCACTAGACAGACTTGGGATGGGAAAAAAAGATTAGAAGGGTAATTTAATTTGACATCTTCCCAAAAAGAAAAAAGTCAAGCATCTTATCACAATCTTTGTTAATTCAAAGAGCAAAAGAACACTTGCACATGTTCTGTTCAGGCTCATTAAGAGCTAAGCTCTTTGTTAATCTCTTGCAAAGGTCAGATTCAACAGACCTGCGTATTTGCACTTTTCTATTGGAGTATCCAGTTCACTGTACAAGAAGGTTTTCACACCCTTACACGGCTGGCACGTGGGACCGCTTTATTTTCTCCTTTGGGAACTCTTCTTTAACCCGTGATCATTTTCTGAGAACAAATTCAGACGTTTTCTTTTGTTCGTGCTGCCTTTGTGCCATTTTATTACACGCCTCTAGTGTGTTTTGTGTGAATAAGTAAACACACAGTAACATACTGTAAATTATAACATGTCATCACCAGTCTGAAGTTTTATATGGCTCCTTGAGACTGCTTCAGGAAATGGCCTTTATTTACTCTTTAAAAGGGTCTGCATTTTTTCCCACACCGCCATCATCATCATTATCTTAACCATCATCGTCATCAACATCATATCATAAAAAAATGCACAATACTGTATCCATAACAACAAAAATAGAGACAAATATTCAGACAGATCATTTTGTACAATACACTTTCATAAAATACAATACATATCATGGACTTCACTGTATTTGTTTCTTTTATAAAAATACAAAGAGCAGTTACAATAAAACATGTTCTCGCTGTGGTGTTCGGTACTTTAAGCCTCTTTTTTGTGTGAACTTGGTCAATGTCGAGGCTGTGGGTGGCAGACGTTTCGAAAAGATGCTGCAAGACATGAGAGAAGTTAGCCTTCAGTTCTTTCTGTTGTATTTCATAGAATGTTTCTTAACCCAAACAACAATCTTTCTGAAATCTTACCAAATAATTGTGTTGCTCAAACCTAGACAAGCATAAAAGAAAACAAGATTTTCTGCCAGAAAGTTCTAAAGGCAAACTTTTCCCACTAGTGCACAGGAAGCTCATCCTGGCAAAGCTTTTCCAAGCAGTAACACCTAGAGCGATCGCAAACTGGTGATCCATGCACAAAGATCAATGTCTTTTACAATTTATGTACAGGATGGCAAAACAGAATGTATGTACAAGATTAAGTCCATCATACATATCTCCTAGTGTCCCTCCTGCACAAAATCTTTTTGAATGACCTCCGGAAGTCGTTGTTGAAGATGGTGTAAATGATGGGGTTCAGTGCACTGTTGCAATAGCCGAACCAGAAGAAAAACTTGAACAGTTTTTCAGGGACACAGCAGGACAGACACAGTGTCTTCAGCATGTATGTAAAGAAAAAGGGAAACCAGCAGATCACAAATGCTCCAATGACCACTGCCAGGACGAAAGTGAAGCGTTTCTCTCGGTTCTGACGGCCTTTCCAGCGGCTGCCTTTGGTGCTCGGCTCGCGCTTTCTGACATCATCTTCCCCTGGTTTGATTTGACTCAGTCTGGGTTTCCCCTTGGTTGATTTTTTTTTAATTGAGCATGGATTGTTCATATGATGATCAGAGGAGGATGAGTCCTCAATGTCCACCCCGTTGGCCTCACCTTTCTCATCCTCTGCACCATCAACTCGTTTCACTTCCTCCTCCAGTTTGATGGCCTGTTCGCCATTCAGCTTGTCATGATCCTCAGCATCCCCCAGGCCGTTCTGCTTCTGGTTGGAAGCAGCGACAGTGGCAGCCTTTGGCAGATCCTTTCGCTTTCTGTCTCCGGGTGGTGCTCGCGTCCTCTTTTTGGCAATCTGGTAGATCCGAATATAGACCAGAACCATGATGATGCAAGGGAGGAAGAAAGACCCGATGCAGGAGGAGATGACATACCATTTCTCATCATTGATCCTACACGAAGGTTTAGTAACATTAGTAAAATTGTTATTATTGTTGTAATCATTTTCAGTATTCTTGTCTTTCTTCATGGTGATTAGAGGTGGGAAGGATATAACTGCTGCAATAACCCACACAATGAAGATGATGCATTTGATGCGACGCGGTGTCCTTTTCAGGTTGTACTCGATGGCCTGGGTGATGGACCAGTAGCGGTCTAAGCTGATAGCACAAAGGTGGGCAATGGAGGCAGTGCAGAAGAGAACATCAAGTGCAAGATAGATCTCACACCACACTCCACCGAAGTACCAGTATCCCATGAGCTCATTGGCCAAGGAGAAAGGCATCACAAGGGTAGCCACTAAAATGTCTGCTGATGCCAGAGACACCAAGAATAAGTTCTGGGGAGCCCGCAGGGCCCGGCTTGTAAACACAGCTATGACCACCAGGACATTACCAAACACTATCAACAGGATCATGATCGCCACCAGCACTGTGAGTGGCAGGGCAATCTGGAGGGTGTAAACTTTCATGTCTGTCTGGTTGTTCTCCATAGCACACTCCATTGGAGCAGGTTGACCCACTGCCTATCTGAGTTCACCTGAGGTTAACAAATATCATCCACCAGGAAGGACAGAGCTTGTACCTCACAGCAGGGATGAGGAAAGGAAGCAAATGAATCACTCCTCTGGGGCTTTCCTCAGCTTTTTCTCTTTCATTGTGCACTGCCTCCTCCAAGAATTAGCCCTTGTTATTTATAAGGCTGACAGTTCATCTGAAAATATGAGGCAACATAAAGAAACAAACATCAGATCCTTCAGTGCTAACAATTCTGTTCTCGCTTAACTATGACATGACTTATGTACTAATATCACCTGTCTGAGACATTAGGTGAGCACTTGAACCTGAGTAACACTGAGAAAAGAGCGTAAAAAAGAGCGGAGCAGCCTTACCTGAGATGAAGGGCAGTGGCACAACGTGTCCAGTGCATGAGAGGCACAGGCATTAAAAAACTGTCAGTGGGTAACTTCTTCAGGCAGACCGTTTGAAAGGAAAGAGGCTCCATGTGGCAGATGAAGCGTTTCCTCTGCGTCTCCTCTCTCTCTCCTCACACAATGATCTCTGTGCTGCATCTAGTTGTGCTCAGTAGCGGACCTAATAGAGCGCTAATCACGTTATCCCGGGCGCTGCCGTGCTTCTGTCTGCGTGTGGAGTTTCTCTCCTCAGTGTTAACCAGTGCGCCACTCCCTCTCTTTATATTCCGCACGCTGCAAAAAGTGTCCCCATCACCGGGCCACCGTGCTTCCGCGGAGTGTCAACACTGGCGTTTTGCCATGCCATGTTTATCTGGCAACATATCGCACACATACGGTTTGCAAGTTTAGTGCAACGGGGAGGTATTAAATGAGGCGGAGATGGAAAAGAAAAGAAAAGAAAACTTGTGCAACTTCTGAACAAAATAACAGGTATATCTGGATCATGCGATGTTGTTACATTTTTGTTTAATTTAATTTGTTCCCCTTCACGAATTACTGCTCCAGGTGTTTGACATGATGCCTCGTGATCCTGATTTTAAAAACGAAAAAACAGCCAGAGCAAATAGATACTAAAACGAGAATTACTGCAAGAGAAAGAACGCTTTTTTTGTAGCAAAGTTATGGAGGTTTTAATTCAGTTCACTGAGTAAGAAAATTCCCCGAGAAAACCATGAGCTAAACCACATTTTTGCAGTTCTTTTTGCTTCAAAAAGAAACTATTGAAAGCGTAAAGTACAGGCCGTGTTGGGACAGACATTTTTTGCAGTGCAGCTGCTAGACTCTGTTGCTAAGCAGCTGCCATGGACACACCATGTGGATATCAGAGAAGCATTTTATTACCCACCAAACCTAATTTATTTGGCCACCTTTCACACTCCATGTAGAACACACAAGGGAGTCCCCAAACTTTGTCGGGAGCAGACCTCTGACTGACTCACAGACCTGTTTGCCTGAAGCATACATATGACAAAGTGGCCACAAATATCAAATGGTAGCAGAGGCTCAGGCAGATGTAGAGTATTAGCTCTGTATTCCCAACAGAATCTAAAAAAAAATGCAACCTCTTTTATAAGGAGTCCTCTCTGTGTGTGTGTTTCTCTGTGGCCACTTATTGAAGCAAATTCAGTGATTAGCAGAACATTTTTGTCTATTGGCACAGACTATCTTATCAGTATCTTGTGATATAAACATACTGCTGCCAAGTAATATTTTTCTTCAAACATGCAGGTGGTTTTCTTCTTCAGTGCAATCTCATGGTGGCTGCTGACTTATAGGGCATTAAACGTGGATAATGAGGATAAAGCTAAAAATTAAATTAAAATGGTTCAGATTAAATAAATATCAAACATATTTCTGCCTTTCTATTTTTTTGTTTGTAATGTGTCCTATGTGACTGTCTTGCCATGTAATGAGAATCAAAAACTGTTTCTTGTGAAAAAGTTGTATAGTGGGAAATGTATCACAATACAAGCCTATTAGGAGTCACTGTGCTGTAGATTCTTTTTGTCTCATGAATCTTTCACTCACTTTTTAAAACTAGTCTGCTCCACCTGTCACTGAGAAAGAGGTGGGAAACACCCTGAACAAGTCACCAGTCTATTACAGGGCTGGTTGTGTTACTAATCACTTTTTATCATGTGTTTGTTAGTTTAATCAGTGACTTATTGATATTTAAAATGATTTGAAGCTAAATGGCTAACAGACAAATTTAGCAGACTGCCAACTACTTGGAGCAGTCAATAAAAAAATTTTTCCCATCCTTCAAGACAAATCCTGCAAAGTGCCTTACAACAAAATGATAAAAACAAAATGATAAAAAGTTACCCAGTGACCTGAAATAAACCTGCCCAAATATTCCTTTTCAGCATTCTGACTGGATCCCCATCGTGACAAACCTTATCTCTCAAAATCCTAATTAACAGTCACTCCGAGTCCCACCCAAACACTCAGAAATTTGACTATAACTATGAATAGAAACCCTTTGTCTCTTTACATGTCATGAACTCTGTTCAGCAGTTCACCTGATGTTTGAATTCAAATATTTAACTTCACCTGATGCTTGCATTACTCTGCCCAGTCCAGTTTACTTAGACTATATTTACCTGTCATATGATACATGCATTGTGTCCATAGATTAAGGATGTGGCAGGTAATCACACAACAGCTGCAACAATTTAACACAAAAAAACACATTTATCAGTATGAAAAAAGGATAAACACTGGATCTTTACTGAACTATAAAATAAACCAACAGTGGGCCGAAGCTGGAAAATGTTTTTTCATGAATCTAAGACAGCAAGGGAACGTTAAAAAAAGAGAGTAATAAAGAGTCAGTTTTAAGTATTACTTAAGTTTACTAGAAAGTAGTTGTCTTCCTAACTCTGACACATACAGTGTGGGCAGTATTCCTCTGCAATGACATTACATCAAATATCTTACAAGACTTCGCAAAACCCACAAATGCTAATCCCCTCTTTTTATGTATACAATTTATAGCTGGAGAAGCCTGCACTTTTGTTTGGTTTGGACACTTTTAGCATTTCTTTAGATTTCATCCACTGGGGGATTCATTATGGTCCAAACTCCCAGAGTCTTCTCAGAAATTCTTTCTTACCACAGAAACTGTGCTGAATGCATTGTTTGTGTTCCACTAAAAAAAATCGCTCCAGCAGGGCGACTCGAAGGAGGGAAATCTCAAAGAGCTGCGGGAGGACACAGAGTACCCTGCTTATCATCAGTGTGTGCCGGGCGCGCTCAGAATGCAGGAGTCAGCAGACACACTGAAAAAAAGTGTCGTGATAATCTTGACTGCAGTTGTGCTCGTCTCTCACAAACAAACTAAAGCTGCAACAGTTAATGGTGACTTCACTGTGTTTAACACCCTGTTAGTGTCTATGCTGTAGAGAGGCTAAAACTACAGCTCTAATTATGAACCAACCATATTTTAGTTTGCAATTTTAGAGTAATAATACACTGATTTTTACAGTCATGTGCTTACATGTAGTGTCTTGTTTTCTGATGTTTTTTCCAGGGATCTTTTATTTTCTATTCACCCTTAATTTGATGATTTTGATCACGGAAACAGAAGTGTGTCTTTGACCCTGTTCACTCCAAAGCAGGAGCAACAAGATGTGGAAGAGAAAATTGACATGATTTTAGTCAGAAACATGTAACCCAATAGCTTAATGGATTATTAGAAATTCTGTTTACTCTGCAAAGAATTTCTGTAGAAGCCATAAATCACAAACTATCTGATAAATATGTGGAAGAGTTTTCAATGGAATTTTCTATCTAACCATAATTGAGTTGACTTTAATGGAGCATATGTATAAATTCGACTTTTTTAAAAGCTCATGCTTAAATTGTACTTCCAGTTTAGCAAAGCGTGAATGCATCAATTAACAGGTCTATAACTAAAAAACCCTTCAGCACATTTCCTAAAAATACCCTTTTTTTAAGCACGTTTTAAGGCATAGAAGGCCTGTTTGAGGCTGGTAAAGCTCAAGCAACAACAGACTTTTGCATGCTCAAGTGACATGAGGTCATTTGTCAGCAGACATAAATACAGGCTAATGCTTCCATAAATAATAAAATATCTATATTTGTATCACTTGTATGTAAAGTCATGTCTTCAAAAAGCTTCACATTACCTCTAGTTCTATATTGTCATTCTTTACCCTTAGTGTGAGGTAAACCTTTCCTCCTGTCTTTCTCTCTCTCTCTCTCTCTGTGTAGGACAAGTGCCTAACCTGAGCGGAGTGACGTCACTCACACCTGTTCTCTCGGAAACGGAAGTGTGTCGTTGACCCTGTTCACTCCAAAACTGGAGCAAAAAGATGTGGAAGAGATAATTGACATGAATTTTGTTGAAAACATGTAACCCAATAGCTTAATGGATTATTAGAAATTCTGTTTGCTCTGTGATTGTCTTCTATTGAAGCCATAAACCACAAACTACCCGATAAATGTTGGGAAGGCTTTTAACGGGAAGTCAGTGAATATTCAAAGTGCCCACCTGCGAATCGCTGCTCACAGGCAGGACCCACAAAAAAGCCTGACAATCCAACTCTTGTCTGTCCTGGCTGGTGAAATGATAGCAGCCGTACAGTGAACTGGCTGACTGTTTTTGGGTAAACATTGTCTCGTGGCGCCGGTTGATGCATGAGGGCGCGCACAAAGCGCAAGGATACAGTGACACCTGTCGTCTCCAGTAAGAGCTTCCCAGCTCCGGGAGGACAGCTCCGTGGGAAAAAAGATATTTATGGACATCACAGAGGATGAGGAAGTGGAGGAGGTCAATGAGCTCAGTGTTTTTTTCCCCCAAGTTTATGATTTCCTTTGCTGAAGACACATATGTGGGAGAAAGCACTCTCCCACAGTACATACTTGAGCGTAACTAGACGAGATGATGAACTCGGTTGATCGGGCTGATTTTCAGATGGTGGTGGTAGCTCCATGGTGACATCATGTGAGTATTATTATAGATTTATTTAAAAAGATTAAATGAAGAAAAGAAAAAAGAAGAAAATCCCGTTTCGAGCTTAAGTTAGAAAACAATTTCATCTCCCCAGCAGGGGGCGGTGTTGCACTGGACTGATGACACCGATACAGCTTCAGGCCATTAGAGAGACTGTGATTACTTAAAAAACAAACATCGTTTAAAATGCACCTGCTGCTCTTTTACCATCTTTCGTTACACATTATGTAGCATAAATGAAACTGTATTAACCCCAAAGGCAAGGTGAAAATAGCCAATCTGAAAGTGAATTATAGATAGATGGTGAAAACATCTGTGGCAATGCTGCATGTCATCAACCTGACAAGTGAGAAATGCTGGATGCAGACATATAAACCGCGGGCAATACTTAAGATTAGAGCAACCTATTTCTTTCCGTTATCATCAGTGGCGTTTGCAGCTGTATTCTCTGCACAGGTGAATAATGAATCACATCAGCACTTCCAAGATGAGCTGTGAACGAGAACAGGCTCAGCTCTGGCACAGGTCAGCAGCGATGCAAAACAAACAGGAAATGTGTTGTGTAGTGAGTGCTGAAATTGTCCCCGGGGGTGACAAACAAAGACTGCTTCCACTGCTTAAGTGGAACCAGTGGAAAAAACATTTGTTTGTTTGTTTATTTCATTTAGAACATTAGAAGAGTGTACTTTTATTACAAATGAATAAATAGATTTTTCTTTCTTTGTATTTTTAGATTGATTGCATTTTGGGCTACAATAAATCTTAATGATTTGTTATTGAAGAAACTACTAGCTCTTACAAAAGTTTCTTATCAAGGCAAAGTCCCACACCACCAGTGATGAAGCCCCAGTGCATGTCCCACTAACTGGAACAGTTTCTCTGTACATCTGCTTGCTGTTGCCACATTTTAACAGCACAACCACCTCTTAAAATTGCCACTGTGGTTACATAAAAAAAAAGATTATTATTTATATTAGTCTTCATGGTGTCTTTCCACCTGGCGCTTATGTGTGCATAGGAAATGAGGCTGAATGTGACCAAAAACTTTCACATAAGTAAACTTCAGTAGTTTAAGTTTTTTTTTATGTGTTTATTTGGTTGGTTGGTTTCTGCCATTTTAGACATTATTGATGTTGTGTTTTAAAGGTGAATATAGTTGTGGCTGTTTTGTAAGTTTTGATTTTCAGAGCATGATGATTAATGATGATTGATGATTGAGCATGATGAGCAATGTTGTTTTTGGCAGTTTTTACTAGCACTTTCTTTTAATAAATCATTTGGATGTTTTGGATCTGTTCTCATTTTTTTCATCATGGTGGAAAAAAACAGCTTTTTAATTTCAAGTCTCTTTTAAATTCTGATTACTGTTACCTTATAACATTAGTGAAACGTTAATATTAACTTAATATTCCCATGCTGTGATGTCTGTCTGGAATACAAAATGGAAACAAAACGATAGATAAAAAAATGTGAAATTTAAATACAAGCACATGAATTTGTAAATATTTATCAGTTTATTACAGTTAAAAAGATGTATGTACATACAGAACATCACCAAACATGGTCATTTTCACTCATTTGCAAAGTAGCAGTCTGCAGCTAGTTGGTATCAGAATAATTTTCTTACAATGGGGCGGCATTGATTAAGTTTGTCATTTACAACCAAGCACAAGAGTCAGTGTATTTCTCTTCTTTTCCAATTGCCAAATAATGCTTAATAAAGGCATATATATCCAAATAAATAAAACATCGGGGGGGGGGGGGGGGGGGGGGGGGGGTGCTTAGTAAAACAGACTGTTGTTTAATTGCTGGTCCAGATTTCCTGTTTCAAACGCACAGCTGTACACTGGTGGAAACACCTCAGACTGGATCTTGGTCACTGGTTAGCAATGAAGACTCACATAGAGGTAGTCATGTCTGCGTCTGCTCATCCAGTCAAGAAACAACTCATCCAAAATCTGTTATGTCCAAGGACCCGCATCTCTTTACTGGCGTAAAAAGGAAATTAAAGAAAAAAATGACTGTCTTTGTGGATTAAATCAAGCGGTCATAAAGGTTTTGCTTGGTGCACATAAGGCAGTCAAGTAAATGTATGGAGATACTACAGGAGGCTGTGTCAGTGGCTGGGTGCGATTTAGATAAGTATGCACTGGGAAAGAGTGGACAGCTTCACATTAAAGGGCCATTCCACCAAAGCTGACTTGGTTTATATACAAAAAAGATAAGTAATTATGAATCCATGTTCCCTCATGTGGAAACAAACCTGAAGATTGTTTGTTTTGTTTCTGAAAACATGTCCAAAACTACCTAATCTCAATATAATTTATTTTTAAGAAATGAAGTTTAGTCCCTCTGCAAAACTCCTGAATTAAACCTGATATAACTGCAGAGAATAAGATATTAAAAAAATAAATACGTTGTTCTTTTGCAAAATAACAATGCAAGTCAGAGTTGGTGGAATTCCCTTTTAATGCCAAAGACAAGGGAGACGTAAGCTAATGCACATCCACTTGGTAGCATAATGGCATCATCTTCCATTGCGCTCTGTTTTCTTGAAAAACTCATCACATTACAGATTTTGTAATACTGAGCCTACCATAACGTCAGATTACTGTACAGAGTAAAAGGAAAAATAAGACAGAAGAAACTAGACCCAAATTTACATTGTAACAACCAGTTGCTTGTCATCAAGTACAGTCAGTGGCCATAGACACAAGGAATAGCCAAACAAACACATAAAAAAGACCATTAAGGCTGCTTGTCAATGTAGATTAAGTAGGATAAGCATTGCCACACAATGCTTCGACACCCTTTGCAATATACAAAAAGGGAGCATTTGCAGATACACCAAATAGCCACTAAATCGAAATCGTCTATGCAAAAACGCCCGATTCTGACCCAGACAAATCATGTCAAATATGTGTTCAACATGCTTGTTTCCTGTACAAAATAACAAGGCAAGAAAATGACGATTCGTATGATCCAGAAACAAAAAAGCAAAAGGAGCAAAATGACTGATTCTGTGATGCTCTCGATGGCCTAAAATCACAAACGATAGAAAAATAAACAAAATACTCCAATTATTTTGGATGCACCAGTATGCAATACATCATCACCACCTGCAGCAACAAGTCAGCACCTGGAACTGAATGGACAGGTCGGTGATCTCCATCTCCTCCTCAGAACATTAAAACTACATTCCACGATCTGATAAATGCTCTCCAGTCGATCAGCCCCGCTCAGTTCGTGCCTCACCTCCCATCATCTCGTCTCTTCATACCCTGGCATTCTCAGCCTTGCAAAATGGCACATGAATAAAGTAAAACAGAGAGACTGAATGTAAAAATGGGTCACAGCGCTCACGCTGCATACCTAATGCACATCTCACTTTTGAGTACTCGTTGAAGGCATTTTTCACACAATTGTTTACAGCTAAAAGTAAATACACACACAAAACAAAAGAAACTTCCAAAGCTTTTATATAAAACCCAGGAATGCAATGCCTCCGGTGTGTTGTTGAGCGTGAACACAGAAAGCCCTTTTTACAATTTTTTTTGTCTTTTTCCGACAGTCTTGTACTGTAACTGCGTTAAGCTCAAATATGCACCTTGTGTTGTCTCATCGTTGTGTCCAAACGATTTGATCTGCGTGAAAACCACCGGGCCTGATGCTTAACCGAAAAGGTCAGTGGATTTGTCCCTTGTCAGGTTTTCGAGTGAAGTCTCTGTCGTTCTTGGGAGTGGATCGTTTTCCCTTCTCCTCCCCTACTCGGCTCCCTCTGTCTCGGAACAGCATATATTTAAGTCCATGAAAAGCAGCAACAGGTTCTGCTGGTAAATTAGAAGCAGCGTTTCATTGTTCCCCCGACCCTGACCCGACCCAACCCCAACGTGAGCTGTGGTGCTCACGTCACTTGGGCTTCCTGTTGAGAAGAGTGGCCAACACAACCCACTAAAACACACCAAGCTGCTGCAGAGAAAGTAGGCCCACACATGTCAATACAAAAAAAGATCCATGATTGAATATAGAATTGGGATGCAAAACATCTTAAGGAAAAAAAAAAGGTTTGGTTTGATTTCCTTTTGTTGGATTTTTAAAATGCACAGTCATAGGAAATAATACTAACTGAAAGCACATTTTATCATTTTGAATCAAAAAAAAAAAAAAAAACCCAAAACAAATTGATTTAAAATAAACTGGGCTCATTTGAACTGCAGTTAGCCATTATGCTTGCAACGGAGAAAGCAGGATATGTGAATATTAAAACTGTCTCATACCCAGAGAGACCCTTTTTTACAGTTCAAGAGAACAGGTTCCTTTGCGACTGAAAGGAAAACCTTCCCCAAAGAAAGTTACCATTTATTTTGAGCCAGTGAAACTCACCGTTTATATTTAATTGATACAAATTTACAACCGTTTAACAAATAAAATACTTATGAAACAAAATGCCCCCATTCAAAATAATCAATGAGAGACTACTGATTTTTTTTTTTGTCTTAATATAGAGAATGCAAATAAAAAGTGCATACAAGCAGCAGCATTGCTGGGACAGTGTGGGACAACAAAGATATCTTTAAAAAAAATTAAGTTACAAATCAATACAAATCAAGGGAATAGTTTGCATGATGCTATTAAGATTCTTAACTCGACCCTGTGAAAACAAACTACAGAAAATTAAAGATTTTTTTTTTTTAAAAGAAAAAAGAAAGAACTTTCAAGAAGTTACCGGCCAATGTTTTATTATAAATGTTTTTCTTCTTCTTTTTTAAACTCTCATACACTTACCACTTGCTCCAGAAGCTCAAAACGTCTTTTAAAAACGCTTGATATGTTGGTCAATGATCAACTGGATGACAGCTATGCAACCCAACACTGAAGATAATATCAAACAAGTAAACATAACTAAAAATTGCACTCAAGGCAACAACCAGTATTTGTATTAATATATAAAAACATCATTTATCCCATCACCTATGTATGTTCTGATGTTTCTCAATACCTTTTTGTCACATAAAATCAATATAGACAGGGCCCACAGCACCGCCTGTTTTGGAGAAAAGTCCAAGTTGCTTCTGTTTTTCAAGCATGTGTGATTGGCATTTCTCTATGTATGCATTTACTATCTCCTGCTGCTGTTTATTTAAAAAAAAGACCCTAAAAAAGTAAAAACAAAAAGTAACAGCAGTAATTTAAAAAAAGTTACCGAAATAATTTATGTCTTTGTACTCTTGTGGTCAACCGTGTTTAGAAATAAACCACTGGTTCACTCTAAACATAGGCACATTTAAAAAAAAGAAGGTTAAAAAAAGAAAACAACACAAAATACCAAAAAAAGAACACCATCATTAGACCTTTGTTCTCTATAGTCAAGAAGCAGTTAACACAATTTATGTCAAGGGAAGATGATGTAAAAAAAAAAAAATGTTTTAAAAATGGGAGAGTCAAAAGAATATATAACAAGATGACGTTAAAAATCACGGCAGCAGCAGTAAATTAAAAGTTCCAAAGACTTTTTTTTGTTTGTTTTTGCATACAATTGTATCCTTGCTCACATAATAGATGCTTGCAATTACCGTAAATACATTGGCAATGGGAGCATGGTTTATATGGTTGAAAGACTTGCCACTTAGCTCACAGTTACTCAATATATATAACTTTATATATCTTCAGTTTTGGCAAATAGATGGAAATAATTCCTCTTGTATGATTCGGAATGAAAGACGAGTTACGGGTGATGGACTGGCGTCCTAAAATGACCGTGATAAACTGGAGAAACACAAAAGTCAAGTCTCCAAAGGTTTGCTTTGCTTCTGCCCAAGGATGATAAAAAGAAACATTTTCCTCCTCAGTATCCTCTTTTTATTTGCCCCACCGACACCTGTTGTGACGAGTGTGTTTTCTTTACAGTGTATGATACACATAATGAGGGTGGGCAGGCAAAAGGGTGCAGAGCAAGTGGAGGGTTTGCAGTTAATCAGGACTGGCATTGAGCTGCTCTTGGCTCAGACCATGGCACGGTATGGTCCCTGCATCTTGAGGAACTGAATGATGAAGGAAGGGCCTCCTGCGACAATCTGGGGTGGCAGGTGGGTGAGGGGACAGTTCTCTATGCTCATGATGGACAGTTTACTGCAGAGGGCCAGCTCAAATGGAAGGCTGTGCAGGTTGGGGTTGTCGTTGAGGTACAGTTCCTCCAAGTTCTCCAGTGTGCCTGAGGACAGACATTATGCAGTGTTAGTTGAAGCGTATACTGTCCAATTTTCATTAGCTATACAAATTTTAAGTCTTACAGACTATAAATGTTGCACTGTTACTGCTTCAAAAGAAAATCCAAATACCTCTATACCACATCTATAACCTACTTCTTCTCTCTGCCTAAACACTCTAAAAATACACTAACCTTATCTTCTTTCCCCACTCATTTTAATCTCTGGCTTAACGCAACACTAACAAAGCTATCCAGATTGGTCCAGTCACTGGGAGGAAGGGTCAGAGGTGGGACATACTGTGGACTGTTAAGCTCTTGAACCCTAATGGCTACGCTTAGCTTTTATGGAAAAAATAATGGTTACATGTATTTGCTTTGTCATAAAGGAGATTTTCAGAACGGGTATAAAAGAGGAGTACTGACCAATCTCCTCCGGAAGGTGTTGCAGCTGGTTCTCCCCCAAACCCAGATGAGTCAGGTTGAGGAGGTGGCCGATTCCTCTGGGTAACATAGTCAGCTGATTATTTGTCAACACCAGTTTCTGAAACGAAGGTAGAGACAGCACAATGAAACTGTAAAAAGGCTTCTGATTCCACTGTATGCCACAGCATTTACCAGCTGGAGACCAACTGTGGATGATTATCTAATGTGTAGACAGGCTGTGCTGTATCTGCTCCTTAAAACTAAAGTGATTTCTATGATAAAGGATTAGGATCTCAGTTTTTAAGATTGTTGAAACAACAAAAAATGTTAAAACATTTTAAATATTACATGTCAAAACTTCCTGGTTCTGATTAAGCCTTTATATACAACAAAAATCAGAGCAACCAGACAATTTTAGCAACGGAAGGCTTACCTGTAAATCTTTAAGATAAGCGATTTCATTAGGTAGACATTCCAACTTGTTTTCCTCCAAGTCAAGCTCCCTTAACTTTCTCAAATTCCCAATACCATGTGGTAACTTCTTGAGAAGATTATTTGACAATATTAACACCTGTGAAGACAATGAGATTGTTCCTTATTTAAAAAAATAAAATCAAATAAATAAATAAAAAAATCAGACGGCTTGGCACTATTAAATATAATGATTCACAGAATTAAGCCATTAAACATCACAATTAAACCAAAAAATAAACCCAGAAAAAGCAACAGCAGCTGATATGCGTTTATTTAATAAATCACTAGCCTCAAAGATAAGTTCCCAATGTTCCCAATTTATTATGAATCTGTACCAAATATCATCTCTTGGATATTGTGCTGAGATACTAAAAAAATTAAATTAAATTAAAAAAATTAAATTAAATTAAAAAAAAAAAAAATCACCCAACATTTATGTATGAAAGACTCACCTCCAGAGAAGCAAGACCACAGATATCCTCTGGGATCTTAGTCAGCTGATTGGTGGCCAGGTTAAGTTCAACCATGCTAGTCCATGTACCAAAATCCAAAGGCAGTGCTGTTAACTGGTTGTCCTGAGCGAAGACAAAGGAATAGCGTTATTAGCAATATAACTCACAATTCAGTGAGTCAACAAAATAGGGTGAGCAGACTGATGGATTACATTAGATATGCTTCTTACTAGGGCTGGGCCATATTATACCGTTCACGGTAATACCGGTACAATGTTGGGCAACGATAAGAAAATGAAATATCGCGATAGAATATGGGTAAAACGCGCATGCGCAGTGCCTTTGTTTTCATACGTACATGGCCGAAAAAGCATGGTGGCAACGGAGAATGAGAAGGGAGAAAGCAGATCATTGAGTGAAACGGATGAACCAGAATTAGTTTGTTAAAATGGTGCCACTTCAGTGATGTGGAACTGGTTTGGTGTTTGTCTGTCAGATACACAACAAAGCACATTTTTTTGTAGAACATGCAAGCGGGCCGTCGTTATTGCCGTATTTGCCGGACTAAGGCGCTCGTAAATCTGGGAGTAATCTGGGTCCTAAACTCCGTTCACTTCAGGTCCCAAAGTCAAACGAACACTGCAGCATCACTGAGAGTTAAAAACTGTCTAAATTCTTTCATCTTTAATAAAACGATCAGCATTGCTGCTTTACCAGGTGTAACTATGAAGTTTAACATCCAGGCATCCATGAAAACAGAATTTATTACGCTTAACGGAGTTAGAAGCTAGCAGGAAGTTAGCGGAAGTTAGCTCGCTAGTTTCGCTAGTTACCTAAGCATGATATAGCATGTTCTGACTGAGAGATTTCTGAAAAAATTCAAACGTAAAGCTCTGCTATCACTTCCAACATAAATGAAGACAGGAAACTAAACAGCAGTGACGTTTGTAAGGTTACTGAAGTTGGGCTAGCTGGTTTATAATGATGTGCTACGTGATCGCTAGCGACACAGCTATGTTAGCATAACATAAACAGTGAAGCTGGAGGATGAATGCTAACACTTTTCCACTCCATAAAAGTTAACGTGAAGGTTCCTGATGGTTAGAGACAAATGCAATCGCATGGCAGGATGCTGTAAACGGACCAAACTTCAGTCAGGAGAACAACTTAGATAATCCATCCACAATACGAGGTTAGTCAATAATATACTGCAACAACACAGGAATAGAGCAGCTGTGACAGAATACAGCATTAATGAATCAATGGTACAGAAGTGGAAGAAGCAAGAAGTATGAGTTGAATAAAGTTTGATTTATCTGACTGCTTTGTTTCGCTTAATGTGTCTTATAATCCCGTGCACCTTATGGTCCGAAAAATACATATTTGACTTTTTTATTTGGCACACTGCAGTTTAATGTTGCAAAGCACCTCTTTTTAACTTCAGTGGATATTATACATGGATATGTCAGCCCATTTCTACTGGAAATGCCTTTTGGTTAAACTTTCAGCAAGGAATTTGCATTTGCACTTGCACTGTTAAATTTTTATATCACTTCAATGCACATAAAAAACAGCTGCTTGTTTAAGTGAAAATAAAAGGATGGGGGGTTTTTTGCGCTAGTAAAGTTGTGGAGTTGTATTTTCTCTCGCGTCAATTATATCGTCAGTTATATCGTTATCGCAAATTTTCAAATATATATCGTGATAAATATTTTTGGCCATATCGCCCTGCTCTACTTCTTACAATAAAACATATTTTTTTTTTGAAATGACACTTTAAGAGTACTCACCGTGTACACCAGTATGTACAACTGTTTTTTCCAAGTAACAGATATTTGACTTCGATATATTTAATGATTCCATGAACTTTTATCGTTCTACCTCACTTTTATTAGAACTACTGTAAAAACAAATTTTCCAAAAGTGCAGAATGTTGATGGCCAAGACGAGAGAAATTCTCATGTCAGATTTGTTGCTTTTTTAAATATCTAAATTTTCTATGAATTCACATGAGTGCATAACTTTTTGTATGTGACTCCGTATTGCTCAGGTATAACAAAGCTTCAATTCAATACCTGATGTTCCTGTGGTTTTTCTTCTCTGAAGATATTTTAACATGTCACAGCACAGATTCAATAATGTTTGAATTCAATTTAGCTCTCTCAGTTTCAGCCTCCTAGTATTGCTCATGCTGGCTCACAGTCACAGCTTACTGGAACACTTGACTATAACAGAGCCATTGTCCACCTGGACCTTTCTTTTTACGACAAGTCAAATATGTCTGCGGTAAAAACCAGGCTTAATATTCACCCGTTTTATCCTCTTGTGATACCTTACTACCACCAGACTTTGGCAAAAATAAAACAACAGCAGATAAAATGGAGATAATTTAACCAAAAGATATTATTTGTATATTGTATTACAAGCGTGTAACTATACCTTCATGTTAAGCTTGCTTAACACTTTTGCCCTGGAGAAGATGCCAAAGGGTATCTTGTTGATACGGTTGTGCTCCATGTTGAGAGAGTAAATGGTTGAGAACTGGGATGGCCCACCCACAGGGTACGACTGGAAGCAGTTTCTTGCCAGTGTTAAACTCGTCAGATTGACCAAACTTGACAGCAGACCCTGACCAAATACAGAAACAGTAGCATGGCAGGAATCATATGAGCAGGAAAAGGCTGTTGGTATATGCGGTTGGTTTTTACACTGGATATATTCACAAGTAGACCACAAACATATCATATTACATTTGTGATAAAAATCCATGGTCTACTTACCTCTGGCAACACTGAAATGTTGTTGTTTTCAAGATTTAGCTCCTCCAGTTCTCGACATTGCGCTAAAGATCTGGGAATAGCTGACAATCTATTGTACCTCAGACCTAAGCGATTTATGCTTGCCAAGTTTCCTGAAATAGTAACCAAAAACATTTTTACAGTCTTTTTTGTATCATTATTAAATGTAGCTGGATTCACAAGGTTTTGGGGGAAACAAAACAAATTTAAAAAAGCTTTAACAAAAATACAAACTGATGAATACAAATGATGTAGTTATATTACCTATAGTCTCTGGGAGGTCCAAGAGCTCATTGTGCTGCAAGTCGAGGTTAGTTATCTGTGTGCAATTTCCAATCTCCTTCGGTAGGTGTTCCAACTGGTTATGGGCAACGTCCAGAGTAATGAGGCTGCATAGCTCCCCTGCAGGAAGATGCATACAAAATACAAAAACTACTAATTCAACAAGAGTGTTTTCAATATTATACACTGGCCTCACTGACAACTTCTAAGCCTTTTGTCTCATTCCACATAAAGAGAATTAAAATACAGATTTAAGTGTGCAGAAGAGATTTTTTTTTCCCCCCAAATTGGAACAGCCAAGTTAACAGCAATAACTTTTAAATGCACGGGATTACAGTACGTTAGAGAGAACATTGACAATTACACCGCTGTTATTAGTTTGGGATTTTGGACTATAGTAATGGTCTATGTAGTACTGCTGGAGCTGAAGGAGACTGTGTATAGGGATGTTGTAGAATTATATACATTAAAAAATGGCCATCACAGCGTACACCCTGATTGAAAATTAATACATTTCAAATCTATGGTCAATCACTCCCTTACACTGGAATCTTCTTACAGCCACTGAGAAAAAGGCTGTCTTTTGTCCTTCCTTCATCTGAAGAATTCATTTCCATTTTACTTACCTATCTCAGCAGGTAGCTGTTTGATCTTGTTCTCACGAATGCTGAGCATGGTGAGTTTGGATAGGTTTCGGATGTCCTTCTCCACTGTTGTAATGCGATTGAAGCGCAAGTACAGCGTGGTCAAAGATGTCAAGCGATAGACGACTGGTGGTATCTCTCTTAGCTTGTTATGTCGGAGGTCAAGCATTCGAAGCTTCTTCAGGGAGTCCAGGGAGTCAGGCAAACTGGTCAGGGAGTTCTCACTGAGGGCCAAAGTGACCAGGCCTGATAGGCAACCCACCTCAGCTGGCAGGCTCTGCAGCTTATTGCTGTATAGGTAGAGTTCAGTCAACTGTGTCAACTCCTTAATGGAAGTGGGCAGAGTGTGAATGGACCGCTTGGACAAATCCAGTCTCGTCGAATTCTCCTCCCGACATTTGTTAAGCTCTTTGATCACCTCTGCATTACTGGACTTCTTGCGTGTACCTGTTGCTGGGTTTGGCCGCTTTATCGTATTGTCAACGGAGAAGGCAACACCTGGTGTTGAGCTGCTGGTGTCCTTCTTTCCTTCTTTGGCATCTTTCCCTTTGGTCTTCGGGTCTTTGCCCCCATCCTTCACTAAACCGGCCGGACCACCTTTGGGGTCCTTTTCTTTCGTTTCTTTATCTTTACCTAAAGTACTACTCATGTCGACGTTATCGGGGAACCTACAAGATTGCTCATGGGAGTCTCTCTTGTCAGGTTACTTATTCCAAAAAAACAGGACAGACAGCCAAAGAGGCTTTTAAAAAACACATTCCTGTGCAGGCCCACACATTTACAATTACCCTTGGAATAAAGGCCTTTGGATCCAAAGACTTTTTGGATACTTATGATACTTTGTCCCTTTGTTAAAATGCCATGGGAGAAAAAATCCTTTGAAGTAGCTGGACTGTGGCATCCATAGGCCACATGCTTAAGTGTTTGAACAGCACACAATCCCAGGACCTTCGGATGGAAGTTCTTTCCTGTTGCAAAGTTTAATGAGGGGTTTTTTTTTTCTTTTAAATTCCTTTGACATTTGCTGTGGGAGAAAAACAGAAATTTTGTTTAAATTTGCAATTTTATTTTTACACTTACAAATATAACACTTTGGATTTTGACAGTAAATTTCAACTAGCTGTCAGTCACTTTCTCCTACAATTTTTGTTTCTTTTAACTCTTTCCTGGCAGTTCTGACAAAAAGAAATACCCCTTTTCTGAAAGGACTTCTAAGAACAAAATGTTTAGAAATATTTTCTACTCCGATGATGAATCTTAAAAGTGTTTCCTACTAAAAGAATGCAGTTCTCATTACCATTTAAAATAAATCTTTAGTCCTCTTGTAGTGGGCAAAGATCAGAATATGTGTATATGAAAACTGACAAAAACCCCAGAGAATAAAATGTAAACATGCTCCTTAGAGTTGTGCTGATATATGACAATGTCGAGATCAAAGATTGTGAAAATGAGCAGCGATAGCATAGGTAATTTTTATTTCATTTCCTCTTTAATGCATTAAATAATTATTACCATCATCATCATTATGAAAGTTTAATAAATCGGATCTGTCTTCACTATCATTTCTCCATAGAATCAACACATGCAACACAGAGATGTCTGGGTTTGCAAAGGCACGAAATTAATGTGAGTGAAGCAGCTGTAGCGAACCATCATCATCATCATCTACTGACAGAAAACAGGAGGATATTTCTGACTGCCGTACTGATTTTTGAATTAGAGCTTAATGTGACTACTGAGATGCTCTTCTATCTTATCTCATTAGGCCTTAGTCACCTAGGTCTAGAAACCAGGCAGTGATCCCCTGAAAACATCTGGCTGCTAGGGAGAAGCGTGTATTCCCAGACCGTCTGACAGCAGGCTGCTGGCTGCCAGTGTGTGAATTTGCAAGAACTGAAAAGAGGGTGATTGACTTGATCACTAGCAGGTTGCTGCTGTTAACGAGTGTGATACAAATAGGAAATTCAGACCACTCACCCTCATAGTAAAAAGTTGCAATTTTTGAAACATGGTGGTTTGAGTGTTAAGGACTAACTTTTGTTTTAAATGAAAAAAACTGTCCATTTCGAGTTTGTGTCACACTTTCACAACCGCTTGAAGGTCAGCAAATGTTTTCAGACATATTTGTGTATTCCATACAAACTACAAGTGACCACAGTAACCTACTGACCAAAGCAATTGCACAGAGGGTTTCAGTGCAGCACCGTATATGGTAAATGGACTGGTTCTTATATAGCGCTTTTCTACTCATCTGAGCACTCAAAGCGCTTATCTCTTTGCGACCAATTTCACTTGGCGATAGCAGCAAGCAGCCTCCTGAAACCACTTGCCAATGGTAAGGAATACTTAGTCAATTTCACAGAAACCTCAGGCAACCAGTCAAAACCGGTTGAGCAACCCTCCACCCACCTCCTCCGTATCTTTTACCAGACATAACTGGTTACCAGGAGATTGCAGACCAGTCTCTCAACTTATGTGACTGGGGCTGTGACTTTTTTCTTCATCTGGTTTTTCTGTCAGTGAAAAACTCAGCTGTGTGAAAAGGGTATGGTATAGAGGTCAGGCAAGATGGGTAAGATAGGCGAAACGTTTTATTCGGGGTGGGGGAGAAGATGATGGATGTTACTACAGCTCAACGGTTAACAAGTCAAGAGTCAGCAAATGTTGACTTTATACTGTTTTAGCTGTTCAACTGATATCCACCCACTTAAGTTAACTACTTATAGTAGACACATTGTTGTACTAAACATGCGACATTGCTAGAAAACTGCCGGAACATGTTTCTCTTATTGTGTTTCACTGGCATTTAAACAAGATACCCTGACAATATTCTTCCTTAAAAAAAAAAATCCTAATTTAACAGGTTTCATATGCTGTCATTATAATTAAGGTATTAGGTATTGAGTGTGCTCTGCCAGATCAAGAAATCTGTTTAATTCACTCAAGCATAACCTCACACCAACTACAAAACAAACATTGCATTGCTCTAAATCTAACACCCCACTTAACCACCCCATACAAAATTTACAACAAAATGATCATATTGACTCCTGAGGCAATACTTATGCCCTAGATGTCCAGAGCAAACAAGAAGGGATGTTAAAGAATATACATGTGTGGTACTTGTCTCAAATACTCCCAGACAAAACACGGTCCTTTGGATCTTTATGTGACAAACCAAGGCAGCCTCTCTCTGGCAGCAGTCTCTGTTTAGCCTCTTGCTGGTGCACCTTGATGACTGTGTAAGCTCTCCAGCACTAGTACAGGCTAAGCTGCAGCAAAAAGAGAGGCAGGTTTGGCTCAGGATCAGAGCTAAGTGAAAAGGTTAGGACTGCTGAGAGTAATCTTTAGAAGTGGCTTTCAAAGCATGAAGTTCCCACAACAACAGGTCATATGACCTTTTGGGTAAAAGAAATGTTTGGTCAATAGTAGCACCCCTTACATGAGAGAAAGCCTTGTAGTGTGTTTCTGTAAATAATAAAATGAAGTATCCACTGCTCTTTTTGCCTGTCATAAATAAGTCAAACAGCTAATACTGTCTCTAACAGGCATACCTGTGTACTAAATAATTATTTAAAGAAAATGAGAATACCCAGGCCAGTCCAACTACTAGAGCAATGTAAACCAAACTGTGCAAGCAACTTCCTTTTATGGTTGTACTCTCCGTACCTGTCCTTTTACTTCATTATGGCTATAACAAACTGCAAGTAAAAAAATCATCTGTATAGATTTGAATGCAGTTATAGACTTATAAGAGTTGTTGTATGTTATGCACACAATATGCACACTGATTTCAAATCAGTGCAGTTAAGAGTCCAATGCATTCTGCTTTCATTTAAATCTGTTTCTCTCCTCTCTGTGAATGGTAGACATGATCATTGATCAATGGTCACGGCTATTTGCATAGTAATGATCGTGAAACTGAGCTCATGGCTCACTGTTAGTCAGTGGTGCTAGTTTTCGTCATTATGCGAAAGTACTGTTTATAAGGTTAGGGAAACCTACAGTGAACTGAGACTGAAGAAGTCACTTAAATGCATAACAAAACATTTCTCCTGCTACATCCAAATGAATGGAGTCAACTTTCTCTGATTTTTCTCCACTCCTTTGCTTTTTTTTTGGTTCACCATGTGTGTGCTGGTAAAGAAAGAGTTTAAGGTAACTTGTCACATTACTGGAAATGAAATGAAAGTTCTTAAACAACTGTGGATGCTCGTTAATCCAAAAATGAACCAATATCAACCCCAAATTTTTGGAAGTAAGACAGCTGCCAAAACAATCCTGAATATGATGACAAAGGTCAGAATGCCACAAGCTCTGCTGCTGATAGTGGAGTTAGTCGTGTCCGAGGCACTGGCTGGTCTCTTGCTGATATAGTTGAAGCACAAGGAACAGATTAGGGCAACTCCTGGCTCCATAAGACCAACATTTAGGCTACATACAAAAGTAAAAGAAAACGAAAATGAAGCCAAGAGAGAAAAGCAATGTTGTCCCCTCCCTTTGAGCTTTGCTCCACTTGATTTTACCTGAATACAGTCAACTAAGGAGAAATATACTGTTATTTCATGGGTATTCTGCTTAATTTGTCCTTGGGACTAAGCACCAAAGAACAGTTGCCTCATAGATAAGGCAAAGACTCTGTGTTTCATTTATGGCAATCTGATCAACTAGAATGCATTTTATGCTTCAATGAATGAAACGGTCAAAAATACTTTTATTAAAATCCTGGAGCATTTTCTTTGGGAGTGACCAAAATTCTTTGTATGCAGGATAAACCCTGAATTTGTGATTATCGTATCATCATTGTCAGTAGCAATGACAGTAAAACATTTCCCCAAGCAAAACAAGGGTATTATGATTTGTATGTGTCAAATAAATGCAGTGGTTTCTGTAAAATCACTAAGTGGCTTAATATTTAAATGAGCAAATAAATTCTCACTTCAGAAGGATAATAGCAGAAAACATCAAGAAGAAGCACCAACAGGACAGAGCGCTGTTGAATAACCACAGATTCAAGATATTCAGCCACTAGGGTTAAGGCAAGTTCCTATTTGCATGAATGTAATGATTGGCTATAAATACTGGAGTCCTGCTCAATTTGGATCATTTTAACATTGGCTCTAGCAGGCAGCATTCAAAAGCCCCTCACTTTGCTAGGTTGCTACACAATGATAAATGATGATAAATAGAATCAAACAGCAATACATATATTCAAATACTAAAGACTGACAATACATGACACCAACCTTTCAAGAGGGGATATGCTATAGCCAATATGGGTGGGAGAAAAACTGACACAAATATGAGAGATTTTGATATTTCAACTGCCAATACCCTATCGATACAGGGACACCAAATATCAATAATGTATTACAGAAATTAAAATACTCATGTGCACCACCAATCCTGAGATAATGTTAGCCCAACAAAATTACATTTTGTTACAAGGAAACTACAAGGGAAAAAAAATATGAACACACTCAACTTGACAAAGCTACCTCCTAATTCAGAACAAGCTAACAGCTCACTCACAAGTAAAAATAGGACAGCAATCTCATTGCATCTACTAAAATTGGTGATGGCATCAATTTTTTTCGCATGCTGTAGTGTCTGAATGGTTGCTCAGATTTTGAGAGTGTTTCACAATCACAACCACTTTTGATCGCAAGGCAACTGCACAGGTGGCCAGATAGGAGGCAACCTTTCTGCAAACAGTCACAGTCTTACTTAGACTCACTGCAATCACTCAAGTGAGACTGCTAAAGGTTTGCAAATAATTTCTATCTAAGCTATAAATGCAGACACATTGCCAATATGTTACCACCAGTCTGAATGCGTTTCCAGGAGACTCGACTCAGCTGGCTTTGAGCTGGATGTATTCTGGTTATAATCCTTTTTATTAGGAAAGTTGTTGAGTGTAAATGTAGTAGTTCAATATGAATTTCTGATAAATGATACAAATATGTGATAGCAATAGATATTTGATTTTTGACCATTTATCACAGTTAATTGTTGTATTAGCATAAAAAGATTGCATGCAATTGCCAACTTGAACCATTTGAATCACACACTGATAGCAAACTGACTCCACCTTAAGGTAACATTTCTGGCAGTGTTGATATGCCTGAAATCTCATTTTGCACCAAAAAGAAAAATAACTTATCAAATAAGGTCATCTTATTGAATGAAAAAAGATCTGTGATATCAGAAGAAATTATATACATATTATTAAGGCTTATTACAATAAATATTACATACATTAAAATACACCACTGTAAACTAATATCAGAGTAGGTCTTCAGCTGGTTTAGCATGTAATACAATGTCCAATCCTAATTGTATTTATATAGTGCCAAGTCACAACAACAGGTCCCCCAAGGTGCTCCTAAAAGTAAAGAAACTCAGACACCATGTAGAATGATCAGTGTAACTTTTCTTCTCTATGTGCATCACTCTAATTTTGCACTTTGAACATTCCCTCACATCAGTTCTGATAGTTTCAGTAATCTACATCCAGCAATTTGCTGAAATCTGTGACTCCTTATATTGATGTTATGGTTATTATTTGTTATTACTGAGACAATGATTGTTATTCTCTCAATGATAAATACAAACCTGCGGTGAAAAAGTAGCCAGAAATGCACAAGAGATATTGCTGCATCGACGCAAAGTGTAGTTACATTTCTAGGAAGGTACACGTCAGGTTATGGTGTAGAGTTTCAGAAGGGTTTGTGGTTATGATGTAGCTACAGAGCAGATTTCCTGCTGAGGCATAATTTCCCAGTCAGCAGTTAGCAATAAGCTAGCTAGTTTTTTTAGCATCTGCTACCCCATGGCTCGCTATAGTACCTTTGTGTTAATATAAACACATTAGAGCAGACAATCTCTTTCTAAAAAGACTTGGATGAGGGTTCATTTGTTCTTAAACAACAGGAAAAAAAAGTGCATTCATATTCAGGGAGCAGACACTGAAAACAGACAAATCATAACCAAGTTAGCAATTAATATGTTGTTATGTGGTCTGAGTTATGTGTAACCAAAAGGTTCTATATCCCAGGCTTAATACTCCTAGTGAAACCTTACTTGGCTCATCTGTAAGCCCCGAGGCTCTAGTATACACAGAGATTATTGTTATTATTTTACACCTCAGTCTAAACATGTTGTACACATACTGAGGTCTAAGAAAAAGCCATAGAACATGTAAAATGACAACATAATTCTTGGGGGACTGTTCAACCTGAAGACACCACACACATACGGAAAAGGTTTGGTCGGTTGTCAGAACTAGGTTACTGTTAATGCTGTGGTATTGGGTGTGCTTAGTCAGACCAAGAAAGTCTAGTGTACCAAGGATAAACTCAAACCAACTTGCTCCTGCTACGCAAACATGGCCCAGTGGGTGTTAACATTGCAGTAAGCCTACAACCCCATTTAAGCAATCGTTCAACTACTTAGATAAACCCTACAAAATCCACAAAAGAAAGACAATTTTAACTAGATACATATGACTGGAAAACCTAATTAGTCAACAAAGGACATAACTCATGTGAAATTATGCAACTACTCAGCCAAACCTGTTTGATCAGAATTGTAAATTATGGATGAGCCTTTATATCACCCTTCACAACTGACTGATATGCTCATGTGTGAATGTGTGTAAGCTGAAACTACTTGTTTAGCCAATGTAAATATGAGGCTGAACTCAAGCAAGGTTTTGCAGAAAAAGCTAATGCATTTGTCCATCAACACAACCACAACACCACCATAAAGTGCTATTTGAACTTCCCACATAGACTAATGAAGTTATCCATTAAGGATATCTTGGGCCCATCTGCTAATGTCAGTACATTCGGGCATGAGTGGAACTGTTCTCCCTTGTTTGTCCATTATAATCCCTTTAGGATAAGATGATACATATGCCGATATATCAGCTAATTAGAGAATGCAATAAAGCACGTCCGAAGCAAAGAAATGTTTCAGAGTCAGACTCAAGAAATATTCAGTCATCTGCTTGCTGGTACTTCACAGTAAGTTGAGGCCTGTCAATATAGAATCTCCGTATGATAGAAGGACGCAAAATTGCACAACAGGGGTGAGGTGGCAGCTATCGCTGTTGCCACTAAACAGAACTCCACATGACCCCACTAGGTTGATGGCTACGTGTGCAAATGGCAAACCCCTGGAAACAGACTACCGACAGAAACGGTAGCTACCAGGTCGAGAAGTCAAGTCGCATTTCAATATCACACAATTTCCATGATATGAACACCTAATATGGGTATGACAGTGTATTAACAGTAATGTGAGTGTAACACCTTGACGCTAATAATGCTACGTTGTGACTGTTAACCTAACTGCACAAGCTAGACAACTATTTGTCGTAAACCAACTCGAGTAAGCTAAAATGTCTTCTGTTATCTAAGCCACTCATGAAACTAAAATATATAATACACGTCTCAAAGTCTTTTCTAAACTGGGAGAAACAGCAACCTGTTAAGACGACTGACAACAAGGCAGGAAATAAAACAGCTAAGCTGAGCGTCAACGGCACGGCAAACGTCAGTTATACCAGACTGCTAAATTGCTACCGTCAGCTAGCGAGCAACTTAGCTTACAAGCTAACGGTACTTTTTTTCCAAACAAGGAAAATCAAAACAGCTGTCATTAGCACATAATGAAATAAAGGACCATTGGTGGGTGTTTGCTAGACCGTGCAGAGAGGGTGTCGAGATTTGCCCTTAATACTCACACCCAGCGCTTAGCTTAATCATTAGCAGAGGTGTGTGTAACGCAGGCCCGAGCGGAGCGGCTGTCGGACGTAGACCGACCCGACCGAAGGGGGGGAAATCTCTGCTGTAGCCAGCTGAGTGCATACGGGTAGCAGATACCCAAAGAGAACATCCTGTGAAGGCAGCTGATATCCCGACCCGAGCAGCCACGCAAGGCCACAGAAGAGCCGACAACCTGTAACGCTGAATCTAAGCGCCGTTCCCGTTGTGAATATGAGCCGAGAAAAAAGAAAACAGTGAAAAACAGCGGCCATTCCGAAGCTGAACAAAAGAGTGCGTTCGTACTCGCCACCGCAAAATGACACATCGCCGTTACACACGCCTTAACGAGAGGCTGACAAGTACGTTACCTCTAGAGCAATGCGTTACCGTGCTGTGGGGATAAAAACGTCCACTGTTAATGTAATAAAATAACTGCTTTACCTTCAGAGGTGTGACTCCGCCATCCTTGCTGCTTCCTCCTCTTTTCCTACACTGCTGCTCTGCTCCCCTCCCTCCCCCGGTCACCAAACTGCGTCATTCACACGCCTAACCAATGTTATCACGAGACTTTGAAATGCAATCAAACGTCCATTATTTTACAAACATTTATCTGTGAAAATCAATCTGAGATAATAATAATGATTGATTACAAACCGGAGCATTAAAACAATGTATTGAAAAGAAAATTAAAAAAGAAAACGAACTCATACAAATCTCTGACTTTTATTAACTGTAAAACTGTGCAAATACATTCTCAAAACAACTAAAAACAGATGACTGTCCTTAAAAAAGCAAGCGGATTTTTTTCTAATTTATGTCATGTCTCTTCTTCTTTCTTTTTTTTACACTTATGAAAGTTTTCTGAGTTTTCAGCTCCTGCAAACGCCCTCTCCTGAAAACGCCCTCACTTACGAGCTGAAAACGCCCCCTCATAAGTGTAAAAAAAAAACTTGCAACCACTTGGGGCTGTGTCCAAAAGTTATTCAATCCCATGTTAAAATACACACAGCAAAATGTTTAGACTTGCAAAATAGATGCAAAATAAAATCAACTGAATAAATAAGAGTTCAATGTACATCTAAAACAGTACTACAAGAGGCAATTCTATAATTATAACCTATACACTGGGCCACCTTTACAAATACAAGACAGATTCAAGCATCAGCAATCTAATTTAAACCACATCATGAACCCATCTGCATAATAAACAATACAAGCATGGTACGATCACAGAGAAATATAGTCAGAGCTATAAAGGTGCAAAAATATCTGTATTTATGGCATAGTGCACAATATAGGAAAGACTTTCTCTCTAGCTGCAGAAATGGATTAATGAACTCACCAAACACTAAGATACTTGTGAATCCAGAATATATAAAGGCTGCAGTTTGTTTTGCAATCTTTGACTGAGATCATGCTTTTAAACCTTGTTGCGCAAGCTAAAAAATGGCCTCTTTTTTAGTCATATGGGGGTTAATCCAAACATTCCGAATTGCATAAGCCCATGCCCTACAAAACCATTTCTAGTGCAATTGCTGTAGATCCACTACGGAGCTACTATTAACCAAATAATTAACATGAGTGTGATTATTACTGCAATAACTTACTGGTGATGCGAGGGGGCAGAGGCCACACAGTTATGGATGGGACTGATAATGCCACCCTTTCATTCTATATGATAACTTCTGGCTTCAAAAAAAATAACATGGCAGCAGACAAAATGCTAATGTTAGCTTTCATAATGGGGAGTACAAAAACCAGTGGTCATGTCCATGTTTTATATACAGTTTGTTATCTTTACACATTCAATTTACAGTGAACACAATTTACAGATGACAGTGGAAATACACTGCTCAAAAAATAAAATAAAAAATAAAGGGAACACAAAAATAAGACATCCCAGATCAGAATGAATGAAATATTCTTATTAAATACTTTACAAAGTTGAATGTGTTAACACCTGTGGACGTCTGGCCCTCATTTACATTGTGTTGTTTAAGTGTTCCCTTTATTTTTTTGAGCAGTTTATAAAAGATCCCAAACCCTTTTTTGTGTTGAGTTGTCTAGCTCTAGAAATATTTTTAGTTTCGTATAGATCCTAAGTGAGAGTAGATCATTCTAGAACATATTTTCACTTCATGTTTATTGTGGCAATAAAAAACCCCTATAAAAACATTAGATGATATCAGTTGAAATAAGAAGAAAGAGATTATGCACAGACAAAATCACCTATATATTGGTTGCAACCATGACATCCGTACTTGAGAGTGGTTATACTAAAAACTAATAATGCTGTCAAGTATTCATTCAAAATTTTATTTTAAGGTACTCATTTTTATATCCCACTGAAACATATATAAAATTCTTGAAATATATACAATACCCTGAAGGTGAAATAATGCTTTTCATCTGCAGTAATTTCCCCTGACAGATCTAATATTTTTTGTTTAAAAATGTGAGTACTCGACACACCCTTTAGCTATTTTCAAGCCAACCAGAAGCTATCTCTCTACATATACAGAAACATTACCAACCTATATCAGTGCAATAAGTGCACATAATTATTTTCCTTCTTCTGGCTGGTCCCTTTATGGTTCACCATAGTGGATCATCTGCCTCCATCACATCCTATGCCTAGGATCCTCTTCAGTCACACCAACTATGTCCTCCTTCACTACATCAACAAATCTTCTGGTCTTCCCCTTCTGGTCTTCTTTTCTTTCCTCCTGCCTGGCAGCAGTCTTGTCTCTCTAACTTTGTCTCCAATATGCTTAAACTCATCTACCTCTGCTCCTTACAGCTACACTGTCACACATGTGTCTCTCTCATTCATACACATGTTCTGTCCAAAAATAAAAGTACAAAAAAATTGAAGCGTGAGACGCTCAATGCCCCTATAGAGCCTGCTTCATAGCGTCAAACATTATTCAAGTTATTGAGTTTTGCTATTCTGCTAGCTGCCTATAGGTGCCAGTAAAACACTGTTCAAATTAAATAGACAACAGAAGAAAATCACGTGATTCTTGCGGACGCGTTGGCTTGACAACTGTAATCTTTACCTGGTGCTGAAGGTGAGAAAAAGATTTCCATTTTACACATGCCCGTGTGGGTGAATAGTATTGATTTATTTATACTGTTGTGCATTGGTGAGACATTGTGTCTTTGGATTAGAGAGCGTTCGCTAAAAGCAAAGGTATCGTTAGTTTAGCTGGAGCTGAGCTTGTGTAGCTAGCATACGCAGTATGTTGTTTTTGTACATTTTCAGACATTTATGCCTTTGAAGCCAAGGCACAAAAGTTTCTATATAAAAGTGGCCGACGTTGTTCATTAGGTCTAAAGTACCCTGAAGCACAACACTGAAAAAACGTGAAAATGTAGCATATTGCAATAGCCAGATTTTATACATGCATCACAGAGTAGCTGCTGCTATTGCGACTGTGTACTGACCTGTGGCTAACCTTCTGACCAGTTTATTATAAACTATGTAATACCCACTATAAAACTAACAGGCTCCTTGAATTTTGCATTCCCTCTCGAGCGGAGAGCATTTATTGATGCTAAAACTACTCGGAATTTATGAATATGTGTCAAAAAGTTGTGAAATGTCCAAATATGCTTACCTTTCAGCGAGCACTCAGAGGACACCATGCCAGAGGTCAAATCAATATTCAGAGAAGTTCTGCCTAAACAAGGTTTGTACCAAAGCTATGTGGACAGCAGTAGTTACAAAAGGTTGTTTGTGGCTCTCAAGACAACACGTGAAGTGAACTGAAATTTCACAATAGCTTGGAGATTTAATCAAGATATGCTCTGTGGTCTCTCCTGAAAGTCTTTTCTGGCTTAAAAATATAATTGGGGTCAACATTTGGGACAATATTGCTTTTCTTTAGTTAAAGGTGTACTGCTTGTTAGTCAGAACAAGCTGTTCAGTGGCTCACAATCAGATGTGTAAGATGCCAGATTGGTAACTAGTTGACCAGATATCAAAAATATTGTTGAATTCTTCCAGAGTGGTTGAAAAGATAGAAGTTTATAGATCTAGCATTGTATATTTGAAACTCCTTTAAATAGAACAGTAGCTCTGTTTGCAGTACTATAAAGGTTAAAGTGTAAAGAGAACATTTCTCACAGCTAATATGCTGCAGACTTTTGTGAGAAATAGCACACATGCTAGGTTTTTACATAATATTTTCATTTATGCTTAAATTAATTAAAATTTAATCATTTGTGGATTGTTTTAATGCACCTCACAGGACAGCTCTCCATGGAAGATGTCCCTACTATGGTTTTGTGTAAGCCAAAGCTGCTCCCACTCAAATCAGTCACCCTTGAGAAACTGGAGAAAATGCAAATGGAGGCTCAAGAGGCTGTTAAACAACAGGAACTGGCAATGAAGGAGCAACTACAGTAGATACCCAATGAGGGATTGGAAAAAAAACAGAAATGCCTAAACTGGCAAAAATCCTTCAGATGGATCAAGCAAATGCACTGATTCCAAGCACTGGAATGTATTTGTATGGACTTGGAGGGAATCTGGCTTTACAGAGTTAAAAAAAAATAAATAAATAAATACAATGTTTAATCCCTCTTTGTCCCTTTTGAAAGTCTTGCTGTTCTGTGGTTATTCTTGAATGATCTATAGCATGGAATTAGCAAAGATTATATCTGTTACTTGCCAGTAGGGGTAGTGAGCTACTTGTGTACTACTTTAAAGTGTTATATTATTATTAGTTATTGTTATTATTATTATTATTATCATAATTATCTTTCAGATAACTGCTTATTTAAGTTGCAGTATGCAGTTAGTACTGTGTTAAACAGACAAAAACAGATTAAATGATTTCATAGTGATTTAATCAACAATCATGGAGCATCAGGGTGTCTCTCACACTCCTTATTCCCCAAATATAAAAATAAACACTCTTAACACACCACTTTGTGAAGTTACCCGATTGGTATTCGTTTTTGCACAGAACTCATGCCACGGATGTGTGATTAAAGACTGAAAACCTAGCACAGCATAGAAACAGCAGCTAGTTAGGAAGCCAGTATTGCATTGAACCAACAAACTCCCTTTTATTTTATTTTTTTAATACATTTTTATAAAGCTCTTGACACAAACCAGTCATGTCGATACAAACACTGCTTTCTAGAAAACACAAAAGGAGTGGCAGTGAAACCAAGAAAATACTGTACAAACAATATGGAATGACTGACACGGAGAGGTGTGGCACTTTAAGAGCTAGCTTATGTAAATGTTTATATTGAAACACCTTGGAGAGAGTAATCTACTTTAGTTTCAATCACAAGTGCATTTTTTTTTTTTTAATTACCCTCACCTCAATTTTGGAAATGTACCTTCTTTTGACCATTAGAAAGGAGAAAAACCATTTTCAGGTACTTTGAAAAATACGCAAGTAAAAAAGTAGCTTTATGTTTTTTGGGGTAATCTGGCACACAGAGTCTTCTCAGTAGCTTTCAAGTTTGACAACACCACCGTCTCCCTCGCTGACATACCTCTTACGGCCCCTGAGAGAAGATGAGAGCAACAACATGATTAACGAAAACAGAAGCACATCTCTGGAGACGAGTGTCAGATGTGTGTGAAAACCAGCGCGCTTACCGACAGGGACAGAGATCCCTCAACTTTACATCAATGATTCCCATGCTGAAGCTCTTGTCAACAAACTGCTCCAAGATAAAGTATGCACGAGGGACATCAATGTTGATTTCAGCGATGTCCATGTAAACTCTTTGGTAGCCCTACAAGAAAAAGAACCATTTTACAGGGCTACAAAAAAAAAAAAGAGCAGTGCGTAATTCACACACCAGGTGGCACCATACCCTTCTCATTTGGTCCACAGTAATGATGGAGGACACAGAGAGTGACTTGAGTAGCTGCAGAACCATTTTGAAAGTTTTCTCTCCATTAGACTCCAACACCATCACTATCGCCTGCGAGAGACAGAAACATTCACAATCTTGTGTTAGTACTCAGAGTACTAACAGCTTTTAATTTAACTGAAGACCACACAATACAACATTAAAGGTGTAAAGCTAAAGAAATCCCCTCAAAACAGATAAAATGTTTCAGTAGTTTTATAACATTTTACATTTAGACTGCATTTAATGTGTCTGCTGCTATATCAAATGTAGCCATGAATTTACCTCATAGGCAAACTCGTGATGGAAATGGGGAACCTCAAGATCTCTGAGGCATCGCTCAGCCTCCTTGCTGTCACCAGATAGGATGTACTCCTTCAGAAGAAGATTCATCTGGCATGACAGAATACAAATGAGAATTTTTGTTATGGCAATATCCGTACAGTAACAAGGAGCTGCACAAAGAAAAACAAAACGCAAGTCTGCTACCATCTGCTTTCCAATTTCACTTGAAAGTGATGAAAACTGACATATTTTACACACAACTGCTCAAAAGTTGTAAAAAGTTTTTTTGGGATACTTTTACTTCACCAATTCCTCGCTTTCAGACCTCTTAACGTTTCTCCCACATATGACTGCTATTTTGAAAACAACAACGAGACCAGGCAGGACCGGTTCATCAACATGGCACGGTTTGCATTTTAGGAAGAAGTTCTGCAACCACCCCCCCCCCCAATACATGCTGAAGACTGTACAGTGCTGCTTCAGTTTTATTCGAGCTTTATAATAAGAACCAATTACAATTCAGAAAAACTGCTTTCATTTCAGAGTGTACTTGATTCTGCTTCATATAACCTACCTCTTTGATGAGCTGTATGACTGGTTGCTGGCCTCCACCTGTCCCCCATTGGCTATCTATGCGAAGCCCACCCATACTCATCTTCAGCAGCACGGCTGCTCGGTCTAGAGCCGCCCTGAGAAGAAAGCGATACACACAAGGTTTATAAAACTTTAACCTAAACTCTCTCTCCTTGTTTTGGAGAGTTGCTTGTAATGTTTAAGAGAGGTGGTGCCTGAGTAGAGCGTGCTGGAGGCAACACACATGATGCACACTTCCTCACTGGGAACTTTAAATGCTCTACCCTCAATCTACATTTCTCCAAATAGCAAGCTAGCAAGGAAAATTGGACATTTGCATTCTTAGATACAAATTAGACAGGCAACATGTGGTACAACCTCTTAACAAGAAGAGAAAAGAGTCCTGCAACAGATGGTCTGGTCCCAACAGAGCCCTGATCACAAAAACCAGGAGTCAGTCTGGGATTACATTTAAAAAAAAACAAACAAAAAAACAAAAACAAAACACGGGCACTGAGACAGCCTTCATTCAACCAACCTGCCCCCAAACACCTTGTACACTGTGAGAACTGGTGCAGTTTCAAAAGCAAATCATGATCCCAACATTTTATTTTTATTAGATATTGTTTTGTTGTCCTTTTTTATAAATGCACATTTTTATTCAGTTTCTAGATAAACAATATAAATGGCAATATTTTTGAAAGCATCCTCACATCACTGGCAAAAACGTTTTAAACAATACTGTTGGTGTTAACCTGCTGCTCTCCAATTAGAGGACAACAAGAACAGCTGATCACAAGGCTAAACTCAATCCTCTTTTCTCATGAATCGCGTTGACTTATTGCATTGTTCCAACAGCTATAATTACCCTGATCTCTCAAAATGCAAATGGTGCAGACAAACATGTAACTAACCATTAAAGCAATATAATAAAAGCAACCTATTCTGGGTTTGAAATCAGTTTATTGCTAAAAGATTTGACTATATATGAAGACATCTTTAATTTCTGTGAAAAAACACAAAACAAACTTTTATGCCTTTTTGACTCCATGAACTTTAAAAACAAAGTTAATGATTTGGACATCTTTGTGCCATTTAAAAAAATAATAATAATAAAAAAAAATAAAATAAAATTTTCAACCGTCCATCCTAACTATTACCCCACATAAGCGACAGCAGGCAAATATGAGTTTCAAGAGATTTATACAAATTTATTTTCTGAGACAGCAAAAAAGTATTTTTTTCTATTATTTTATTCGAGCTCCAGAGTAAAACCCAAAGAAAACATTTGTAAAATATTTACTGCCTATTTAGCAAACTTTGATCTAACCCAAAATCTGAAATACAGATTTTGTATACAGTTTTCGTATTGAAGTACACATGACTAGAGCTAAAATAATACAAACTTAACTTGTACCCTGATCCTTTCAACAGAAATTATTATGCTTCTCATTATTATTTATAGTTGGGTGCTCATATTTAACATGGTCAACGTTTAAAATAATGAGGTCAGTGTATGAACAAGTAATCCCTGTGAGCCAAAAGCTTCAGACTCGCTAGATTAATCGCTCTGTTTCTGATGGCAGAGAAATGTTCCTAATGTGGTAATACCAGGCCAACAGCTCCCCACCTACTGCCACAAACCTTCTGTTTGCTAAGGCTAGCAAATTAGAAGAGATAATTTAAAGGGAGAAAGGATAAAACTTCTTGTTTCGAACAGCATTATCTGGAACTGAATCGTGCTAAGCTATTCTGGTGGAGTCCAAGAACGACATACCTTGCATATTCACAGTCAACTTTTCCTTTGTAGCCTTCGATGTAGGTCTTGGACAATATTTGGTCACTTACAGCTCGTGCAATGAATTGACCCACCAACTAAAAGAGAGATACAAAGATGGAAAAAGCAAATAATCTAAAACACTCTTGCACCATGTTCCTGTTTCTTAGAGCTGCACACCCACTAAATCAGGAGATATGATTGACTGGTCATATATTTTCGGCATAAATAAAGTCGGCTTTCAACAGCCTGCTTATTATTCGCAGTTTACAAGCTTCAGTTTGGAGGCCCCACAAAAACACTGACTGGACAGATGACTGACTGTTGCTTCACTTGAACGTGTCTCTTTGTTTACAGTAGTGTGAGCACGTGTTTGAGGAAAATGAAAGAGCTGCCTTTGCTCTTCTGGCCTCCACAAAGCCTGGGCTCACTGTTGCTCATTGTTCCTGTACAGACAAGGGGCAGCTACATCTCAGCTGACCCACTGCTGTGTCTAGACCGACAGGCAAATGAGGAGTAAGGGGGCGTGTGTGTGAAACTGAGAGAGCGAAAGCGCGAAGGGAAGGAAGTGGGGGCAGGGCGCTATCATAATGCCCCTTTAAACCCACTGAGAATTGGGAGAGTGGGACAGACATGACCAGCGAGACCCAATGAGATGGCGAGAGGAGGGGTGCGGGGTAAGTACGCAGAATAACCCTTTTAGCGTCCTTTGCTGAGCTTGCTTTTTGCGAGCGCAGTTAGACAATAGCCACAGATCTCATGTCTGTGCAGGCCAAAAGGGAAAGAGCTCTAAAAAAAACACACCGGCTCTCTCTCGCACACCAACACACAAGAAAAAAAAAAAAAAAAAAAAAAGCAAAGAAAAACCCCACAGTGTTGTTCCCCTGTGCTCAACCACAAGCTATGTTAACACTTCAAACAAAAAGCATACTTCTAGCTGACGAGTGTTAAAACAGGGACTGACTTGAAATAACTATGCTTCAGGAAGTCAGTTTGTTAAATGTCCTTTACCACTTGTTTTATCTCAATTATCTTGCTCTAATTATCGCTGAAAGCCAAAATTATAACTGAAGTTATTTTGTTTAACTGCAAAGACCTAGTTTGGACTCATATCCTCAAGAAACAAATAACTAGAAAACACACAAACAGAATAAGTTGCTATCTGGGGAATAAGTATACACACATTTGTCTCCAAACACTCACCTGAGCAGCCCCAGGTGTGTCTAGGATCAAATCAGGCAACTCTCTGAGGAGTTTGTCAAATGACTTTTCCATGTCGCCGTGGGACAAAACAGGCCCACAAAGGTCAGCCAGCAGCCTGGAGGTGAGCTCTCGGTGGCTGGCTTTGGCCTCCAGGGCCAGTGCTACAGCCAGTGAGGGCACCACACTCCGCATAGGCCCCAGGTTCAGCTCTGCAAGCAGCTCCTGGAAAAGGAAAAGGACACCAACTTGTCTTAGACTTCATGGTTGTGTTAATATCAGTTTTTGGTTTTGTTAGTGTGTTGATGTCAGCTTCTGTAATAGAGTAGCTCACCTCAACTGCCAGTATGTATCTACATTAACTTGGTAACACTCACCGCTACTTCATTTGTGTCTCCATGTTCAAAATACTCTTGCACTATGGGGGTAACCGTCTTCTCGAAGTCCCTTTCATCCAACGGGGGGACCACCGTCTCATACACACAGTTTTCCTGACGAAGCAGAATCGCACTTCAGTCACACTTGTGTGTGGAACATGTATCATTTTTTTTACATTTGCAGAAGAGCCTTTGTTAATAATAATAATAATAATAATAATAATCCAGGTGATGTCAGCACAACAATTACCTGATCTTCATCATAGTTGGGGTCTCTTTCATCTACTGCCTCTGGTTCATAAACTTCACCAGATCTGCCCCATACACCTTTTCCTCCAGCCCCACCTGGAGACAAAGGGCAGTGACAATATGAATTGTGATGCGTGACATTGTCAAAGTGCTTTCTTTTTCTTTTTTTAAAAGCTTTAGTGACCCACACCTTGACTACCTGGAACTTGTATTTCTATTGAGCTTTACTGAATGAGTCTCAATTCATGGTGCCCACTGAAACAAAGTTAATCAGCAGTGTTTAAAAACACTGTGCTGGAACATAGCGTCTTTAAAAATCAAAGTAAACATAAGAGGCCAGGGTAACGAGAGCTACTGAGCATGATGTCACATTTTAAAATGATAAGAGCTGCAACTGCTTATCTGAAATCTGATTTAGCATTTTTAACCATTTGTCTAATTAAATCCACACAACACAAGCTGTAAGACTGTTATCGCACCAGTGATTTGTCATCATTTGAGGCAGCCAGACTAGTTCTTATAAGCCATGTAGTGGCAAATCTCATTGTTTCATTATCAAGTGTACAAACAGGTTTGACAACAGGACTGAATTTAGTCATAAGATTAAAGTGTCAAATGCATTTGATGCTCTACTTTGAACTAAAACAGCTACTGATACTTCATTTACTGCATGTTTCCTGAATATTCTCTTCCTGACTTGCTTTGGTCATAGAGCAGCGGTCCCCAACCTTTTTTGCGCCACGGACCGGTTTATGCCCACAATATTTTCACGGACCGGCCTTTAAGGTGTCGCGGATAAATACAACAAAATAAAACTAGTACCGCTACCGAAAAAAAGAAGATTTATTCATAACACACGTGAAAAGACCCAGGAAAACCGAGTTAACGATAAAAACGATAACAAAATAACGCTAAAAACCGATAAAAACCATACATTTCACACCCGAGCCTCAACTCTCGCGGCCCGGTACCAAACAACTCACGGACCAATACCGGTCCGTGGCCCGGGGGTTGGGGACTGCTGTCATAGAGTACAAACTTCCTTTAAGAAATGGGCATCTAGTGATAAAAAAGGGAAAATACTCTTGTTTTTCTATTAGCATTTAGTCTAAATTTAATCCATCTGTCTGCATAATTTGTACCAATCCAAAAATCACTTCACTCCAGTCAAGTTCCTGTATGTTACATGCATCACAGTGTTGGTATATGGGGGTCTACTCGCTAAATACTTCCTATGCAGATACATGCAGAGAACTGAAGCTGCTGCCAACATGCTGCCCAGGCTACATTTTCTGTGTAGACACAAGCAGCAAACATCTGCCAGTTCTGAGGTCAGCACTGGCAGATTGCAGACAGTTTAAGAAGCTGAATGCCAAAGCAGCTTGTGAGATCCCTTAAAACCTCCATTAGTCTCCCACCCAGTATGTGGCATACGTCACTATATTTAGCCGAGTCCACCTTGGTTGTGAAAACCGCCAAGCTTTAGCATTTAAACATTACACTTGTGTACACCCTCTTCAATGTTTTTCCAATCCTTAAATGCATAAAATTTTCATGCAGGAAAGCTACAAGCTCAAATTGCCAGGCTCTGATAGTGTGGCAGTTCTGTTATGCAATCAAGAAAAAAAAAAGACAAAGAAAGAAAAAAAAGAAGGAAAAAAAAAAAAAAAAAAAAAAACAGAAACAAAAGAGGGCAGGCTCTGCGCAGGGAGAAACTAGACATGCCCATGGGGAGAGTCAAGTGCCTGAACTGTACTGCAGTCTGCAGGGACACATACTGTAACCGAGAACTGTATGCTGACACCACTGAAGATCTGCAGCGAGAGGTGGCTGAAGGATTGGAAAATGCTGACACTTTGCTAAACTCTCATCTACTTATAGATCAACAATTATCTATACAACCTATACAAGAGGCAAAGAGTTGGCAGGTCAGAGAAGCCATTATGCAACATTTCCAGCTGATTGAAAAATTATATTTTCAATAGCATAATTATCTATAGCGTTAATGTTGCTTTATACCCAAATAGATAGACAACAAAAACACAGGAAATCAGATGCTCCATAAGCCTTGTGACTGTAACTTCGAGTTTGAGACTTGTTTAAACAGCACCTGTGCATCCAATAGTGATCTTAAAGATGGACTATTCATGTCACATCCTGTGCATTAATATCAACAACAAAAGCAGTTTGTGGTACATTATACACAAAGTGGTACCAGGATTGTTTTTATTTTAACCTTCTCACAACAAAATTGTAGGATTGTTGGAAAAAAAAAATGAGACCTCCTATTAACAAAACTAGTTACAACGAACGATTATGTTACAATGCTATTTTTGGGGAAGGGGGGCATTCCCCATGCTGCAAAGTAGCCTGGAAATTTCCAGAAAGGCTTGGCTGAGCAGATGGCAAGGGGAAAAAAAGGATACAAGTGAGTCTGAGCCATTTGTTTACTTGTTAATTGGTTTATGGCTTCCATATAAAAAAAAAAAAAAAACACAACAAGAAGAAGAATGGAGCAGCACTACATGAATGTGTGGATGTAGCACCTTCCCTTTGAAGTCATGGAATCTGAAATACAAATGGCTCTTTGATAAACATTCACATGCCTTTGATAACGACCGCTCTTTGGTTACAACTGTGCTACGCTCTTCATTTAATAATATGCTCTTACCTTTCTTTGGGAGGCCTCTGCCCTTCCCCAGCCGGGACTTTCTGTCCAGCAGCTTGCTCTTGGGACTTGTGGGTGCCACTGAAGTTCCCCTAACCACATCTCCATTATCGCTGAGCGAGTCCCCCCTGCCAGAGTCCCTGGAGGAGTTCTTCCTCAGCCTCCGCTTGGCCTTGGCCTTCAGACGTGCCTCATGGATGCTGTTGCTAGAGGAGGCCACCCAGTTGCCATTGATCTCGTTGTTAATATTTTTATTAGAGATAATGAAACCTCCATTGTCTTCCTCCCCAGATACCAAAGAGTCACTCAGGTCTCCAACCTCTGTTGGTTTACAAGAGAAAATTGTGGTGAGTTCGTGTTTGGTTTGACTTGATTGACAATATGCATGCATGCAGTTAATTTCTATCTGCACTTAAACACAGACTACAGCTGAGGGGGAGTAAAAAAAAGTAACCGAATCTGTACACAGCGCAAGATAACATACTTTCACCCACTTCCGCATGAAAAAAAAAAACCCCCACTGCCCCACATCCTATCCAGCTGATGAAGCACAATACTTAAATGGCTCTGAATGCTCACACTTACCCACGGGGTTTGCGTTCAGCCAGGCCTCGCAGTCAGCTGCCATGATTTACAGTAGAAAAGAAGCTTTTGCGGCAGAACAGCGCAAAAACAGAATTTCAAGCGACACCTGCAATAATGAACAAGAAACTGTCACCTTATGTGCGGACGTGCGTCGATAACATGCCCAGACAAGATTCAGTAACACCACGCCTCCCCCCTCCCCCTGTTCATTCAAAGTCGCACTGTTGATAAACAATGCCTAACGCTACATTAGCTTAAATATTCACTGCTAGGAGATGTAACTGCTTTAAATAAACAGAGAAAAATCTATCTCAGGGCGCGTATCAACGAATAAAACTCCCACACCGTCCAATATCCGCACTTTTGTAGGCGTTTTATGCATCGCTAACTGCTATCTAGCTCTTCTTCTCGAAGCCCGAACGTCAATTAAACATAATATCAAATTGCAAAGTCGCGAGCTCGGTCTCCATCTTGAAATACATCTATAAAATCCTAATATCTTTATCTACGCTGTCATATAAGTCACAGCATTAGAAAAAAACAAACAACAGAAAAATATCCGACCGTCTGCTGGGTCCAAGCTCCAAACTGTGACACGAACACTGTTGTTTTTGTTTTACTTACAGGCAACGCTGGCACTTAGGCCAATGTTTTTCCTTTGCTCATTGGCTGGGGGAAAGGTTTTTTAAAGAAAGAGCCAATCAGCATGCAACACGGATTTCCTTCTCGCAATTTCTGTGAGGCCCGTGTGCTTTATTAAGTGCTGCCCTCTGTCGGCGATGTCGCGGAGCTGCACTTTCTATACATAGAAGTCCTTTATTGGCAAAAATGGTATGTACTGGCAGCTGCAACATGCAGGTTTCCAAAAATAATAATAATAAAGCTATGGTTTTATTGACGTTACATTATCGATAGCCTAGGACAAGACATTGAAGTTATATATATATATTAAAATATAAACTCTTTGTGTGGTACTTTATACATTTATATTTGTAAAATAAAGATTAAAATATATGTCTAAATTTATATAAATGTCTTTTATTTTCACCAAAATCCTCTAAAATCAATAATGGAGGAAGAATATTGAGATGCTAGTGCTAAAACTTTTGCTTATTCCATCACTAATTGCTAAACCAGCATGTAGGCATGTGTAAAGTATGACATATAAGGGCAATTTTAACAAAATAGCTGCCACATATCTTCAATCAAATCAAAAGCGTTCCTTTATTCATTCATCCACTGCACCTTCCCCACCAACCTCCTTAATTTTTATTTTTGACAGTTTCTAATGAAAAATATACATAAATTCTCTACCATTAAATGGCCCTTCTTCCTCATCAACCTCTCTATGTATCAGAGAGAGTGATGAAAAAGAGCATAAGGCTGTGGTGGACAACTTGGTCACAAGGAGTGAGTAAAACCATCTACAGCTTAATGTGCTAACACTAAAAGTGGTTGTGGATGAGGTAGACACGAACACCAGTGACCCTTATTTTCATCCACTGGGTCTGTGTGGAGAAAGTAGATGATTACAAATACTTTGGTGTTCATGACAATAAACTGGACTTCATTAAAAACACAGAAGGCCTCTGTTTCTATTTTCAGAGATGACTGAGCTGCTTTTACAGCTGTTCAGGATCTTTTATGAGTTTGTGCTGGACAGTACCATGCTCTTTGCTGTTGTGTGCTAGGGCATTACACTGAGTGTGGTGGAAAATAACAGATTCAGTACACTAATCCGAATGCCAGTACCGTTGTGGGTGTGGAGCGTGACTGTCTGACAGAGGCTTCAGAAAGGAGGAAGCTATCCAAGTTACAGTCAGTATTGGAGAGTCCGCAAAATGTGGCCACCAAACGTTATAATTCACATTTATAATTCCTCCTTTATAATTCCTCTCTATGTAATGTTTTAAGTTTGAGCCTTTTATTTTAATTTAACATTACACTTTGAGTGCCTTATATTTTATATTTAGTGTTTACATTTTCTATCTCTGATATTTATATTTTTCATGATCTTGTATAACAAAACAATTTCCCTCTGGGATTAATAAAGTATCCTGGTTCTGATTATAGATCTGCCTAATAGTGGAACATTTAGTCTGTTAATCAAATGGACTGAATGTAAGACTGATTTTGGTAAGACTGATCTTAGTGACATAATATGTATGTTGAAATGCTTGAATATCAGAATCAGGAAAAGACAAATTATAGTTTGCAGAAAGTTCGAATTCAGCAGCAAGACTTAAAAGCCAGCAAGTTACAGTGCTTATGAAATTAATGGACCAACACCCAGTGTAAGGTTTATGTCCCAGCTACCCTAAATTAACAGTAATAACCAAAATCCTGTTTTTATGTTTCTATAAAGCTTAATCCACCAGTATGCACAAATGCTTTAATTGAAATTATATTTTTAATGCTCAAATATAATTATTGTTGTTATCCATGGATTTTCAAATTTACATTAAAAAAAGCAGAAAAAATATTAAAGCCTGTTGCTAATTTTTTTATGAGGATATTACAGTTTTTTACTTTCATTCCTGAACATAAAAATTGGTTTTAGTGATTAAATGTTATACTTGTTCTGGCTCAAATTTGGGTGTAGAAACATGTATTCATTTTATATGGCTAATAAATAACAATATAATTTTTAGTTTTAAACAAGACTGTGACAGCGTTCTAAAAATGTGTTTTGTTTTTTATTGGTTTTTATTTCATGTCAGGTGGTCTAATAAATTTATTATGTACTGTATATCTCACTTCCAGTTTCTAGTTCCAGACCTATTGATATAAAGGGATGATGCATTACTTTAACAAAAACGTTTTGTATGTTAACACCAGTTACATTGGGACAACTGATGTTTAATTGATATTAAAAACTGATTTTTTTCCACCATGCCAATATTATGCTTAATTTAATGTAATGATAATTTCACTAAATGTTTTAAAAAAAATACATGTAGTTGAAAAGTGGGGTATATGGCCCATCTTCCATGTTTAAAATTGGTATTTTAAGTGAATAACTAAAATTCTGAAAACCTTGTGTATGAACAAACGTATTTTATCATTACAACATTTTCATTATAAGGTCAATCAAAAGGATTTTTGCAATTGACAGCATTTCCACAGTTTTTGTAGTGCGATCGGGATTTTTGCTTATTGTGAGTAACAAGCAGATTCAAATTTATCACAGTAAACAAATAATGATGAAATAAAAAACACGCATCTGCATTTAAAAACTTTCTCTGGGTTTTACATTTCTGTTTACAGCAGTAGGTTTATTGCAGAATTACATGGATGTAGTGGGGTTTTTTGCCTCAACACTTGGTGGAGCTCTTTCACAGCACTGCCTTTCAAGGTTATTACACACAAAAAAGCTGCTAAAGCAAAATGATCAAATCTGTTTTTTGTTCAAGAAAGGAAGATGGCTCATTTGAGACATTCACAATGTTTATTCAAGTGTTTTCCATCAAAAAGTCAAGAAGTCTGTCAAAGAAAAATAATACTATATTGCTGAAGTCACAGGATCAGTATTCACAGTATACAAAAACAGAGGGTGAACTTGATAATCCCTCCGTAACAAATTGTCGTAACATGAAACAGTTCATGTTTAAGTTAAACACATGGTCCAGTTGAAGTTTCATATCTAAGGCATTACATGTCTTGGCAAATATGACTGGGATTGTCCTATGAATTACATTCAACATAAAAGAGAAAATAAAGATCTTTTGTATCACTGAAACATTATTAATCTAAAGGATGTATAGTTTTCCCTGACGGATACTGAAGTTCACAATCGCATGTGGGGAAAAAGGGAAAAAACAAAACAAAAACAGCCTTAGATATAAATAAAAATGTTAATTTTATTATTTATACAGTGAAATTTGTTTAACAGGAACAATAAACCTGAGAATCTGCCTCAGTCTTTAAACCGAGGGAAAAAAAACAGTTGCCCTGAGAGCTCACGTCACAAAGACGTACGAGAAGATAAAACACAAGCAGTTGAAGAAAACTTGATGTCACAAGTGAAAAAACCAAATGCCACAAATGTTTTTTGTTTTTTTTGTTATTGTCTAGTTTTCTTAAATACACATAGCTCTCAGGCTCTGTAACAAAAAAAAAATCATAAACTTAATACCCAACATATTCAAGTAATTTAGCAGACGTAAATCTGTCCCAGTTGTTTCAGTGATGACGAGACAAAATTCAAAACACAAACTGTAAAAGACTTTTTTCTAGGTAATTTAAGATAAATGTAAATGCACTTTTATTCCAACAATATAACTTAATTTCATTTCACACAAACCATTAAAGTAAAACTGTAAGAAAAATGATAAAATTGAAGTAAAATTTTAAAACCTAACTATACATTTCACTTAATGTATGTACAAACCTGAAAGCCTCTATTGCCTGCGCCATTCAAACATCGCTCTCCCATAAACATCAGCATTCTTGTATTTGTCCGCATGTTCCATGTATGGCATTATCCGCGCTTTAGGATCGTTTAGGAAATCCTTCCTCTGATGTTCATTTTGCAGCAGGTGAGAGGTCGAAGTATCGTCACTGTGCAGCTGGAGGTTCGGTCAGCACGCTCGATAGACTGACCTCTGCCAGCTGGGAAAGGTATTTCTGTTAAATAAAAAATCAAAGCAGATACCTGCTTAATACTTGCAAGTTGTGTGCTAGCCGTCTCATGGGTCGGTCTTGCTCCAGAACATCCCCCAGCACCCTAACACCCATCCATGTTTTGGTTTTTCTTCAGACACCCTTTACAGGAAAGCACTTCACAATTGATCGATATAATCCCAGGAAGAAGAGACACATTATACTCAGTAAAATTAAAGTAATCTAAATGCTGATATAAAAATCCAGCCTCATTCTGAGAAGTGTCAGCACGATGGCTTAAATCATTTATTTTGTACTGTCTGGAGATGAGAAGAGTAAAACAAGAATCAAAACAAAATCAAACAAAACAAACTACTAAACACACAGAGCTTTGACAGACAGCACAACTGTTTAAAACTGTTTTTTTTTTCCTCCTTGGAATGCAATGCATCAAATGTGAAGGAAACACGCTCCCCGACCTCGCTTCAGCTGTGCTGCAAAGGACGAGGGAAATGTAAGATGGGTCGGTGCTGACTGGCCAATAACGGGAAACCTAATATAGTCGCAAGTTTACATGCGATGCCTATGTTCGTGCGTATGTGTGCGCGTTAGGACGTGACAGCAAGCTGTATATTTATGTTAGATTTCAATTTACGATTACGATCCGTTGATTTTGTTAAAAACTTTTTTTTTGTAATTTAAATTTGAGCTGTTATGAAATGAAAACGTAGAAAATGGGTTAAACGATTTGTCAAGCCACTAACGCCCATTAGAAAAGTAAATCCTCACATTTCAGGAACTCGGATTAGCAAACTTTCTCTCAATAAACAATAACAAAAGAAAACAAAAGAGACAAAAGAGTTATTTTTTGCCAAAAGTGTCTTTGTGCTATCTGATTATTTAATATCTGTTATGTCTTCCAAACTAAATTTTGTGAAGAACATCTTTCTGAGAGCAATGGAGTCTGTTTTTCAAACAGATTATTTCAAATAATGTAGTTGCAGGTGTTAATGAATCATTTGCTCAGTGCATTAATAGGTAACACAGCCTCTGCAGTGGGGTTAGTGCTAAATTAAAATATGAAGATAAGTCATTTTTATAATTGCAATCCTGTTTGGAGAACAGAATCATACTTAATTAAAAAAAAAGAAAAGTAAGTTTTATCCTCATGTGAAGAAAGGCAAGGCAAATTAATATAATATGCACGTGCTGACTGTGGAACAAAGAGATTACTCTCTAGGCTGAAAACAGCTGGTGTAATCTTTCGTTAAGGCCACAGTTGATGTGGCCTAATGAATCCCTCAGTAAGGAGTGTGCGTCACACAGATCGACTTTATATGGGCATGCGGGAATGCCAGCACACACGGGTTTATGTCAGATACACTATCTCCCGCCATAAAGGTTTGATGTGTTCATATAATTAATTTCTCAAAGACTGGTTAAAAGAATGGAGGTGTGTGCCGTCTCGCAGTTTGTACCTGTAGGTTCCTGTAATGGACGGTGCTGCGGCAGTGAGTGGTCTTTGCAGTTTCCTCACTGGTGTAGAAAAGTCCACAGAGTTTACAGTAGAAGCCGGTTCTCGGCACAACAAACTCCACTCCTATGAGAGAGCGAAAACAATAATTAAAATTTAATCCCTGACAAAAGACGGGACTCGCATGGTATTTATTAATGAAACCTTTTTTAGAAGGATTTTGATCCAGAATCACAGTCAAGCCTCATCCCACTAATTTGAGTCATTCTACTCCCAAATTTGCATACATTATGGCTAGATAATAATAAAAAAAAAACAATTATAGAAGGTCAGTTATCAAACGTAAATTAACTACTCTACTGGGACTGGCTCGTGGGTTTTGCGGCTGACTGAAACCATCATGCTGCTGGTCTCAGATTACACATTTTCTTCTCTCTCCCCCGGGTGCCCTGATACCAAATTAACTTTGAACTAACTTTAATTGTAAATGTTTTTTTTCCTGTACTGACTTCTTTTAACTCATAGTCTCCATCATCCTTTCTTTTCTTTTTATCCATAGACAATACATAGTATTCTTTATTCTAACAAACATCACAAGGTTTTAAAAATTTATTGTCTTTTAATCCAAATGTATCCTGTCCATACGTGTTTTGTTTTTTTCTGCTTTCTAATATTTGTTCCATTTTCCCCAGTCTGCATAGGTTATAGTAACAGATTTAAGGGCACCAGACGGGTTGCAGCTGAAGAGGCTTAGTTAAAAATTAAGCATGGTTGGACCAATGAGCACTGAATAAAGCACACTGGGAGTGATGGGATAGGTGGAGACCTTAACAGTTGCTTAAATATTCTGTATGTCAGTTGTAAACAACTATATCCTAAAATATATGAATTCAGTGGGATTAAGGAACTTTACACTCTTATTGCAAAATGTCTTATAATAAACAAAACCCAGAAACGAAAGTAGTTTTCACTCATGAACAATGCCAGGGGAATCAGGTTGTTTGATTTAGCTGAGGGAGCACCTGGATCAAGTGTATGGAGCAGGACACGTGACATCTAATCATTTGTTCTGATTCCATCGGGCAATTATCTGAGCTATTTGCACATGGGCACAATCAGACATCACACAGACTGAATGGAGCTGGCAAGGCAACAGCTGTTTAATTTCCAATATAACTCTACTGGACATTTGATGATAGATTTCCATAGGGTAATGTAATAAAATCACAATCTGATTTTGTGCGGTTAAATTCAATTGAAAGAATGGGATTATATTATCTAACAATAAAAGCGATCATACCCTGCTGGCAGTGAGTTCTTATAGTCTGCCCACTGCATTCACTTCAGACTCAAAGACACGCCAAATCCCTATTTTTAATAGCAGGATTAATTATGTATAACATATCTGTATAGGTTCTCAGTCATCTGTAGTCTTAAGAGCTTGCAGAGAAGGTGACTAGACTTCTTTAAGTTTTTTGAAGATGTTTCACCTCTCATCCATGAGGCTTCTTCAGTTTTGGACTTTAAAAGAAGTCCAGTCGCCTTCTTTTCAAGCTCTTAAGAATTATTTATAACCTAAACAACAAAAATTAAAAAAACAATCTTAGTCAGCGGGAATAAAATGATTGCTGGACATAAATAAAACAAAAGCGCAATGATAATGTGCTCTTAAATAACTGAAAGCTAAATGTATTAAGAATGTTCTAAATGGTTGTTTGAGGCTTTGTTACATATTGACTCAGTGACTCAGAAACCTTTGTAAATTTGTTTCTGACTAGGTCCCACAATGATCCACATTTATTAGACATAAGAAAAAGGCTAAACAACAAAATTTAAAAGCTGGAAACTAACAGGAGCCAAGCTGAATTGAAAACACGTCCACCACACACACCTATTTTCACTTTCAGGCTGGTAAAAAACAAACAAGATGGAAACAATCAGAAGACTTATCAGTATTCCATTGGTGTTAATGCACACAGTTTTTTTCTGGACACACATGCAACAGAAATAGCTGCACAATGCTTCTGTTTGTGCACTGTGCACTGAGCTCTGTTGTTGTTGTGCCACTCCAGGGCTTTTGTACAGTAAGTCTCTGCACCGCAGGCTGAAAACTGGCCATGTGCTTTGGCTGCGTCATTCTAGCTCTAATGATAATATAAATACTGATCCCTCAGGGGTGCATTTCACAACCTGCTCACAGAAATAGGTCAGCAAGTGGCCAAGCAGTTCCAGGCAATTAGAGTGCTAATGCAACAGATTGTCAGTGCCCTTACTAATGGTGAACAAGATAATACTTTAACTTTGGGACTAAGATTATGGGCTCAAGACTCCCTCAGCTTTTGTCCACGATAATGATTAAATATAGCTGTGATAAGCAGGTTTTAAGCACACTGCTTTGAAATATATGGACTACAGAATTTTCAGAACTGAGAGCAGACAAAAGCATGAGGATGCACGCTGAGACTTCTGTTTCAAACCTTACACTCTGACCATCAGGATATACATTTCTTTAACAGCAACAGGTGTTAACTGGCCTCTAACATACAACCAGGTTAAATTAAATGTAAATCTTTTACAAACAATTGTGCAGTTGATCAGAATGAGGTTGTTAATTATTAACAAACTCGTTAGGAGCAGAGGAGGTGTGTGTGTGAGCTTGTGAATTTCTAATGCAATGAAAGCTGATGGTAAACAATTTTTAAATTGCCAGCTCAATAGTACAAAATCCTATCTCCTGCGTGCTCTGTGCAGGCTCCCTCACCTAAACCTAAAGTATTTCCAGTAGTGCAAATGCATTTGAAGCTGACCACACCCTGTTGTGTGTTTTATCTGAGCAGCAGATTCTCATAAAAAGCTTTTTTTAAGTTAATCAGAATGTCACACGTAAGAAGTCTAGACTAGATTAGAAAAAAGGTGTTACTTTTTACTTTGATACTGCAGTAACTTAGTGGGTTATCTACCCAGACATCCAGTCTTCTACTGGTGACTTTTTTAGGTTGTGGACTTTTTTCCGAATGATTGGAAAAACTTTATCTACATCAGGCCTCACAAGTTTCACATGCTTACATTTAACCTCCGATGTAAGCTGATTTTTCAGACAGAACAAGAACCACTCGCTTTCAGTGATTTTATTAGTTCAACAGTCATGGTAACAAAAATGTGTTATGCTTACCCAAAGGAATGCCGTGTTCACTGACAGCTCTATCTTGTTCACAAGACGGTGAGCGGGCCTCAAAGTCTATGAAAGGCATATGAGCTATGAGAAAGAAACGTACTTACTTTTTGTTTTGTTTTTTGTATCTGGGTTTAGACAACTAAATAAGACACTTGTAGAAAAAATCTTCTCAGCTTATCCATCATGTAGCTCTAATTACATTTATAACCTGCACTGTCATTTGAGACCATATTGGTGACTTATTCTAATGAGGTACAGAAAGAGGAATAATTTTACAGGTCTCACGCTAGCTAGAAGCTTTTGTCCAACAAATGATTAACAAAACTGTATAAGTTTAAAAAATAAGCTTAACAGCTACACTTGTTTTGTTTTTTTTAATGAACATTAATGTTTTCTTGTAAGCAGTACCTTTTTTATGAACATCATCCTGGTGTTGCACTCCATTATTGACTACTTCCATGACCTGTCCTACTTCTGGGGTCTTGCTGTCCTCTAATACACAGATGTGATTTTCCATAGTCTCTCCTGGTGGCCCGTTGTTGGCTATTTCACTACCTTCAAAGCATGTCTCCTTCAATGCAGCTTTAAACTCCTCACTGGGGAATTCACTAAGGTTAGCAACTGGTAACTCAGAAGTCACTGGATTCGTTTTCTGGTCTTCTGGTTTGGCTGAAGTCGTAACATTCTCTTGTTTCTCAGTTACAGTTGTTGCTGCCTGGTCTCCAGCATCCCCACAAGACTTTTCAGTCTCTGGAGATTTCTCGTTAGATGTTGGCTGCACCTCCAAGGATGAGGAAGACGGCAATATAGACTCCTCTACTGATGGCTCCCCTGCTGAGTCTTTGGGGCAGGATGCAAACTCTTCCAGCTCAGAAAGGTCTGGCTCAATAATGGAATCATCTTCTCCTCCCACTTCATCTACAGTGACCAGTTCCTCCATGTTCTTAGGATACCAACACTCTTCATCTGTGTCGTCACAACTTTCCCGATCCTTCTCCTAAGAAAACGGGTCAAGAAAATTGTTTTTAATACACTACTTCCAGCTGGAAGCAGGAAGTAGTGTATTAAAAGCCAGAGCTTATAAGGTGTCATAAACATCATGTTTACTTACAGCGTCCCTGTCTTTACCACCTTCATTAGTTTCTTTTGTCTTACTGATTCGCTGAGGTGAAACTGATTTTTCTTTTGACTGGCGGTCCTGAAAAATTAAATCTCTTTAGTTACAAGAAATATTTGGCAGATGTAAATAAACAATGTACATTTACAGAAGTTACTCACAGTATTTTCAGTAGCATTTTCTTTCTCTTTTTTCTCCGCAGCCGTGTACCTCCTGCTTGTTTTCTTACTTCTGCCCCTGCCTGGTGAACTCTGCCTCTTATTTTCAGGTGTTCTGCAAAGTGTCTGATCAGCCATCTCAAATTCTGAATGCCTGGACCTAGAGTGGTAGTCATCACCATCCCTCCTCTTTGGCTTTGTGTCATGTCGCTGGTGTGGAGGTCTGAGTGGCTTGTCTGACTTGTACACTTGTTCCTTGTAGAAATCATCTTCGATGTTCCTGTACGAATTATAGGATGAGCCTTGAGGGCTTCCTCGTGGGTGCCAGTCTCTGCCCCTCATCCCTTCTCCTCCACCTCCTCGCTCATCTGTAGATCTGAAACTAAGATGATCTAAGGATTTTTGGTAGGTCTTTCGACGGTCAGGCGCCCGTCCACCATTAGGTCGATCATCATCCATGCTGCCCCCATTCCTCCACGGATCATCCCTCTCCCTTTCATCCTCACCCCTTCTTAAGTGTGACGACCACTCCCATGAGCCCCGGTGGGGGCCCATACCGTCTGAGCCTCTCTCTGGAGCCCTGCATGGTGGCCCTTGGGGGCTGTGGGCTGAGCTGCATGATGTAAAACTGGGGCTGTGGGAATGAGGACTTAGAGAGTGGCTGATAGGGCTGCGAGAACGTGCTCGCTCTGGTACAAAGCTGGAAAAAGAAGATGTACGTTTTTGAGATTGCATTTTCTCCATTAGCAACTCAAAGAAGTCTGCTGCATGAAAACAAACACTTGAGTTTTCTTACTGTTCATGTTGTTGCATCTCATCCCTTTCCCGCTGTGAGGTAATATCCTGGATGATTGACTGAACATCTTTACCTGGTTTCTAAATTAAAAAGACTTATGGGTTTAGTAAATGCCCAACATAGTGTATAACTGATTTTTTAAAATGTTGCTCTTCAGTTTTACCTTGAGTTGCAGCTCCTTGTACCTCTTAGACATTCGTATTAGAAGTTTTTGGTTGTTAATCATAGCTGGAGTAAGTTGGTAGTACTGAACCATGGCATGAGCTGCCTCTACATATGCCATTTCTAGAAAGGCCTGATGGAGGAACAAAATGTTAGAAAGTTGCAATAAACATGAACCCTGTTACGAGAGGTTCTTTTTTCAGGGCTAATCTTCTCAAACATATATACGTTTCAGATGACAGAGTAGATGGAAGAAAATCTGAACATCATCATCCTCCAGTATCGTATTTCATTAACATAAGGTCTGTTAAATGAAACCCTGGAGCCTAAGTGAGCTGTCAAGTACTGGTAGTTAAACAGCCAGTAAGTTATGACTAAGTGTTTGGTATCATATAACAGCCATGGCAGAAAAGAAGATGCAGATAATAAAAAAGAAAAAAAAAGATTATTTGTATTTTACACATGTGCTCTATTTAAAGATAATCATCCAATCCGCAACTTTTCTGGCAGTAACCACTACAGAAATCTGTGCAAACATGGCAAGATGCTTCATATATTTTAAAGTTAAGTTTGGGGTATAATTAAACACCCTGCCACTGGTATTAAAACCCCAGCGGTCAACTGTATGTATGACAAGCAGCTGCAATCAATCAATAAATGCTAAAATAAAGAAAACTGTAACCATGTGTGCTGTATGGTGCACATTTTAAACACAGAAGTTACCTTTTTATACTAATGTAACAAAGAATTTACTGATCTGAATGAGCGATGGACTAAAGTATAATTTACTTTTTATATAGACATGTACTTGAGACCTAAACAGTTTCTGATAAACATGAACAACAAGTTACTATTCACTGATAAATAATCATTTTGTTTTACCTGATGTGTAGACCGCATGAGAATGTAATTGGTAACTTTGCCAAAGGGTATTCCCAGGTTGATGACATCAGTCTCCGTGCAGCTGCCCTCAGGGAGGTTGCATATGTGGACGACTCGACCGACGGAGGTCTTTCTGATCGGAAATGGCTGCAAATATGAAAAAAATGCAGTCTTTGAGCAGCTTTAAATACTTTATCTCATCTCTATTTGGATCTTCAAACTATAAAATAGTTTATCCTATTTGCAGCAATTGTGACACCATGACCAGGATACAGAGAGCTGTGTTTATGTGTCAATTTTAGTGTGTCCCACAATGAGCACACGACTTCCCAAATGCAGAATGCAGCCACTGAACACAGGTGCCAGCCATGGAATTCAGTTACCCAGCGTCTCAAAGGTAAATATAAAAGATATCACATGACATTTCACAGCTTTAAGGGAGAATTTTCAATTTCCCCTTTGACAAATCTTAGCAAGAAGTTTTTTTCCTTCCTTCAGGAATTATGTGAAGCTAGGCTTAGGAATTGTTATCGATCCTATCATCTAATTTTGGTTGATAACAAAAAACATATCTTCAAAACTCTGTTTCAATCTCTGCATTTGTATAGCGCTTTACTAGTCCCTAAGGACCCCAAAGCGCTTTACACATTCAGTCATCCACCCATTCACACACACATTCACACACTGCTGATGGTAAGCTACATTGTAGCCACAGCCGCCCTGGGGCGCACTGACAGAGGCGTGTAAAATGAGTCTATCTGAGACTGCAACACTAACAAACAGACAATGTGTAAATTTCCCTCCTTGATACAGCCCACCTCAGCGCATTTACTAATAGATCCTTGGGAGCCATCCAGCAGTAAAAATTACATTTTGTTATTTTTTGGCATTAGAGACATGTCAGTTTACTAGGTCCAGACATATGACACACATCTCTCCAGGCTGTCAAGTATTGTGACCTGCACTGCTCAGCACCCACTTCGAATTCCTTTTTTAAATCTGAACTGAGAGGGGGTAATACAGAGGCACAATACATTCTTTTGTCATGGAAAAACACTAGAAACTAGACTGCAGGAACAATACAGATGAGGTTATACTATTTGTTTTGTCTTTAGATGCTATAAAATCCTATGTCATTATAAATCTAATCCCTTATGTCGATCATCTGGTGTCCCACAGGGCTATATTGTATGCTCCGTAATGTCCAGCATTAGGTCAATCATCAGCCACGCTGCTCCCATTCCTCCATGGATCATCCCTCTCCCTTTCATCCTCACCCCTTCTTAAGTGTGACGACCACTCCCAAGAGCGTCGTTGGGGATGAAGACCATCGGAGCCTCTCTCTGGACCCCTGCATGGCGCCCCTTGGGTGCTCTGGGCTGCATGATGTAAAACTGGGGCTGTGGGAATAAGGACTTAGAGAGTGGCTAATAGGGCTGTGAGAGCGTGCTCTCTCCGGTATAAAGCTGGAGAAGGAAGACAAGTGGAGGCTAAAGTGCTACCTTTAGTAATTCTCACATACTTACTGTTTGATAAACTCGTCAAATAGAGTTTTATAACACGTATAACTTTAGTATTAAAACCACAAAAGGGATATTGTAATTGATAATTCAGATACCTGCAACTCTTATGCACCTTCTTTACTGTGAGGGAGAAGAGTGAACCCCCTCTTTTAGTGTTCAATCTCCTGCGTATTGTATCTTGCAAATGCGAAGCGCTATATTCATCATCAGACTGGCTGGTTGACATGCCGTTTGACACCTCATGTTCCTTTGACATCACTGCAGAAAACAGTTATAAATTCAACTTGTTATATCACAGAGTCTTAATTCTGCAACCATTGTGCTGCAACTGCAACTTTTCCAGCACCCCTCCTCCTCTTTCTGCGTCTCTGGTTGACAAACCTGACAGACAGTTCCATGTGTTAGCCAGACCGGGGTCTTGATTCGACCTGGAGCATCTTAGTTTTATTCTTAGAATTTTGTCCAAGGAAAGCCCAACAATAACAAAGACTTTACTTCGCTTGAATCTAGAGTGTATATAAGTCTTCGTAAAAAGTAACCTTTAAAATTTACATGTCAGTTTGGTGCATATTCTGTGCATACACAAACACCCCAAACACAAAATGTGCCATGTGACTATATTTTAGACAAAAAAAAAAACATTTGATAATGCTATTTAAAAAAAAAAGAAAAAGATATTATAACTTAATAGTTTCTGGCCAGCACAGTGACATTAACAACTTCAGATGCAATTATGATAATTCTATTAACAGCCCCATGCCAGTTCCACCACCAGAACACATAAAGGTCAATTCAGGATGGGCTCAATAAACAGATCCAGGAATAGGCTGTTTATGTCCTTGGAATATTAGTGAGAACAAGAGGCTCAGTCGCTGCTTGCTTTAGTCACAAATGTGTGACCTGTAAAAGTCAGGCCTGTGTCTGATAGGCCAGACAGTTTGACCACAGCATTAAGATCACTTTCAAGGTTGGCTCAGGCTTTGAACAGTAGCCGTTTCTGTGGACCGCAAACCAGAAGTGCAGAGTTATGCCGTGTCGTTGACTACTCACAAGGAGACACTTTACACACAGCCTGGACCTCCTTATTGTGGTTTACTTATTAAAAAAAATAATTTGGATAAATGACAGAAGACCTTTGGTAATGTTCAGTGTTCACTAAAACTTAATGATCAACAATTAAAATGCACAAATACATAAAGAACAGGAATGGAAGGACTCCAAATAATCTTCTAACTGAACTGGCAATCAACCCTGACTGAAATAGTTTAATTAAACCCTTGCGAGTTTCTTACAGTTTCTTACAATTCAGCGAAAGGAAACAGTCCTAAAAATATAGCTTTGCAATGTGTTCAGTAAATTGCGGTGGAAGCTCTTCTGAGGATACGTCTGCTTATTTTTACAAATCAGGGTTCATGCTGCAAGATGGTCAGTTTGGTTTCACAGTTTCTCCCCACGTTCCTACGCAGAGTGCTCACAAGCCGATTCCTCAGATCACTTTTACCAGTCTCTCACCAGTCTGAAACTTAACACTGCTGCCTGGGGGGTGTGACCCTGGGGTCTTTAGGTCTGTGCTCCACACAGCAGTTAGCTGTAATCCTGTGTTTATCTCTGTTCGAGTTCTGTCGAAAGAAGCTACTGTGTTACTTCAGACTGGACAGCTGACACTGCAGTGCAGAAGAACAAAAGTTGTGCATGCTTCTAATGTATGTATGAACCCACATTATTATAGGTTGTAGTATCTTCACAGTGTAGTGATTTACAAATTCCCTCACAAGCAAAAGATCCCTGGTTTGAGCCTTGGATGGGGCTGTGTCTAGAGGGACTTTGGTGAAAATGTGCCAAATCCAACATTTGGAGCAGCTGAAAGTAGCTTTCATCTTTATACTGGTAACAATTTTTTCCTTTTAGTCTGGTTTGTATCTGAGTTATTGTAGTTTTTATTTTTCAGTTTTAATTAAACTTTGCTCACATTTCGGTTTAATTCCCGTTTGCTTTTAAAGCGACCATATTAGCTTAATTTTTGTTACTTCTAAATGCTTAGTTTTTCTAAATGCTTAGTTTTTCTAAATGCTTAGTTTTTATTGTAGTTTTTGTCTTAATATGGTAAAATGGTGCACTTTTGCATTTTTGTTTTGTGACTTCTTGCCTGTGAAAAGCACTCTAAATTTTTTTAATTTTTTTTTCAAAATTTTTATTCACTTACTAAAGTGTAGTTTTTATTTTTTATTTCAATTAACTGCAACTAAAAAAATTTATTTAGATAAGTGAAATTAATGACAACAATTTAAGTAACTTTTTAATTTTTTTCTCTGCATATGTAACAACGAAATTGCTGTTACACTAAAAGCGACACGAAATATCAAAACTTGTATCCGTGTGTGCATTTGTGTGATCCCTGGGATCTCACAGGGCTTTAGAAACAATAAAACCTCACATGTTAGGCTTGGACAGGTGTGTGTTTATTGCAACCAACATTAGCTCATGTAGCACACTCTATAAATACTTCCACGCTAATAAAATCAAATCCTTTGTCAAAAACCAACCAAAGACGCACACGGCTTGTTCCATCACTAACTTCAGCCTTCTGTTATACAGTTACCCTGGCAACAAAGAACAAACAGCAGCTTTAGCGGAGAAGGAATCTAGTTTAAACACTAAGGCATCCATCTCTGGATCAGCCTGTCTTGTCTTTGAAAAATACTCGAATTAAAATTCTATTTGTTTTTTGTCAGAATGTTCAATAAACACTAAATAAAAAAGAATTATTAAAAAAAAACACTTTTCCCATAATAATTAATACATGTTTGAGACTTTAAAGGGTTAAAGATACAGCCAATAAACTGCAAGTGGTTTTAAAAACATCAGGCAAATGCCAGATGGTGTATTTTCAAAACTACTTTACCTTCAAAATTTAAGGGAAATTATAGAAAGTGAGAAAATATAATTGTCAGAGTGAATTCTTAAATGTTTGTCATTTTTATGCTTGCCATCCATTTCTACATTGTTTAACTGTGAGGCTGAAGTGTTTTATCACAGGGAACATCCTTGTGGAGGTCTGTTTGATGTTTGGTAGAGCTTCCTGCCCTTTGTATGGTTTCACTGTGTTACCTATGGTAAACCATACATTGGGTGTGGGGGAGACTACCCTCTTTATGACCAAGGATGTTCCCCCTGCTTTTAGGGTTTATGACCCTTTGATCAGCAGGAGGGCACCTACACACACACACACACACACCTACCTACACACACACACACACACACACACACACACACACAAACACACACAGTGCCTCATCTTTGTAACCAAGGGGGGTTAAGAGGGGAGGTACGTGTTGTAAACTATTGTGTGAACTGTCTCTCAATAAATAGCTGCGAGGGAAGCTGCTCTTTGAAGGACTTTGGGCTGGAGACAGGTTAGGAGCGTGAGCTCCAAGAGCTGGTTCTTGACCAAAGGCCTCCCTTGCGCAAGTAATCGATCGAACGCTGTTGCCTTGTTTTTCTTTCATGATGAATAAGTCTCTAGAACTAGCGGGGTTTGTGGGAACAGACCCAACAATAATCTAACAAGTTGAATGCCATGCTTTATGCATTATAAAAAACTGAAGCTAAAATAAAGTATAGACCACACGAGTCTGTATAGTGTGTTTGTGTAACCATATTAATACATATCCAATGCATGTGGCCCTGCACTGGGTGTGTGTTGATTCCCGCAGACTGTTGAAAGCTGCATGCTAGTCATAAGTGTAGGCTTTCCGAAAGTTTGCTGGGTCTAATTTTGGTGTCCTTTCTCTTCACTCATCATCTGCACTGTGCTTTTCAAGAGACCTGCCTTCATGATGGACGCCTATCAACAGCTGCTGTTTTTTTAACCCCAGTCAAACACAGGCTCTTTAAGTCAGGCAAACTCACTGCAGGACCACAGTTAGGACAACTATCCTTCATCTATACTCTTAGAAATACTTTAAAATCAGTGTTAGGATTAGTTTTTGCTTTTGCAACACATTTGGTAACCCTCTATAATGCTAATATTAATTATGTTTGAATCCTTCAGTGTCATCAGGAGGTTAAATCTAAGTGTCTTTACAAATTAGGGGGCATAACCAGAAACCAGAAGTAAAAGAAAAAGTGTTCAAGCAATTAAAAAAATCTCTTATTCTTAAAATATAAATATATTCTTGAGTAAATCTGGATAAATGTTCCTAGTATTTATTGCTGTTGTGCTCTTTAAACCTAGAGCTTTCGTAATTCACGCGCTTTATAAATTTGGAAGTAGTCTTCTAACTATTAAAGTTCAGTGGAAGAGCGCTAACATCTGTCAACAAGGTGATCTGAGTCCATTCATTAAGCAGCACACATTTGGTGTTGATTCTTACTTATTCACTCTTTCTTGATGTTTAAATGTCACATGAAAGAAATGTAGCAGAATAAATGCTCAGAAAAACTAAATGAAGAGATCATGTCAAAGGTACAAGAGCCCTTTGAACATACTGTTGGATGTTCAAATGTAATTTAAAAAAATCTAATTTGAATTATATATAATTTTTTTATAGGGAGTGAAAAATCAAGAATTTCAGCTGCTTCTCTGTCACTAGCATTCTTTCCAACTTATCTTAAAATTTGATTTATGTGCTCTGGGCAAGCTCTAACGAAGAACCATGTATCCAATCCAAAAAACCCAAACATTTGTCTGACCTTTGACTCTGGCTGGTGTGAGGCAAATCCTGTGTCTGGCGTGGGGTAGGTCTTCATGGCTGTAGTTGGCAAGTATGACATACTGGCTCCTGAGGATACATCTGTGGAAACAATTTGATATGGGAACTTACAACTGTCCTGAAACAGTAAACCCAGTGAAAGGGAAGAACTTTGCTTTAGTAAAGTAAATTTTCAAATTGTTAAATAATTTGTTTAAAATTTTTAATATATTTTTTTATTGTTGCTTTTTCTTAATTTCCTCTTTGTTCAAAGTCTTTTTTTTCCAACCAGCATCTAGCTGGAAGAAAAGGCTTTTCTAAACTCGTCACTCTTGAGAAACATCTGGAAAACAGTAATGATGCTCCACTGTGATGCAGATGTAGTTGCAGTTTCATACGCATAACCCATTTTCACACAAGCCCTGTAGCTTTATAGATATTACAGATGGAGATGCAGCTGAGAATGAAAATGTTTGATGAGTCAGATTGGAGTCTTCATTCTGCAGTTTTCTCTGCACCACAACATTCACATGGTGTCTGATTAAGCAGATTTCTGCCATTTTGGCCGATGTAAGAATCGTGCAGGCATTAGTCCTAGCTAACTCATGGTGATTATGTTTTCTTGTCTCTTTCCCCTCATGCTTGAGCCAGTTGCAGCAGATGGCTGAACTTCCCTGAGCCTGGTTCTGCCAGAGGCCTCTTTTTGTTACACGAGAGCTCTTCCTTCCCATTGTTGTGTAAATACTTGCTCATAAGGGACCATCCAATCACTTGGATTTTAGCTCCAAAACTATTTAAACCAGATGGTTTAATCTTAAGTGCAGAGTGCCTCCACAATAGATATCCAAATGTTAGCTTCAGATTTATTTAAACCCTAAAGAGAAGATTGTCTAAATGTAAAATCGGTTGAATGTGCCATAGGAGCCGTAACTATGATGGAATGACCTCAGAACTATCGGAAATTGGCACACAGTACTAGGATAGTTCAAACAGCTACCCAGTCTTGGGTAGCTCAAAACACATTGTTTCCATTTTATTTAAAGACATTTCTTCACCAGCCTTCCAAGCAATGGGAATACAATACTGAGACCGAGATCTTGTAACAGATTACTCATCCAATAAAAATTGTGTTAGGCAATTAGGCACAAATATTATTAATGGTGTATGGGCTTGTTGGCAGTTTGTAGTTAGTAATTATACATAAGTGAATGCATGAAGCATATATAATAGGATCAAGAGAGTTTGTCAGAAAAGCAGTGCGTAGAAGTCTTCGGCTTTGTTGTGTTTACTGCTACTCCTCCAGCATGTACAAAAAAAGATGATTTGGCACGGTGCAGTACTGTTTTAGGACTTCAAAACACTTCATGCTAACTGCACGCAGCACTTCAATGTGTTAAAATAAGAAGTGTTCAACTATAAAAACATGCTGCCTCATGTCCTAAAAATACCCCGTTTCTCATAATCAAGTGATGAGTAAAATATCACTCTTACAGCAGGAGTTAAGACTGATGTTTTACACTTTGCGCTAATGTAAGGAGAAACAGCTGGTGGTGTTGGTGGTGGGTTATCCTACCTTGACTCGCAGCAGAACAGACTATGGGGTTCGTTCCTGCGGGGTTCAGACCTCCATCAGAAGGCCTGCCGACAGCATAGTGAGTAGCTCCAGCTGATACCACCGCTGAACTGCAACAATCAGAGACGGCTGATTTTAGCTGCCTCTCCCCTGCCTTGCTCGCTCATATCTTATGACAGAGCTCATATTCATAGAAAGATTAAGACAGCTGCATAAGAAGCAAGGAAAAGGAAACTAACATATTTCCAACTGCTAAAAGAGGTTTGCTCTGAATTGACTGACATCGTTTTAAAGCTGTGTAAAAAACACTGGTAAGAAACTAAGTCATGTATAAGAATAATACAGAATAAAAAACATCTACTTATAGTAGTCTGAAACTCAGCAAAACAAAAACCACAACAAATCGCATCAACACAGAGGCTTACTGAACGTCCTCAGTCATCAATGATAGTCTAATTTAGACTCTGTGCAGTGAATTTTTGGAGTTGTAAATGACTCACCCGTCATTTGCATACAACATTCGATTCTGGAGGTGTAGCTTTCCCTTCACGTGCTGTTCCCAGTCCTAAACACACGCACACACATAAACACTGTCTGAACATGTAGACTCAAAGAGCTTAGACACAGGAAGCCCTCCCTTAGTGGCTCTTAGCTACCCCTTGTATAACCTCATGGCTGAAACCAATTAAAGAGACACCATCATGGACTTAGAGGCCATCGAACAAAAATACTTAACTACTGTATATTAGCTATTCTTAATATCTGCTTAATGCTCATTCAGAAAGTCAGGACTTGTTTAATTTTTGTAAAATCCTCCAAGCATCACACAAACTCATGTTTTAGTTCAAGAAAACTAACTTTGTTCTGTTCCTGTTTCAATGATACAAATGCATAGATTCATATAATGGTCACGTGCTAAGATTTACACTCATCAGTTTGCTCACCTTTAGGTTGTAGACCTTCTTGTCACAAATGCTACACTGGTGTGGCAGCTGAGTGGGTGTAACAGCATGGTAATCATTGACTTGATAAGGCTGAAGTGTCCTGGTACCTGACGATAAAGCTTCCTCTTTTCCATGCAGGCGCTGGTAGAGTCCTAAAGCCTGCATGCCACTTGAACCAAAAGAGGAAACTGCTGCACTATTGCAGTTTAACTTCGGATCAGGGGTTGGCTCTTCTGGGTTATATAGTTCAGTCCTAGGCCGAGCCGGCTGTCCAGCTGGTGTCCACGCAGGGGGAGGATTAGAGCCCACATCCACCATACAGGTGTGAGACAAGTTGGTGTGACCTTGCCATTGCTCTTTATGTCCCATTGAGTTAAAAACGTTCATTTTCTGCTCACTAAACCCAGCTTGTTGTACTTGCATATCCTGCCTATAGAAATCTCGCTGAAGACCAACATTGGTCATGTTGTTTGCCTGAGTATTGATAACTGTGGACAGCCCGTTACCAGCAGTGGCTGATGCTGCAGATGTCCCTCCAGATAAGTTGTACTGAAGTCGTCTGTCAGTGTCAGAGGGGTAAGTCGACCCAGACTTTTTCCCATACTCATTGCCCTGTTGACCCATCACGTCTCCACCACAAGGATGGTTCAGCCTAACATTGCCTGGATTTTGGTTGAATCCCCCACTGACCAAGGCTCCCAAGGCTGAATTTGAAGAGGGGAAACCTAGCACTCCTGTGGGGAAGGCACTCTGTTGACTTCCAACCATAGTTGAAGTCCGTAACTGATTAAACAAGGGCTGAGACATGTTGACATTGGAGAGAACCTGATTGAGAACAGTGGCCGCAGCAGCTGTGTTGCCTTCCTGAGCCAGTTTCAGGCGATGGAGGGTAAGCTGGGCCTGGAGCTGAGCGAGTTGGAGGCTGGCTGGAGTCAAGAGGAGCTGCTGGTTTTGCTGCTGAGCACCTGTCTGCGAACTGCCTGGGAGCTGGACACCCAACTGGAGACCCTTATTGTCAGCACCGTCCAAAGGTCCCGAAGTGATGCTGCAGGGTACAAAAGATCACAGACGTTTTTCAGGAACCTCAAAGATCTAATCTATTAACCTTGCCTATGATTATAAGCCTGTTTCTGAAGATTTGGGCAAATTTAACTGATACTTATAGGCTACAGAACAGATCTTTGCTCTGCTCTTCATTAAAAATGGTACAATGTGGATTTAGTCTACAACTGTCTGTAAAGTGTCAATTACACAATAGAACAGTGATTATACTTAATACCACCTACAAAAAGGATGTGAACATGTTTTTCATTTCTAATAAAATGTGTGGCCAATACTGTGATTTTTATGATGATTTCAGACCATTTTCTTTTATAGCTTCATAATTATTTACTAGTGATTTGCAATACTGCAAGGTTTGGTAGCAATCCAATACCAAGTAAAGACACAGTGAGTTTTGCTAATACCAAGAACCAATATCTATACTTTTAACTTAAAAAGCAGCTTATGTAGAGCAGAGAGCTGTGTCATGATTTATGACATGAATCATCATCAGTTTGCAAATTCTGAACACATTTTAAATATCACTAAAGCATTTTTTACTTTCCAGAATATTTAGGTCACACAATAAAACACAGCTTTCACTAACCATCGATTCAATCTTGCTAGTATTACTCCGATAACAATACTGGCTCAATATCTGGATTGATATGTGTACACATATTATTTACCACACCTATATATAAGTAACAACCATAGCTCTACAGTTTGCATCACACAGAGTCTTGTGTACAGAGCATTTTTTTTTTTTTATTTGATTTGCAAATGTTGTGTACTGATACCAAATAATGACACATTTTGCACAGTTTGCACAGTCCTTTGCAACAGCTTAATAAGCACTGATATTGTGTTTGGCTAAATGCCCACCGGCAGCTAATTTTTGGTTAGCTTTCATTACACTAACTCAGTGGTTCCCAAACTTTTTTTGCCAGGCCCCCCTTTTTTACAAGAAAAATGTTCGCGCCCCCCCACCACCATTTTCCCTGTGTAATAATATTCAACATTGCTATCAATACATTTTTCAAAAAATGTCTCTCTGTGCAAAATAGGTTCAAAAACATAAACAGCTGTGGGATACTGTTTGTCCGTGATTTGAACCGGGGGAACAAATTACGGCAGGATCAGCCTGATATTATTTGTATCCCACTGTAACTTTACTGTATAAAGAGCTAACATCTCCAAAATGTCAGGAGTAGTTAGTTATTACAAGAAGTGTTTGTGAACTAAAAATCAAGAATGTGGGATGCTGTTTGTCCGTGATTTGGAGACCCCAGCGCGTGCTCCCAACGCAGGGAAAACTAATTTTTTCAGGGGAGACCTACCTTGGCACTTGTTCAGGTGAAGCCAAAGGGAAGATATGCTTCCATATTTTCTAGTCTTTGGCTTGGAAGGAAGTTGGTTTGGAAACATATTTGGCGATGCTTCATCTCCTGCTTTGCGTTTGTGTGGGAGCCCCGTCAAAAACCTGTCCATTATGCTAGCAGTGTCCAAGCGCTCTTTTTTTTTTTTTTTCTTTTCATGCCGCGCCCCCCCTGCAATGGCTCTGCGCCCCCCCTAGGGGGCGGGCCCCACACTTTGGGAACCTCTGCACTAACTAATACCATATATCGCTGGATTACAAAGAAAGATTTATCAGATACTTCACAGTTTTTCTTTTCTTGCTGATATTGGCTGATTTAAAGTTTCAAAGTTTCAGCTTTAAATTTTTACACACTTATGTGCCCCGCAGCTAATATCTGCACACATGGAAAATCTTACAAGCAATAAACCAGAAAATGAGAGTTTAGCACTGCCATTAGCCTGTTGTCACTGCTGCTGGGATTAAGGCAAACCAAACAATGTAATTACACAGCATTTTGCTTCTGATAAGTAGATTCCCATCTGCTTATGCATTGAAACAATGTCTTGAATCAAACATCATTCCCAAAGGTCCCAACCTAAAACTATCAGGTCTCCCGCCAGGTTCATTTCCATACCCCAACGGGTCACAGTTGTTTTTCAGGACCTACACAGTATAAACATTGTGGCTAATCAGTGTGCATATGGACACAGACACTATGTTTTAACCTTTTAAGACCTGTTCATCAATTTAATTTTGAAACCTTTTGAAAGTTTATTACATCTCTATAGCACATATACTAGCATAGTTAAAGCAATGTTATATCCATCTAAAGCAGCATATATTTCAAAGTGGTCCATGAGTTCTCAATACTAACACATCTCCAGTCCATTGTTGACAGCACAGGAAATGTCATGTATTCTTTTATTAAGTCCAAGGTGCAAGGATGAAACAGAAAGGTAAGAAGACAATCCACTGAGGCATTCCCATGATGATGGCCACATGTACTGACACATCTGCACATCTCCTGAAAATCTCCTTGTCGTGTCTCTTTGTCAATTTCTGAAGGCTCAATTCTTCATATTTAGCAGCTTTTACAGGTGATAAAGAGCTGATAAAGTCTAAAAATCACACTGTCTTGGTACTGATTGTGTTGTCCCCACAGAAGTCACTTTGCTCCATTATGCAGTTAACCAGGGAGCTCATTCCATGTTCATGCTCACAGAACACGGAAAAACCCTTAAAAGGTCTCTGCAGACCTCCATTAGCAACCTGTGACATCCTACTCACAGCAAATGAAGCGGGCTCAGTGTGTATCATGAGTGTCTCCTGAAGCAGTTGGGTATTGTCTGTTTGAATACAACTAATGCGTTCACATACTCAATCTGCCCCAACCGGGATGTAAACAGCAACAACACATGTGAACTCCCTCGACCAATGACGTGGTTGGAGCCTCGCAGCAAGCAGTTCACATTAACATGTCCAGAATAACATCATCTGTTAATCCTACATCACAAGTACTGCAATCCTCACACCTTTCCTCTTGCCAGTCTGCCTCTGTGTGTCTGCCTGTTAGATCTGAAAACTGCTGAGTATGAGTTTGGAAGATTTTCCTCCAAAAATATCTCAGTAAAGCAAGTGATCCTACAATCCCAATGTCCCTCTGGGTCTTAGTCAGTGTAGCTACCATCTCAATTTTGTCTGCTATAAGAAATAAACTGAAGAAAGAGATTATACTTTCTAGACCTTACTCTCCATCTTGGCCACAGCCCTGCATTCACAGGGTATCATCTTTAACTCATTGAGGATTTGGGATCTTGCAGTGTGGCTTTGTAGAGCTCAATCAGCTGATTACTTATGTAAATGATGTTCCACCTCCTGATATTATAGCCTCACAATGCAAAGAAAAAGCACTAGGAAAAGCAAGAAAAATCAAAGTTTGGGTCGCCAGAGTTCAAACACAGGTACAAAACACAAACATTGAAATGAGCTAAAATATGTAGGAAAATTAAGTCCTGTATGATTTTTAATCATAATATTTGCATATTAATATTTGATTTAACATTATGCATCCATGTAAAACATAAATTCCATTTAATTTTGACAAAGATGTTGGAAAGTTAGAACCTGAGCTATCTATTTACAGACACAACAACACAACACAAACTGTTGTAATAGAACAACACAACCCACAGGTGCCATGACCCTGTTTCACTGGTCAGCCTTTTCAGTTTCTGATGAATGCTCTTACAGGAGATCTAAACTTAGTCTACTTGACTATTCATCACATTATCTATGTTAAGCCCTTGGCACTGGCCTGCCTGGCCACTGCCTCAATATTTGTGCAAACAGTCTGTCAGAGACAAAGCAGCGACAGCCATAAAACTTTGTTTACAGCAATTATGAAGCATTTGAATCTGGATTATTTGTAATTCTTTCATAAACGGTAATACTGCGCATAAGAAGTGAGAGATTATAAAATAGATTTTGGTTGTTCTAAACAAACAAAAGTCAAAAGGCATTTTCAAATATTAATTTATGAAACAGAATCTTGCAGAGGATTATCACCTTCATGTCTGTCATCCTGTTGGCTTCTTCAGTTGTGATATGGTCTTGTGACTACATCGCCACATCATAAACTTGTCATATCACAGCCATCACTCACACTTCAAGTGAGCCATAAATCATCTTGGTGTATATACTGTGGGCCTAAAATCCCACCTCTCCAAATGAAACATTGTGAGTTTGTTTTGAACTTTGAGAATATTGTAGTACACTTTGTGTTGAAATATTGTATTAAAGGTTGTGTATTTTCTACAGTATACGAGTAATGGCTGATGTATAACACCATCAAATCATAAAAAAGATTACTAGTTCAATCAAATCTAATAATAAAGCATTCATTTAACTTATTATGTGTCCAAAGTGGTAAATCACAATGAGTTAGTTCATCAGCATAACTTTCTGTTTCCAATTACTGGTTATACTCAGTGTTTTGGCTTAGTACCCTAATTTAGTAAACAGTTTTTATAATTGTTCTTTGTCTGTAAAGCTCTTTGGAACTTTGTTAAGAAATAATTTATGTATTTGCAACATATACAAAGCAAAGTAATCCAGCACAGTGGAGATATAATACCTGTGCGTATGATATTTTGCTCATTCTGGACAATTCACAGCTCCCAGTTCTTCTGACGATTGTACACACTCTTAAGTGAACAAGCATGCTGATGGAGAGATACACTTACACCATTCCAGCTTATGACTCAAAGCTATAAATACTAGAGTTGCCCTCTGCCATCATGATACACAGTGTCCTTAATAGGCTAATATGGACTCTTGGGCTCCTGGCACAGTGTGCCAGACACTTCAAACTAATCTTGTTATGACGATAGGGAATATAGGTGTCAAAATAACCTCAACCAGTTGTGGAAGGGAAGGGTTTAACACTATGTATGTATACGTATAAGTTTCTGTAGCTTTCTCATATCATGATAGATAGATAGATAGATAGATAGATAGATAGATAGATAGATAGATAGATAGATAGATAGATAGATAGATAGATAGATAGATAGAATAAACATTCAATGTGACTTTCTATATTTAATTGAAAAGTGGAGAAGAATATCAAGAATATTTAATAACTACAGGAATGGACAGGAAATGTAAATAGGAAGTTATAAAGTGACAAACAAATCTAATCTGAAGACAAATCATTTAAAACAGCAAAAGCAAACAAAAACATGCATTTCTGTTTAAAATAACCAATTTATCAAACTTTTCAAATGGACTAGAGAGCTTAGATTTGAAACATGCCTGTGCAATTTTCAATCCTAATACACTCTTGTACTATAGTATCCAAAAGAGAAAACAGTTGCAAATCATATATTAAAAACATCACACATGTATGAAATACAAATATAATATTGATATTATACATTATATAAATGTAAGATGGCGGCACGTATGCAGCTGCACAGCGCCCCCAGTCCCACAATTTTTTTATTTTTATTTTGAAAATAAAGGGCTATTCTATTCTTTTCTATTCTATATTTGAATATTCAAATATAGAATATATTTGAATCATCCGCTGTGATGTGTTTTTATTTTGTTTCAGGTAGTATGCCAGTGTGTTTTTTGGTGTGCATTTGTTACAGTTCCCTGCTCTGAGTGACGCACTGAAAACAGCCTCTCACAGTCAGAGTCATGTCACAGTACAGATTCATAGCAGACAGCATTAGCTCAGTCTTCAGAATAGCTTCATGTGTTCTTAGCTACATAAATACATGTACAGGTTTACACGTGGTATTTCTATTTCGTCCCACAAGGTTTAATTTTAAAAATACATAATTTGAGAGAATATACATCAGAATTACGGCTGTTTATAAACTTACGGAGCAAAGTGATGGCGGATGGTATCAAACAAGAATGTCTACTTTTTCATATGGCATCATTTACAAGTTAATTTGCTGCTATCTATGCATGCTCACTTATTCATTTTTTTCTGATAGGGAACCATAAGCTGTCACATAAACATAATAAAGACTCATAGTGACCTTTTTGCTAAAGAAAAAAAAGGACAATAAAAAGAGGTTAAAGGCTGAGTGTCATCAGCATATTTTAAAATCAAATGAAAATACATTCCTTAACAAAAGAAAACATGGTGTTTCTAATAATATAAACCAATATAAAATGCCAATAACCAAAACAATACGAATCCACTTTAATAAGAAAATACCCCCCCCCCTTGTGGACAGGGGCACATACATTGTGCATTATGATGTCCTCCACCATATTTTCACTGTAGTTCAAGAATCTAATTATTTCTAATTAAGTCTTATATTTCAGTGAAAAATTCATATGAATGTTAAAAGGAAAAACACCCATCTATTTCCTTATTCAGAAAGCAGTCAGGGAAGCTCTATTCTGCACCTGGAGCACTGATTCCTTGTTAATTCAGCTCAGCAAAGTGTTATACAAATACAAGACCACATCCTAATGTCCAGTTAAAACTTCATTCGTGCATACTGTATGTTGAGAAGCATACGTAAAGCAGCAGATTCATAAAAATCAGTCAAAAACAGCTGCCAAGCAACTTTGACTGATAGTTGCTTCCTGTTCTATTTTAAAAACAATAATAACACAATTGTTTGGGGCACATGTCAAACTACAACAACCACATCCTCTCTGCAAAACTCACAATTTCTAAGTTCTAAGACAGCGTCATAGTCAAAAACTTAAGCATTGATCTGGTCTGTCTACAAAGCCTCATCGGAGGAAGTAACAAATTAGAGGAAGGGTTCAGGTCCAGTCTGGTTCAAGAATAGTCATCCGCTGAGTCCAGTAAAACATCCAACAAAATGCAACATTGTCCAAAACAGTTGCATCTTCACGATTAGCTATAAATCCTGCTTCCGTGCAGCTGACAACACTTGCTGCTATACACCCAACAAGCCAAAACTGACAGCAAACCATGACGTATTGGAAGAAATGCACAAACCTTGAAAAGTTAGGCAGTGAAGGTCCGAGTTACACCTCTGACGCTAAACTCTGCACTGCTTCTTCATAGTCTGACCTTTGCCCAGCAGCTGAGACTGCATCTTTGTCCTCTAACATGTTGACTAATGCTAGCACATGTACACTAACATAACATCACTGCTAGAGGTCTCTACCCCAGCGTGAGTGACGCTGCTTCCCTGTGTTAACGGGACAGGCAGAGGCAGAGACGCGTGTGATGAAAAGTCACAAGTGGTCGGCATGTGTGTGTGAGGATGGGGCAGACCAGCACATAGGGGGAGAAAGTATTTACAGAGAAGGCATTTGGGTAATGCAGTGCAATCCTGAATCTGTTGCTTCCACAATAGCAGCTGTAAAGCTTGGTGTGGAGTCAAGTGTCAGGTTCAAAGTCACAAAAAACAGTAAAAGCTGTCACAAGACTACCAACCAACTACCTCGTACGTGTTTCGCACCAGCAAAACCATAATCGGGAAGTTTTTCAACGCAAAACACAATGTAAAAAAACACAAAAACCCCCCAAAACATTTGATAAATCAAAAAAGATGCATATTCAAATACCTCCAATCTGAAGGGTATGCATATGGCGTGATTTTAACAATAAAAAACATTAGCTTCTTGAAATGTGGGGAAGGGTCAAGGCATAATTTTGCCTTTCGAAAAATTTGTTTTGCCTAAAAAAAAACTCATTGGCAAAGACTTGTCTCTAATTTCTGCTTTCTCCAAAAGATATCAGGTAAACAAGTGAAGTATGCGTGAAACTCACGGCAACCAGAAAAGCTGTTGTTGTAAGATTTATTAACACTGTGAAAAAATTGAATACATTTACATTTCTACAATAAAAGTTGTCTTTTTTTATTTTATGATGTAAATAAAAGAAAATAATAATTATTTGTTGTTCATCATTACAGCTACATGACTATAATATTGCAATTTGTTTTTATATTTATACAACTTAACTCTATAAAAAATGATACACATTTAAGTACATTTATAAAATTATATATACATTTTCACTTTACAAATGTGCTGTCTGGGCATGTACAAAAAATAAAACTTTCAGAACATTTTTCTTTTGATTTACTTTTGGGGGGGGGGGGGGGGGGGGGGGGTATGTTTTGTTTTTTTGTTTTTTGTGTTGTTACGCATTCATGTAGTTAAAACCAGATCATTCGAATTACATAATGCATTTTGTTCGCTTCCTTTTTCATAAGAAGTCACCACGGCTAGTCATGTGCATTTGATTTGACAGATTTTCACATTAGATGCTTTTCCTGACTGAACCACAAAGAGATTTCTGTGTCCTCCCCTGATCGCTTGTCAGGCAAAACACATGTTTAAAACACGACACTATACTCCAGTCTACTGTAGATAAAATAAAATTTTCAAAAAACATATACATTAAAATACAAACAAATTTTTATTGAAGAAAGTTTTCAAGTAAAAATATATGTAAGCCTACTTTTTTTATTGGGGTTTTCTGTAAAGTGCTGTCAGTACATTTTTTACAGCTGCAAATGAAATCTTTACCTAAGCACACATGCATTCAACTCCCAAGGAGCCTTCAGTTTGAGAGATTTATAGTCACTCCATCTGTTAGCGTCACAACCAGATGGCAGGGAGAGAACAAGCTGCTTGTTTGACTGCCATACTTTATGACTATCAAGAAAAAAAAAACCTAATATTTTTTTAATAGTAGTAAGCGTATTATTATTATTGTTAAAATTCACCAAAAAAAGTTGCAGAATATCTTTCAAGTACTGTATTCTAACACATTTAAAACAACTGCATTTTCTGACTGGATCCAGCAGACTAATGCAAAAACAAATTGTGTGTTAGTGAAGAAAGAAAGCAAACTGATAATTATACCAAACATAGATTTTATTTTATCTGCTTTAGTTTTTGATTTAGCTTCAGAACGTTTTCTGTAAGTACTTGCAGCTGCAATGTCTTGTGATGCTGTTTTCTTACAGTGTGGCACAACTTAGAAAATCAGACTTTTTGCTTAAAAACTGTAGCTGGAAGTAAACGGAAAGCCTGAAGTATCACACAAAAGGTTGTAACTGGTATTTATGTTATTCCTCTATTCACAGATGATTTTAATTCCATTAAAATGCAAAAGTAATGCTTATTCTGCATATTATCAAAATGTTAATTTAGTTTTTTGTCACTTCTATTTTTTTGTTTTACTGATTAGAAATTTTAGAAATTTAGCAGTTTAGGATTAGATCCACATTAAATCATGTCTCTACTGCTTCACTGACTTGTATTAATTTCCTGATGACTGTACAAACCGACAGGGTTGTCATCTTTTTTGCCTAATTCCACTTACACACAATCTTTACCATAAAATGTAATAATTTACAACATTTTGACTAAAAAGGGACATTATTTTTGTCCATACACTGTTAGTAAAAAGACCTACAAGGTAGGTTCCTTACAAAACACTATTACTGCTGTCCACTAGGTGGTGCCACATATCGACATAAGTAGCCCCAGGTGGTCTGATAAGGATTCATCATTTTGCCATATGAGGGCACTCTTTTCATTTTAATTAGCAGATCCTTACCAGGTTCCTAGAATATGACATACAGTGTTTACATTTGCAGGCAGTAATTTAGAAAGTGTGACTCATAATGAAATGCCATGATGGTGGTATGGTAGCCTTGGAATAGGAAACAAAGGCTTTCCAATCCCTTGCACAGATGTGACATGCAGACAGAATGTGGAGAGATGCATATACATGGATACTGCTGAATGCATGACTCAAGACACTAATCAAGAGGAGCACGTGTAACCTCTGCTCTTCCTAATAGGGCAAAAATCGTTACTGACACTCAAGAACCTTAATTTAACTTTTCAACAAATGAGACACATAGCTGCAGCCTATCAAGCAACGAAAGACGGTCACATGGTGAGATATGTGTTAGGAAGCGGGGTCAGCTTGCTTTCGTCCACATTTGGCACAGATGGTAGTTCCTGATTTATAGGTCTCTAGCAACGGGTGAGGTATCTCGGCCACAGAGACATAGGGTCTGGCCCATCACGACCCCCGTAAAGCTGACACATTCACTCAAAGGCATCACTTTGATCTATACCATGTTTCTCTGGTGATGCTTGTAAAATGGTAAGATTTATGCAGGGGATCAGTCACAGGGTTTTATGAAGTCATATTAAAATGTAAACTAAAGTTTGTGGGGCAACTTCAATCACATGCACCCCGCCCAGGCTAATCAGCATCAAACAAACCTTTAAATCAATGACTTACACCAAAAGTGAACAGGAGATATGCAACTACACGTTAAGAGACTTATGCTGGAGAAACATTTTTCTCCCCTTCTCACATGCACACGGTAGCTGAAGGTGATCTTGTTTCAAGCATAGGCTGGTAGGATACTGGAGTCGTGGAGAAACATGCAGGTCAAAAGTCTTACTTGACAGCTGTCTCCCAACTGTGGACTTTTAAGAGCCCTCCAAAAAATATGTTTCCTAGCAGGAAATCCGCAATTAGTTGTCAAAGCCCCCATGGCATGGTGCCCACTTAAGGACTTTAAAGGGACACCTGCTTAAAGCGAATGCAAAAATTTTTTTTACTAGCCAATTGATGACAAAAAATGTGCTCACTATTGACTAAATTTACAAAAAAACCTATCACAAGTAACTCATGAATTGTAATGCCAAACTTTTATCAACACTTGTCCATTTTTTCTAGTCTATCGGATGTTCTGTGGTTAGTTTTGATGCAGCAGTGCTGACAAGAGCTAAGAAAAGCCCTTCGGTTACCTGGGATCTGCTGACACTGAGTGTCAAACTGGGTGCTGAGAGCTGGGGGCCAGGTGAGTCAGCTTGCTTGGACTTTGGACAGAGTGACATCAGCAATCCAGCTGGCTTGTCAGAGCTGCTGCTGGCGAAAAGAAGGATGGCAACCTCATAGGGAAAGTCTAAACTTCATAAACTAGCATCAGTTAGACAAAAAATGATCCATTTCCCTTAATTAAAATAAAGATATATACTATATAAGAAATACAGTGAGCCCAAATAGTATTTTTTTTCTTCTTGGCGAGTTAATCCTGTCTAAACTGGATTAGTAAAATATTTGTAATGTGGGAATTCAAGCACAGGAACTGTCACAAGACTCAGAGGTGAAGTAATATGAGGAATGGGGGTGTGTGTTGGCTTTGACAGCTGAGCTTTACCAGCCATTTTTTTCTGCTGCTCTGAAATAGTTATTTATAGCTGCTGTCTGGGTGTAGACAGTAAATTTACTTTTCACTGGAAGCTGCTGTGCCGTACCACATTAATGTTTCTTTGTGAAATTCCCAGTGTAAACATAAAAATAAAGCTTACCATGTCCAAAAGCTTACTGATTACTTCTGTTGATGTGAAACTGCGGGGTACAGTAAGGAACACGTAATTTTAGTCTTCCCTGACTGTGGTCAGCAACATCAGAGCTATATTGGTGCGCAACGTGATGTAGCGATGATTCCTACAACCCCTCCTTCATTCCTTCTCTCTTTCCTTCCTTTCACCCTCTCTCCACGGTCTTACCTCACTCCCACTCTCCTCCATCTCCTTCCAAAGCAAGCATTGCATTTTGCCATCTGTCACTTCTGCCAGCCTCACAAATATCAATCGCACCCAGCTGTGTCATCCCAGTCACTGACCTCCCAGCCAATGGCAGTGCAGCTCCTTTCTCACCTCCCATCATCTTTTAAAATTACTCCATCTACCCCTGAGTAGCACTTATGCAAGCCACAGTGTTTCCTGACCTACATTATAAAATTGCATCTTTTCAAAGCAAGATGAAATGCGCCATTAATGACTCAATAAATTCCTTTAGAGCCGATAAATAGTCCAATCAGCAATGCAATTCAGTAAAACCACTGCAAACCAAGTGGAGCATGCACAGGATTCCCTGCAGGAAGGTGACTTCACAAAACTGGATAAAGATAAAATAAAAGGGGTGGGAGAGCTACGAGTATTGATCGTATTGCAACACGCAAAATCTCTGTCTGTCTGCGACAGTCCTCATACACAATCAGGAGTTCAGCAACTAAACTTGGTACAAAGGATGAGCTACAATCACTGAAGATTCTTATCTGTATCAGAAACTGTTGCAACTGCCTAGCAACAGACTAAAGAAACCCGTTTTAGCACTCATGCACCAATAACACATTACAAAAGCTTTGTATCATTTTTACTGGTAACAGCAACATCTGTAATTTACATCCATAAACGTGGAATTAAACATATTATAAAATGAAGTCATTGTGTTGCCTGACAAGAACATAGCAATTGGCTAAAATGAATGCTTTTAAAGCACCCACTACTTTAAGATCACTACATTAGCATCTCATTTATGTCCAATTTGAATGATAAATGCCTACAAACTACCTACAAATGGGCTAAAACAGCCCAAATTTTAAGCAATTAAACATCTACTACCACAGGTCTTATACTTCTCACAGTGTGATTAAATATATCATTTTTCCAACAGTATGGGCATGTACTAGTATTTTAAATACAAGGTAATTCAATAGCTTCACTTGGGAGTGGGTTAGGAGTCGAATTCAACAAAAGACATTGAAAGTGATTGCACGCATAGACTTTTTTTCTTGTTTTCTCTCTTTCACTGGAAATATTGGTCTCATGCAAAAAGAGGGATAATCTGCTACGAATTTCATGTTTTATTAATAGTAATTTATTAGCTATTTGTAGCTCTAATATTATTTGTGCAAATATTCCAGTCTAAACTGCATGTTGAGTAACGTTTCAGTCACCTTTTATTTTACCAATAAAATTGGCTTAACACGGTTGTCTCATTGTGATATTGAAATACAGTCAAGACACACACCACGTGGCACAGCAATAAAGATGAGAGTCAAAGTGAAGACGACAGAAGGACAAAACAGCCAGTCATACTGTTTTACCCTAAAAGTAAAACAGCGGTGGACATAACACAAAGCTGACAGTGATAGAGAGGCCATTGCTGCCATATGGTTCAATATATCTCATCTCAGGAAACTGCTGGCATCTCAGGCTGCTCAAAGAACCATTAGTAGAAATGAGCTTAAGCAGGGAAAGCAAGCGATTTTACCACCTTTTCCAACAGCTGCTCTGCAGAAACCCTAAAACGACAAACGAACCAAAGGGGAAAGAAGAGACAGTCGTCCCAGTGTAAGTGAGAAATCCCCCTCAAAGCCAGTGGACAGAATGGGTTGGCTATGCCCTGGAGTAATGACCATCGAGGGATTTCTCTGCAGAGCTTGGTCATTGGAGTAATACATACTAATAAAACTCAAGCGATAAACTAAGACTACTCATCTTGTACTTTATCATTTTATAGCTACAAATACACAGCGCTGAGTCACGTCTTTCCTTTCAGTCGCATAAACTACATCAAAGTCAAAGAAAAACAAAATCCACACAGCATCTGTGACATGCTTCAGTGTGAAATTCTGAAAAAACTGCTATGCGCACACACACATATATGTCTACACATATATTGAATAACAAAAAATTGTGTTTATAAACTGACACATTAGTCATGGAGCAGAAAATTATAGTCATATGAAAGAAAATCCCTTTATTACAAAGACTGACTTAATATGTTCACAGATTTGCACAATATACAGTTGCATGTACAGAAAGTCGCATCTCTGTATTTTTGAATGCAAAACGATCTGATAGCATAAGGCTGATGATGCGCCTCAATCAGCAGCAGTTATTGAGGTAGTCTGTGTGTGGTTAGCACCATAAGGTACGATAACTGCAATGCAAAAACAATCTGAGATGCCACGAGGCTACAAAAACTACTGTAAACTCAGTCTGGTAGAATAAGCTCTGGGAGGACTCATGACAAATATTACTATGAAATGCCTACTGGGTTCTTCCAAACATTAGACAAGCTTGTTTTGCCACAATATACAATAACTTTCAGAAACTTCAAATTGAAAGTTTAATGCTTTTCCTTATTTTCTGTAATATTTCACATTACCAAAGTTTCAAATAATGCTCTTGGATCGGTACGGTCTCTTTAATATGGTTGTGTCTGGAATATAGCTCACAAAACATTTTTGTTTACGAATGGCAGTCAATCTGAAAACCGAAAGAAGGTGTCCTTAAAGCAAGAGTAGCTGAAACTGCTTGGTTCAGACACATGATGACGTAAGAGGCTCTACCAACCTGCAGTTCCATTCCAGGGATAAATATGTGATAAATACAAAAATAAGCAAATAAGCACAGCAGGTCAATTTTAAATAAATGTACCATATGCTGTTAAGCCCTACTAGGAGCTTTATCTCTGTGTGTTTTCAACTTAAAAAAAATATTACCATCATTTCTCTTGAATCTTTTCAAGAGAACCCTCATAGAAATATACATGAAAAAGCACGCCTGCATTGCAGCACACTGCAGTTAGAAATTATGTGTAACATACACACACAAAGATACATATAAACCAGAGCAGTTTTTACTGAGAACACAACGCCTCAGCAGTCTGAGGGAGTTTTGTCTTCAGTTTACTGCCTGCGAAGGGGAACAGGCAAATCCACACACCACAGGGAGTCAGGAAGGTTACTGCCCTGCTATCTTCACACTGATGAGTCACTGACAGCTGTGTCTGAGCTGTTCCAGACCCACACACAAAAACACCAGTGTAACTTTATTTTTTTTCCTCGTGCACTGCGCTGACAGTCCGTGTTTCTCAGACAAATGAAAAACAGAGAGAACAAATTAAAAGGAGTAGTGCCATTATTATGTCAACCCAACACCTCTCCCACCTCCCTGTGGTGCAATTGCTTAGCTGGGAAGTTAATTGACAGGAAGCTCTTTGGCATGGATACTGACCTTGTGGTGACAAGCAAAAATCTTCCAGGTCACCTCCCCATTATGACACTGGATATTTTAGGCTGCCCATTAGCATGCTTGATTTCTAATCCCTTCCTCAAACTCCTGCTTGCTATGTATCTACACCCCCATCTCACTATTTCTTCCTGTTTGGGGCCGTTCTGTGCTTTAGCCACTGTTTACCTCCATCACCACCACTGCCACCTCCCTCCCCCATCCCAGACATCCACACAGACATCTCTTTATCATCCCTGTCTGTCAGTCGATGATAGGGGATGGAGAGCGGATGATAGCAGACGCCAGAAATAGCAGCCTGACGTATGATTGTTTCTGCCTTGGACGCAGCACTGTGGAGTAATTGTTGGACATTGTAAACACCTGAAAGCGAAGTTGCCATTGCACAAAAAGGAGTTAGCAAATTTTCTAGGAAGAGACACAAACTATGTCTGTGTTAAAACTGTGACTGTGGTTAATTATTTTTGATTTTAAAGCAAATAAGGTAAAGAAATGAAAAACACAAGCTGCAATTCTACTTCACCATCACCACTCGATCATACCCTGTCTTCTCTAGTATTAACGCCCACAATGACAGCCATCGGTCTTACACAGAGTTGAGTGGACTGGAATAAGACTCCATCTTACACCACCCTCAAAAAAAGTTTCAAACCAAGAGCAAAGCTAAAGAAATGAAAACATACAAAAACATTATGCCAACCTTTCAGATGAGGGTAAAGAAGAGGCGTGATCAAAGATCTATGCTGTAATTAAACCTAGTGTGGGTGAGTCAATCTACATACACACAAATGTGTCTCTAAAAAGATGATAAGATGATGGCACAAAAAGAATGTGTACAAAAGAGTTACATAGCAGTGATGAGTCAAGTGTAATGACAAAATGAAGATGATCTTTTTGCTTTCAGCTACTCATTTGTCATTAACCTACATATTATAACGATAGATGAACTACAAAGTTGAAAATAAGCATCTTATTAAAGCTAAAGAGCTCAAAGCCTTTTAATAATGCAACCCACACCGATAAAAAAAAGAAAGAAAAGTTAGATGTTACATCAACACAATGACGATGACCTGACCTAGTTTGCCAAGTTGAATATTAAAAAAAAGACTGTTTTAGTGTTATGTAAGGTCTGTGCGGATAGACAGGGCAGTGACTCATTCCAGACCCCAAAACCTCTCCATGACTCAACACTACACCAAAAATACTGTGAGTCCTGAATGCCTGCTGGTCCACACTTTGGGACAATCAATAGCACTTAACTTGAAGAGAAGGTTGAGGTTTTATAATTGATCAAACTCTTACAATTAAGAGAGAATTATAAAGTTGAGGTAAAACCTCAATACCAAAAAAAGATTCTGTTGAAAATACAAAAAAGCAAAATTAATGACAGGCAAATAATTACACTACAGCCCTTGAAAATCTGAACTAAATTCCCACTTTTATGCACATTTTTATATCATGTGAGAAAGCATGCACATGCTGGTGGATGAACCATGACAGAAATATAAAAAAATGAATAAAAAATGAATTAAAAATGCCGGTAATTACCAAAAATGTGGAGCAGCTGTGCCATAATCCTCGCATTGAGTGGTATGGATGGTATATTCTATATCTGTCTGAACACAGTGCAAAAACATGTACGATGAGGAAATTTATCCTAATATTGAATTTGATGCCAGGAGCATATTTTCAATAGTTGGAAAAGGACCCATTTATCCTGGTGAAAGATTAAGCCTTGTTCAAACACACTGTATGCATTTTGAACCTGAGGAGCACAGCTGCAATAGTTTTCAACATGTTTTCCCTTTCTTGGGTGACTGATTAAGGATCTGCTCCACAGTTTGGGCCTCATGTATTTTTTGTAACATAATGCGCTGATGCATGTCAGAAATGAACTGCAGGCTAATTTAGCATTGTGATTTACCGACTTCACAGCTAAGCTTTTGTAATTTCCGCAGAATATGACAGCACTATCTTGCTTAAATAAGCAAAGTCTTCCCCTAAAAAGAGGTCATCTGGATGGTGGTCATTCATGCTTCTGCATCACATTGTTAAAGCTTACCATATAATGCTTCTGAACTGGCATTCTCCCCCTCAGAAATTTATATACACAGATTTTAAAGTTTATGTGATGATATATAGTCCTGCAGTATAAAATCTATGTGGTAACATGAAAGAATACCCTTGCTTACTACCCCACTTGGATGCTCTTAAGCAAGACACTTATTCTTAGCAGCATTGTGCATTTACAACAAACATGAAGGTACCTTGTCTTGTGGTGTGATTACATGCAAACACTATTCAACTGTGCCAGCCAATGCAAGTAGTTAAGATAGTTAAAATAGTTAATATGTGAAAAACCATCGGATTGGAGTTTCCTCATACACAATCACAAACTGAGGACAAGTATGGTGCCTGGAGTAATATGAGCAAAGTTGCAGGAAGTTATGGTAACTTCTGAAAATATGTTACTGCAACTTGGTAAATGGCCTGTATTTGTGTAGCGCTTTACTTAGTCCCTAAGGACCCCAAAGCGCTTTACACTACATTCAGTCATCCACCCTTTCACACACTGGTGATGGCAAGCTACATTGCAGCCACAGCTGCCCTGGGGCGCACTGACAGAGGCGAGGCTGCCGGACACTGGCGCTACCGGGCCCTCTGACCACCACCAGTAGGTAACGGGTGAAGTGCCTTGCCCAAGGACACAACGACCAAGACTGTCAGAGTCGGGGCTCGAACCGGCAACCTTCCAATTACAAGACAAACTGCCAACTCTTGAGCCACGATCGCCCCACTTGGTTCTAGCTTTCAGTGGTACTCCTCATTGGCTTTTAGGGGTGATTACTTGTTGTTTCAAAAACTTCAAGTCATGCAGCTGTACTCATGGGAATAAACTAAGGCAAAACTTCTCTTCACATTTGGTGTGAACACATCATTACTTGTACTGTCCCTTTCAGCAGTGCCATAATTTCCACTTCACTTCAAGACACAAACTTTTCAAAGCTTGGTGTAAGGGCCTGAAAGACTTCAGCATTTCTTGGTAGCATAAATAATGTTATTTCCGATGTTATTTTACAGAGTGTAGAAACTATTTTTCGGATTTTCTCAATTTTGTCCAAAAGCTTGGATGGTTTTATATTTAGGATAATAGTATACATATACTTTAGACTCACTCTTCTTTGAGTTTTTAAATTGTATAAAATGTTTAAGTAATATTTATTTACTGGTCTGGTGCTGAGAGTCTGGCAAAGTGCCATGCTTCTGATGCTTACATGAAAGATAACACAAAGGGGGCTAGATGACAGATAAAGTAGTTCTCACTAGTAGTAATGTGGTCTCATGAGAAACACTCCCATTCCATTATGTAGACAAATTACCAAGTGACTTAAGTGGAGTTATTTTAATGCGTAAATGTAGCTCAGGCATCTTGATTTATTGTTGAAATTTCACTATTTAAAGTTAAGGGAGCCAAAAAGTGACTTTAATCTCCAATCTTCAAAATAATTGAAAAAAGGATAAATTAGAGTGCTGATGTTGTCAAGTTAACCCATTAAACATGTGTAGCCTTTAATTTTAAGATGAAAGGATAAATAATTAATAAAGTTGTGAGGAGCTTAAATATTAAAAGTGGTCACAGAAACTTTATAGTCTTTAATGGCCTCATGAAGTCACAAATATTTTTTTTGTAGAACTCTACTGCTCAATATTTATACATATAAGTACTGAGTATATGTAATACTAAGTACTCCAGAACTACTCCAACTTAGCTGGGATGTTGGGTTTAATGTAAAGGTTTATGTGTTAAAAGTGATCTGATTATAACTATAGCATTAAGGAAACTTTTCTTTAGTTAATTATGTTTTTATTAAGTCATTCATAGACATCGTTAACAGAAAAGAATTGAATGTTTACTGAACATTATGTCATAATGAAATCATAAAAGATCTACCCTTTAAATTAAATTGTGACAATATTATAAATAATCTAACAGTACTACATAATATTTATGTAATGATATTACTAAACAGATAATAATAAACAGATAACGTGTGCTTACTCACTCTCTCACATTCACAGAAACATTGGAGGCCTGTTTGTGATTGGCTGCAGTTCAGCCACACACAAACTCAAACAGTAAGCCATTCTGTGATGGAGAGTTTATCAAACACTGTTTAATTATTTAAATTTGAATATGGCTTTTGTCCAAATGAGTTAAATTTATTTAATCTTTATATCATCTTCAGGGCTCCATTTTACAACTATTCCACTAAACTTCATTATTCTCCCAACGGGTTATAAGCAAAGTCCTGTTTATTGTAAGACTGCCTTCTGACATCTTTCATTTGCCTCCATTTCCACACAAGAGCATTCATCATTTTTCTTGACACAGCAACCTGTTCTCAACATATATACTCTATCAGCTGTTCTGTTCACCTGCTATGCCAAACTCCAGAGTGGATATCAGGCATTTCCCCATTAACATTTGTGCAGACTGTATCTACAATTACAATTGCTGAGTTGTAAAGTTGTATATTAGCTCTAACTATAAGAGTCCTCTCTCCTGGCATGTCTGATAATTTATATATTGCCCACCTGGTGTCCTCTGCATATCCCAGGGTCTGAACGTGCCACACTGAGAACAGCTTCCGCCATCTACTCCCTCAGCCCAACTTTCCCGCGCCCCTCGTGAGGGTGAAAACAAATAGAAATGGGTCAAAAAGCAACATGAGCCAACCCTATTAAATGTCCAACTCTATCTTAATACCACCACAAATCATCAAGCTTCTTCAGGCTGTCACTCATTTCCACATATAGTCAAAAGAGTGTGAACAGTGTTGAGCTGCCTTATAGATGAAAGTCCTGTCATTTGGTAAAACACATGGTAAAATACAAAGATAGAGTAAATTGTAATGAGAAAGTTTTTTTGTACAAGTTTGTTTTGTATTTTCTGGACACTTGAGAACGGAACTAGATTAGTAATGACATTAATAATCAAAAATGTTCAGAGAACTTTATCTGATGACACTAAAATGTCCAGTTGGAGATGTAAAGGCAATACAAAGAGCCACAAATTGCCTACACCAAAAAGGCAAACCCACTTCTGTGTGAAATTCAGCAAACAAGAGCAGATATATAAACATCAAGGCAGTTAAACAGGTCTAATGTCCAAACATGTCTCAATGAATGAAATGCTGCACTCTGTTTTGTACCTTAAAGCAAAAAGGACCTTGTGACTTGTGATTTTTCATTATATAAATAAAACTGAATTGAACTGAGTTATAGTTTCCCGACTTCCATTAGTATGAATGCTTTTCACTATTAGAAAATGTGTCAACAGTTAAAGGAAAAATGGTGATAGTCAGAAATGGTGAAAAGACTTTGAGCCGTAGCTTCCAAAGTACGTTGGTCATGAACTAGTTCAAACTACTAGTTACAAAAGAAAAAGCGAATTTTTGATATATAATCCTGAATTTGGTCAAATAAGCTTTGATAACATATCAGCTTTTACAGTTTTTACACTTCAATTCAATTCAATTGAAATACCAAATAACAAAAACAGTCGCCTCGAGGTGCTTTATATTGTAAGGTAGAGCCTACAATAATACATACAGAGTAAAACCCAACAATCATATGACCCCCTATGAACAAGCACTTTGGCGACAGTGGGAAGGAAAAACTCCCCTTTAACAGGAAGAAACCTCCAGCATGAATGCCAGCTAATCACAAACAGATGGCTTTCTTCAAAAAGCAGTTCTATTGCTATATCTGCAGACCAGCTGAGTGTTTTTGTCTATTAGTCATTAAAATCAGTACTGAATAGATTTATTTCCAAATATCTATCACTGGTTTATAAATTAGGGAGACATATAACCTTATAAACACAGAGCATCTTCACTATATACATAACCAAAACCTGACAAAGTTATGAGTATGCTTTGGATCATATTAACCATTAAAAACCACTTAAGCCTAGACCACCTGACTTTCTGTGGGGACTTTCTGTGGTCAGCCAGACACGTAAACATCTCCTTGGTGGAAAAAAAGCCAGCAAAAACAATCAGGCACCGCTCCACTGCCTGTGACGGTCAGGATGAATGAATCCAATTTCACACGCAGTTCATTTATATGGTGATTATAAATAATTATACCAAGGTATTTATCACCTTTTGCCTTCCTTCTGCTTGCCATGGTGTTCCCTACTGAGCAGCCCTTCTTTTAACGCAGAGAAGCTGAGTGTGGTATTTCTGCTATTAAGGACCTATACATAGCCAAACCCCGGGTAATGGGACGGTGGCCACTTGCTCATCCCTACCCAGATACTGACAGAATTCAAGTCCAAATTCAACAACCAGTAATAGACTAGCTCTTTTAATTTACATAACCAACGAATTTTAAATCGTAAGCACAAGGTTAGGCTAAATCCTTAACATAACAGAACAGTCTATGCCCAACGGCGCCTATTTATCTTTCGGCGGTCCTTTTTTTCACGATACAAAGAGACTGCATTAGCAGACATTAGCACCATGCAATAACAAATCCATTGCTGGTAATATGTTGTGCCAGATTACTTTGCTCTATAATGACAAGTATATAATGAGCTACAGTAGTACATACGCTAACACATAAAAAACAAAAATACACCCACACACCAAGTGCGTAGACACAACGAAACAGATAAACAACACCTAAAAAAACTGGTATATCTGGGATTGTAACAAGCAAAATATGATATAAAATGTCTTTAAAATATATGAAATAGAGATTAAATGTATGTATGTCTTTAAAGTACACTTCACAAAGGATTAGATTGTCTTGGCAAACCCACGGACGACATAGTGACATAATCTTGGTGTGCACATGTGACATAACATTTAAAAAATACTGTCCTCATATAGAACAAAGATAAATCAACAAATAAAGTTCTTATCTGCAGGTATTGTCTGTGTATGTGTGTGCGAGCTCCACCTGTGCATGACAAGTATACAGAGAATTTGATTTCCTGGATTCTGGCCTGCTCACTATGTGGATGAAAGGAAGATGCCTTTGGGGTGAGCACACGTGCTACAATCTCCACTGGCCTCAGCTGTTGATGCCGGCCTAACAGAGCAAAGCAGAGTGGCTGTGTGATACTGTGTGGGTTTATGTGTCACTTAAACACCCGTACTCTCCTTCTGTTAAACCTGTAGGGCAACATGCATTCAGTACATTCTCCAAATTCAGAACTGAGCTGCTTCCTCTAACTGTGTGTGTGCAATGTGTGACCTTGCACTGAAATCTGACAGACAGTAGCTGCACTGCAGGGTGACATTTATTTATATTAATTAGGACAATCAGAAGACCCAGTCTATTCAGACCTTTCCTGTTTCGAAAAATAGCTTACTCCCAGGTTAAACTACAGCTTTAAAGGCTGAGAAAGACAAACTTATTCATTTTAATTCTCAAGATTTTAGACATTTAGAATATTTTGCAGTGAAGGCTTTTACTGCAGCTGAAGAGTGCTATAACTGGCTGACAAATCCTGCAAATGTTCATTTTAACTGGCATATAATTTTATCTACTAAAGCCAAAATATTAATTTTGCCACCTGCAAAACAGGTTACTGTAAGCACCAATCATGCATGTCTCTGCAAACAGAAAAGCTCTCTGCTAACTTGACAGGGACTTCTTTATCCGTCAAGGCCCCACATGTGAGAAAAGTTTAAAACAAATCAATATTGTGCTCAGCGTTAATAGTAAAAAAGTCTAACTTTGTGAAAAACTTTCTGACTGCTGGTTTTGGATAACAGCAAATTTGTCAGTCGAGTTTTTACACACTACATAGAGTGTCAAAAAATAAACTATGCTTGTGGCATTAGCCTTTAATCCTCCCTCTTCCCTCACTTTACTATATCTTGAACAAATACCACTAAACGACTGATTGACAACAAGCAGCAGAGGCCTCCTACTCGTGTTAGCCTTGTCAGAAGAAAATAGCATAGCAGCAGCAGTATTGACAAGACCTTAAAACAGTATCTGACTCATTTATGACTCATTGAATCCAATGTGGGGTTTAATTATGCTCAATTCAAGCAAAGTGCCCACGTACCCAAGCTTACATGCAGCACACTACCTACGCGCTACCTGAACAACAAAATACAAAATTATGAAAAACTAAAGTCATTTGATTACTGTCACGGACACAAGATACAAAAAATGTATTCAATACTTTGATGATGCAACCCCCACATCTGCAGAAGAGCAGCAGAGCTGTTGCACCAACATAATTTGTTAGAACAAGGAGGAATGTCTAGTCCAGCAGCAGATGGTTTGATAAAAAAATGCATAGTTTATTTAATAACAGTGATTATGCAAGGACTCATAAATTTGGAAAACAAGCCATATAGTCAGCGTTAAATAAAAAGTGCCCAGTTTGGTGTTTGATGAGCTGCCAGTGGATCATAACAAGAATGTGTCCTTACTAAACTTTTCACATAATCTTCCCATTTTTGTTTTTTGGAAATGGACAAAGGCTTATTTGTATTAGGATAGTGAAATATTATCCCGGGCCCAACAAAGGCACCATCACAAACATATAAAAGCAGTCACTGTTCGAATGCACGGAGCAAATCTTACAAACACGTTGAAGAATTTATCTGAAAAAAAGAATGTTGCAGCCCCCGCTGGGAAGTACACTTCATCCGTTTCAAATGAACAACCCTTTAAATTTAGATTGTGTTCACATCGAGACCTTTAAACTCTGCCAGCTCATATATTTAAGCATTAAGAGCTGGAAAGGTAGTGATGAAGAGCTGATCCCAAAGACGACTGATTGCCTCTTGTAATTAGAGCTAGGATCAACTGCTCAAAATGTTCATGTTATGCTATGTAACTGTAACTAAATAATTTTCAAGAAGAAATGGTCACAAATTTTTAAAAAAGTAAAAACCTCAAACAGCTACTGGATACTTTAAGCTCTACGCTGAACAAATTGTAACCATCGTAACAGTATGACTGTCTCTCTAGGCGATCCTGCTAATCTTTCTCAGTTTTGTGCTCATGGTGCAGAGGACATTGCTAGAATTACAGTCCATCCATTGGAAGAGCAAAAGTCTGTGTGATTCTCAGTAATGTGCAGCTGATACTGTGTTACTGATGAATCCAAGCAACTGCAATCAAACGTCACAAACAATTACCGCCTCTCATTTTATTAATATTGTTCGAGCTGCGTCTGTGATTTTTTTCTGCATCAGCTAAGAAGACCATCACAGCATCGGTGTCATATTACCGCTTCATTTATAGAGACACCAGAACTAAACTGAAACTGTGATGATTTCGGGATTAAGTGGTGTATCCCCCTCAAGCCCGTCTAAGTTGCGTGCAAATCTCATTGGTAAATATATACAGATGCAGATATTTGACAATGCTCTTTTATCATTGCTGTCTTTTAATGTGGATACCATTTGTAAAGACATTTAAACCCCTTTAACTCTGACCACTCCCATTGTTCCAAATAGTTAGCCTTGCTAAGTCTACCAACTCAACGCCTATAAACCCTTTCCCACCAGGACATAACCCCATGTGCTGCAGGAGAAGAACCACAGACATGAATTTACTGTCACAACACAGACTCTGTATGATCATTTCCTGTTTTATTTTGAAACTTTCTACTAGTTTATTGTACTTGTTCCTTTGGTTTCTGTTTGTCCACAACACCTGTTTCCCTTGACTTAATTACTCAGGCAGTATTTATACAGCCATGCTGCCATCTGTTTCCTGTCAGACTATCTCAGCAATTTCCAGTATTTTCTTGTGACTTGTTTCGGAATTTCCTGTAAAATTTCCTTGTCTGAATTTTTGGATTTTTGCTCTGTGAGTCTTTTATTTAGCCTTTGGATCTACTGTTTGGTTCAGCCATTAAAGCTACAGCAGATACTGCTGGAGTCTGCCACCACCTAAACTTTCTTTCACCATTGTGGCATGTCACAAATCCTGCTTGTAACAATGTTTTTCTAAGGCCTTTTCACAGACAGTTAGCTTGAAGAATATGCATTTAATAGTTTTGGCAATGGCCTTGTGCTGTAAAAGAATGTGTGCTGAATTAAGTGAAATATTGCAGAGCTTTAGAAAAGGTGTACTCAAGCTTAAAATTCATTTAAATTAGGTAAAGCCCAGCCAAATAAACTGTTACGTGTTTGTTTTTACTGTTATGCTTTATTACTCTGCATTAGAGACACTGATCTTTGTGTACAAGTCACAAAGGCTATGTTAAAGGTATAGAGAATGGAACTTCTTTGTTGTGCCTTGGGCTGATATTAATGGTGCATTTTGTGGTAACATCCTCATCCTAATTTAATGATCCAATTACAGGATGCACCTACACTTGGCTGAAAGGGGACACCAGCGTGGCCGTTGTAACTACGACTCTCTCCGGTGCCATGCAACTGTCAGCCATTTAACATCAGGATTAGCCACAGTTGTTGCCACGTGTCAACAAGGCAGTGAACACATGCTTGAGGTGTTGGTGGGGGAGGTAGATGGTCCCGCGACACAAATAGGTGACACTAGAAATTAAGATTTTCTGTAAGCAACAGAAAGGACAAATCTTCCTGGTAAAAAGTGAAGGACGAGCATAATTAATCTGTTTGGTCAACTTTTCTGTCTTCTTAAGGAGAGACAAGATCTATTGGAGGGGACAGTGATGACTGTATTTTAATATCAAATGTTATTTCAAAACATAAAAAAAAAAATTAACTACTCTGTATTTTTTATTTGCTCAGCCTTGTGCCAACCAACATCACGGGTTTCAAAGGGATCCCGCACAATCACAGATCTGCAAAGCGACCACACCAATCACTCAACACTTCTCTGTCCAGACGGCCATTTGGCCAGATCCATTTAAAGTGTGGGAAAGTCTAAATTAGCTCCCGTTAATGACCTTGCAGGGGATTGCAGGGATGATTGAAACTTCAAGTTGACGACTCGGTGCAAAGAGCCCTTTTAAACATGACACACTTGGCAGCAAACTAAAGGATGTGAATTTGTTTTGATAAAACACATCAATAGTTTTCTATTGTTGTAAATTTTCAGACATCTGTGTTTAATGGCTTAAAATCTATGAGATTTAAACAACAGAAAAAGGATGTTAACAACACGTCACCAGAGGTGGACAGCCCGAAAGAGTAAATATCTGTCAAACTTCATTTTCAAATTTTTAAAAACTAGAGCTCCAGGGGATTTTTAGAGGATGCTTCTGTTTCCCTGAACCACAACATAGTTATTTTCAATATTTTGCTTTCGACAGCTGTGGCTATATACTTTCCCTAAGGCTCGAGCGTGGTTACACATGGCAAAATGGTCCTTCAACTCAATTGGCTCCCCTCTTACACTACACTGCCTCCACTGAAAGCTATTTATTACATTAAAAGTTTTGAGAACACAGACATTAAGACAGGCAAAAAATGATCACAGATCAGTCGACAAATAAAATAAAACACACATAAATATTATAATTGTACATGTTTATCAATGCAGAACATTCTCTGTCCTGATAAGAAAGCTACTATGAGCTTAACTATGTACCAATGTAACGTTAAATAGAAGAGGAGCATAAAATAAACTATATCATTGCTGTTTTGATTGATAGTGGACAAACAAATAAATATTTTATGAATATAAGTACATGATTATAGCTTTATTTAAAAATCCATGGATACTCCCAAATACAAATGTTTTTACAACTAACCCAAAAATCAAATGCAATATATTCACTACTTCGTTAAAGACAAAGTTGTTCTTTACAAAGCTGAGTTTTAGACCGTAACATGTAATGCCTTTGAGTTTTGTCCTGAAATGTGGCTTTCACAGCACTGAAGAAAAGTATGAGCACATCGATGGAAGAACACCGGCTTTTACCTTTCCTGCTGCATTTTCACATATCAACTTCCGATGCGGAGCCGCACGGTCTGTGGTACAAGGTAAAATTCGCTCAGACATTTAACTTTCCCCTCTGTGATGCGCTGTCACAGTGATATAGAGCCGTGGCAGGTGGGAAAGAGTCATAAGATGAGGAAAGTGAAATGGCAAAATAAGGGAAGGTATGAATGCTAATGCATAGATGGTGTGACAAAGCATGTCAAGCATGCTTAACTGATCTGTTACAGGACAATCCGTCACAGGCTACTCATCACTAAACCTCCACAAACACACAAAACTACCATGCAGTCTGGTCACCCGGGTCCTTCGGTCCTGTCCTAAATTCTGGCTGAATGTTTTTGTAACGACATGTTACAACTTTACAGTTTCCTTATTAATTGTGCAGATGTTTGCACAGTGGTCCGTATACATTCACGGCAAGTCAGAAAACTGCATACGTGGGCATGTTAGGCTCTGGAAAATCCATTTATTTTATTGTAGCCTGTGGTGATATGAAAAAGAAAAAGTTTCCTGATGGAACTAATTCCTTATATCTGTCTTATATCTGGGATAATCTGTCACATTAGAACTGAAAAGACCCTAGTAGGTGTTTAAGAAAGCAGCTAAAATGGCTCTTTTCTTAAAGGGGTGACAGCTTTTAACAACAACAACAACAAAAAGTCTCACCAATCTTGTTACAGTCTACTACCCAAAGAGCAGATACTTTTTCTTACTGCACATATTTATTTGCTGCATTATAATGATCTTAGTACATATTTGTACATTCCTATTGTTGCTTTTTTCATGTTTATTTTTTGTACAGCCTTATTCGTGTGATGAGCTTAAATTTGTTGCAGAAACACAGAAAGTCTGGCAGAATTTTTTGGGTTTTTGTTGAGCCCTAACTTTTCTTGTTTCGCAGAGGTTTGCACAGCGGTCCGAATGCGTAACAGTCACTGCAAGCGAGAAAACCCTGCACATAGACTCACTAAGCGCTGGAAAATCAATTTGCTCCATTAAAAAAAATAATAATAATAATAATTAGTTTACATGTTCAAACATTTCCAGAGCTAAAAGTAAAAAAAAAAACGTGTATTTTATTTTAGTCTGAAAAAATATCTGAGCTAATAGTTTGCCTTATGTACAAATGTACAAATTCCTCATAACTAACAAAATTCAGATTATTATATCTGAAAGATTTTTTTCTGACATGCTTAAATGAATGATATCCATGCCTGGGCTGAATATTTGAGAATTAAGAAAATGTTTATAGCACTTAAGACAAGAAGACCTCAGCGTGTCACAGTGTAACTGAAAACACCCAGGTCGATGTTTAAGAAAGCGCATAATGATCTATTAAATTTGAACATTTGTACAATCCTACCGTTGCTTGTTTCCGGTTTTGGAATATTTAGACTTTATTTCCCTTAAACACTTTTCATTTAATAATTTATCTCAGCTCTTGATTCTCCAGGTTATCCAACTATACTTTTTAGGTAACTAATAAGTCTCGAGAAAAAGTCATTCTAAGGCTGCACAGTCTGACTACATGTTGGGTTTTTGTTTGTTTTGATGATGGCAGCAAGCAGGGCGACAAATCCTTAACTGAATGACGATCTTAAATAAACAGCAGAATGGAAGTCCATTAAAGTGCTATCGAACTCTTTTACTTTGCTGATTTGCAAGTAACCAAATAAAATGTAGCTACTGACACTATCACACACAACAATTTTCATGTATTCATTCAGTAGAAACTCTCTGCCCAATAAAAGTTTCCAGTAATATCCAGCATATAGTATTTCCACCAATTCATATTAATATTTAAAGACAAACTGCACAGTTCTGTCCTCACACACTGTACAGTAATTCAAAGAAAAATCATCAACAAATACAAAATATAATCAATATATAATCAAGATTTGTTACAGAAATGATCGCATACGTTTTACAGTTTTATTGTAGGGTTGCAGAGCTTGAGCTCAGTGATACTGTGTTGCTGACAAATTTAATATAAGGCCTTTCAGTGACTTCACCGCGCATCGTTTGGTTTATAAATTACATCTAATTTTCCAAATTTAATGGATATGTTTATCAACTGAATTTAGTGGTCTTAGGTACAGAGTACATGTGGAAAACAGCTAATTTTCCTAAATTAATGGTTTTGGTTTTAAAACATTAAGTAGTTAACAAAATCTAATTTATTCCTATTTAAGGAGCAGCAGCAAACATGTAATGTTAAAAACAGTGGGATTGTTTTCAACAATATTTTGAACAAGACAACCACAGATTTAAATGAGCAGGGGGAAAAAATCACAGCAGGCCGATAGTTTATTTTCAGTCAGCATTTCTGCTTTTTGATATGAATCCTGGATATGTTTAGCTAAAGGGAGAAATATGTTAGCTCAGTGCTCAGTATATTCAGATAAATCTGCTGACTGTACAATTTCCCTTTTATTTAATTTTACATTGCTTTTTCCAAAAAAGCAATGTAAATGCATGTTGCATATTGTTATTTTTTTATATATGGAGAGTATAAAATCCTCACTACTGTAGTAATATTCACTAAGACACATTATAGATAGCAGCTGTAAGGTTATCAAATTCGATTTCATGCAAGAAGACCTTACAGGACAGATGCAGACATTTTTCCAACATCACAACTTTTTTTTTTTCAGGATATTCATGATACCACTGCAAAAATGTGCTGTGGACTTTTTCTTTTTTTTTCATAGAGCCACGTGAGCACCTGGCATGTGTTTGTACTGTATCCTGATTCTGTGGTTTACAGATTTTGCTCTTACCTCTGTAAGGTGTTGCTTGTTGTCTCAGGGGGGTATCCACTGCTTTGTCCTTTTCCCAGCATTATTATATGACCTGTTTTGTCACTGTCAACGCTGCTTGTCCGATCCCAAACGTTCTGCATGGCAAAACAAACTCCCTAGCACCACCCCCAGCCTTTACACCCTTCCAGTCACCCCCCTCAGAAGTAACCACCTCAGACCAAAGACACCAGATCTTGATAGGGCAACTTTCTCCAGCCTGCCTTTCTTTGTCTTTTTTTTTCTTTCTCTTCACTGAACGGCCAGATCACAGAAATACCAACAGGCAGGAAGAGACTGGGGGCTGAGCACTTCAGCGGGGTCTCTGCTGCTTAGCTACTCCTGATCGACAGCAGCAAAGGCAACAAAGCCCCCTTTACCCTTGGCTATCCAACTGTCTTTCCCTATAAACTATGCTACATACACTCCCAAGACTTCCCTTCACTTCCTGTATTCTCTCCAGGGGCAAGAGATGGGGAAATCAGCGTAGCGCCTGTTCATAGAGAAACAGGAGGATGACTGAGTGAAGTTAAAGAGGGAATAACAGAAGAGGTGGGCTCAGGGGACCGCATAAGGGGGGTGTGAGTTAAACAGACTAAAAGGGAGTCCCTGCCCAGGACAGCTCCACGCGGTACAACAACAGGGACGAGAAGGTCTCTCCAGCCACCGCTGATTATCACCTCTACACTGACACAGAAACACAGACACACGCACGCTCGCATAGTCTGGCTGATGAAGGGATGCACTGCGGTTCTGGGAATGCCATCAGTCACTCAGTAGGTGTCGGGATCAATTTAGCTGCTGAATCATTGGAGAGATCCAGTCTCTAGGCCTGGAACACAGTGTCAGATTATTAACATTTTGCAATGGTCAGACAGGCTGAGGTTTCACATCTGTCAGCCAAAAAGTAGGGTGTGCTTGATAATAAATCACCATTAAGAAAAGGCTCATACAGAGTGACAACACATCAATCCTCAGGGTCTTGCTCGTGCTGCGTGGTTGGATTTTTGGGTATTTATTTAGATTGCAAAGGAAATTGTAATTTTGCAGGGGGATTTAAGTTATGAAGACAAACCTAGAAAAACGTTTCCAAGAAATGAGTCAGAGAATCTGAGAGATGATGTTTGTTTAAAGAAACCTAAACCATGTCTCCCCATAGACAAACATATCGTCTAGATATACCTGCTATTTTATCTGACTGATCACGAAACAAAGATTTTCAGCAAAGTCTTGAAACCTAAATTTATAAAATAATTGAAAAGCTTTCACAATATGCTTTTACAAGTGGATTAGAGTTTCATACCTCATCTGGATTTGCCCTAATAAATCTACTTGTACAAAATGAAGGCTGGAGGAAAAAAATAAGGAGCTGGAGCTTGCATCTAAGCCGTTACTCTAAAATGTAAACAGACCCGCTACACTCGTGGTTGTTCAAGGAAGCTGCTCCTGACTGATCAGCCGTTTATGGTAAATAATTGTAGTGCACAGAAACAGTCAAGCAATCAAATTCAAGTCACAGAAAAGCAGGAGGCAATTCCTAATTATCCATGAGATGCCACATTCTCTCCATCTTCGCATTGACTGCTTGAATGATGAATGGCAAAATTTGAAAAATATCTGACACACCTTGCCGACAACCACCAGGAAACTATCGCTATGCGTTGCGTGTGTGCAAGCGTGTGTGTATATATGCATGTGACAACTCTACATAACAATCCCCCACACTTATTTTTGGCGCTGTGAGAAAGCAGATACCACTGTAGGATGAAGTGGTTTCTATAATGGTGTGTGCCTGGATGGCTCAATGATAAGCGTGGCAGTTAGAGAGGTGACATACATTTGAACTGCATTGATTCTGTATTGAATCTTTCAAAACAATAACAAAGACTTGACAGCTAGATTTATTTTCATTAAAAAAAAATGATTAATGAACATATTTTTTGTTCCTTTTTTCTCTTATTTATTCCAGTTGTGATGCATCAAGGCAATTTTATCTCAAGAGAATTTTACACAACAGAACAACAATATTAGTAATACAGAAAAAATAAAGGCTAATTGCTATTACTTTGTTTTACATGTAGTCACATTAAAACATTAAGTTGGGCACTTTGACTTACACCCAAAGAGCCACTAAACTGCAGCTGGAGGAGTTTAGGGAATGCTGTTTATAAAACTAATACCTACATACGGCTGATAGCTTATCACTTTTCGCCTACATGTGAAAGTACTTCACTATTATCCATCTAAGTGGGTCTCTGTGTACTGTTTATACAAAAATGCACTCTGGTTTTAATGATTGTGTGAGGTGAAAGGAATCAGAATATATCCATCTCAATGTGTAGCATAAAACCACATTTCCCATAATTCACCAATACAGGAGCTAATTTTAGCACCGTCATGTGAACTGAGACGACAGTGACAAGTGATCTGTCATATTCAATGTAGCCAGCTGTGGTTGGAAAGCCGAGTGATGAAAAGTGGTTTTTGATGATAATGAGTGACAACAAGAGGCCTCGCAAAGACCTAATCAGTGACAAAGTGCTGTCCGAGTCACAACTTCACAGCACTTGCAGGGTAAAAATGGCAAATGGACAGCGATATACGACCAACCAGTCAGAGCGGTTAAGGAAGCCAAACTGTCTCTGGACACATTTGCTACTCATTAAATGTTTTTTACATTCTCCCAGTTTTTTACTTGTTGCCCTGTATATTCAGACAAATACAATCTTTTTCCTTCTTCAATCATTTTCAGTCCGGTCCTCGTACCTGATCATTTTCAGACTAAAGTGTTTATGTCTGTTACACCACTTTGACCTACTGTACGGAGCCCCCCTGATGACATGGTCCAAAAAATAAATAAATTGTGGCCACGAAATACTTATTTGTGCCCACGAAATACTATTTCGAGGGCACGAAATAGGTATAACGTGCGCACGAAATGCTAATTTGTGGGCACGAATTGGGTATAACGTGGCAACGAATTACGCATTTGTGGCAACGAAATAGATAACGTGCGCACATCATATTGATACAATTCCTGGACAGCTGCTAGAGACATAAGCATAAGAGTAGGCTAAACCTATACACCATAGACAGAGACAGTATGATTGAGTTTTATTTTAGGCTGGGAATGAGCTACAAATGCATTTTGAAAAGCCTGGCAATGCAAGGAACCATTATTACAGAGAGACATTTAAACAGGATATTGAAAGCCCAGTTGCTTTACAGACGTAAGTACGACCTGAACGCTGGGATAGATTTTATTGTCAACCAACTGCAAGGGCCTGGGAAGGATCACGGTTATCGGTCAAGTGTTTCGTGCCCACAAATTAGCATTTTGTGCGCACGTTATACCTATTTTGTGCTCTCGAAATAGTATTTCGTGGGCACAAATAAGTATTTCGTGGGCACGTTATACCCATTTCGTGCCCACGAAGTAGTATTTTGTGGCCACAATTTATTTATTTTTTGGACCATGTCATCAGAGGGGCTCCATACTACTGACCTGTCAGTCATTCAAACATAAAAAAGCACCTAACTCAAGGGATCAACCAGTGTCTGTCTACACATAGCAGACAACTTAGCTTTGTTACTAGCAGCCTGTCACAAAGACATACAATTTGTTTCCGTTTCTTTAGTTGAATCTACAAAATAATCCCCAATACAAAGTTTGACTGGATAACATTGTATTTTTGCAACACCAATGTAATTTACAGAGCGCTATTATATATAGTTACAATATATCCATACCAGATTATCAGTATCTAAAACTCATGTCCTTAAAAAATAGGGAACTCGGAGGATGAGAGATGCATCGAGTGAGGTACGCAAAATTACACATGAACCGAACTGAAAATCAGTGGCAGCACGTCCTATGGAGTGATGAAACCAGAAATTTTTCACAGAGGAAGTCGGGAGAGAGGTACAATGATGAGTATCTACAGCCATCTGTGAAACATGACGGAGGCTCTGTCGTGGTTTGGGGCCGTATTTCAGTCGCTGGCTTTGGGGATCTTGTCAAAATTGATGGAATTAGGAACACGGAAAAGTACTGTCAGAGTTAAATCCACCATGTAATCTGACTAGCAATGATATTTTTCAGTATATGACTTTGTCCAAAAAAACACTGTCCATGAAGTAATAACACACAGTGGAACACTATCAGTCATGGATTGGCCTCCCCATAGCCCGGACATCAACATTACTGAAGCAGTGTCAGATCATTTTGACAGAAAACGGAACAATAGACAGCCAACATCCAAAGAAGAGCTTCAAGAAACCTGGAGAACTGTTTCTGAAGTAAGAAATCTTGCCTAAGAGAGTTCAGACTGTGTTGAAGAATAAAAGTGGCCAAACACTGACTTTCAACCTTGTGAGAATTGTGCAAACTTTTTTTTTGCCTTTTATACTGTATTTTTTTTTATAGCGCATATCTATACATTTCAATAAATCACTGCAGCTATTTCTCATTTTCCTAGCAAAATGTAAAGAAATGACTGGGTGCCTCAACACACTTGAGGCACCAGAGTTTAAGACATGAGGGATAACTGTGAGGTTAACCTTTCAGCATGTGTCCCCAAACTTCTACGTGCAGATTTGAAACCAGAGCAGTATATTTTACCATGCATGCAGTCATGAGAAAACTAAGAGTGTCTCTAGTTTTACAGGGATAAATGGAACAGGCATGTGGTTTAGCCTTTGTAGAAATCTCCCTGGATGGAAAATGTAATGGCACCATATCAATATCACCATTAAGTTTTGTGGCACAATAATTTAGTGAAACAAAGACAACCATATGCATCCATACCATTTGTGAAATACCCAAGTAATACTGTGCTAAGTAAGAAGCAACTCCCTTTCCAAGCGATCAGTTTTCAGAAAATTCTCCCAGTGCAGCTGAGAATGCCTCTGTGGAGCCGAGCATTCCCGTGAAGACGGGAATGCTTATTTTGCAGAGGATTTAAGCCGACATGTGTGAAGCCATTAAGTAGACTTAGTCTCTTAATTAAATTCATTCTGTTGCTCTACCTTTGGCCTCATTACAGCGAGACCTCTGCACTCAGATGTGAGCAGGCTATAGTATGCGACAAGTAAGCGCTCACAAATTCATTCGCTGCCACATGTGGCACACACACATACATACTGAAGGTCAAATGTGCTTACAGCCGTTGCATGAGAAGCACGTATCTATTTCAGCAGATCTCTTTGACTGTGTGCACACCAGCTAGCACAAATAGCAAACACAAACACAGAGGGCATTAGTGCTAATCGTGGTTTGGACTGAAGCTGTTTAAGATATCTTTTTAAATTATTTGTGATTATCTGGGATTCAACGGATTAACGTTTTTCCCCCAATTTTTCCCCCAATTCACACAGCCACGGAAGGCTTTGTATTTATCCCAAGTGAAGAACAGTTGCTGCCTAATTAAAGGTCATAAAGGTATAGCAGGAGAGTTTTTAAGCGCTGAAGCTGCTCAGCTTACAAATCCAGGTCATTCATAAACACGTGCACACAAAAATGTTAAGAGACTACAGGCACTTTCATCTAAAAAGACTTCAAAAAGGGATGAACTCACAGTTTAGATGCCGGTGCCCTTGTGGCTAGAAGTTATAATCAGTCATCAACATTTGGCCAGAGACCCAAAGAACATATGACCTCATAAAACGAGCTTAAAAAAGGAATGAGCCTGCAACGATCACTGACAACAGCTTGTAAATTCCTTTGTTCGTGGCAGGACGGCGCTTGCATTATTTTATTGTTGAACTAAATTTATACTGTGACACACAACAGCACAATCACTATCTCTCAGTGTTACTGGTCTGCATGGGGCATAAAAAGATGTCTTTTAAATAGCCAAAAGCAGAAGCAAGTTTATAAACAGCTTAATGTTTTATAGACCTGAATGACACTAACACCGTTGGTGGAAGCTGCATGGGATCCTGTGTAAATGGTCTGAGGTCTAAACCTGAGAAGCTTTAAACAGCTGTGATCCAGAGAGTGTTTGTGAACATTTTATAGACCTGAGGAGCCCCTAAAGTGCCTGGCAGTGAGTAAGTGTCAAGCCTTGAATTAAATGGTGCCGCTTCTTGTAATTCTACAGGTAAATACAAAGTAAATACAAACTGACTAAAACTGCACTTAACTTTAGAAATGCACCTATGTGCTAAGTTTACTCTTCCAAACTCTGTCCAAGTGAAAATTGATTTGGATACGCACACATACCACCAGAAATATGAATAACCTTTCATCATCTTTACTCATAAATTGAACGAGCATCATTAGTACCGGTAGTAATTCTGAATATTAATCAGCAAAATACAAAATTTCTTCATACACTTAATGAATTGTGAGAATTTGACCTTCAGGAGTCAACCTCATAGCGGGCACAAGCAGCTAGCCACAATTGAAAAGGCATAGATTAGGGCATAACATTAAAGTCATGAAAAATGTTCCCCATGTTGTATTTATAAGCAATCTCTGGCGAAGGAAGTGCAAAATAAAGCTGAATAGTTGGCAAAAATGAATACCTGAATCTTTCAAATTACTACAAGATACTGCTCCTGATTTGTCAGCAATTCATGTTAAGCTAAAGAAGACTGAAAAGTTGTGCTGATCACAGCAATCTATTAAAACAGCATTCATCCATATGAAGCATGCTACACGCTTGACCTTTGGGTAGGATCATAGGTCACTTTGGTGAAATTTGGTTCCACGGAGTCTTAGTGTGGGCAGCCTGCTGGTCTCCAGCAGCTCAGCAGCAAGCCAGCAGTGGTAAAGGTCTGTCTGACTGCCTGCCAGGCCAACTGGTGCCATGTAAATGAACACACTCCAAGAAAAACCCTGACAGGAAAAACCTCTCGGTATTTGTATCCATAATTATTACTTGTATATTCAAACATAACTGAAGTAAAGACTCCCGCAGATTTTGACAAAATGCTAAGAAATCTGAAAAATCTTCTAAAGTCAAAAGAACTACTTTATTCAAGCTGGTGATTTGGGCAGGTGTAACAGGTTTTGCTAACTAGTAACTTAGTTACTACCTAATGCAATCTAGGTTTTTTTTTTTTTAGCACTTTTAAAGCCACAACTGATTTAGTCTAATTGAGAGTAATTAGGCTCAGGGTCCTAACTAGCAGTTATTATCTTTTCCCTGGTAATGCGGAAACAAGTTGGTGAGAACCGCCATGGGATTCCAACATCAGATGCATACACGGTTGTGCAGTGCGCAATGTGCTTTTATGCATTTTTCACAGTGCTCTGCCCACTGTTCTCTCACCAGCCTCACTCACCACTTCTCTCTGGTCCCACTGTGCTACTACATAAATAGGGGAGACTGATTAGACAATATTTAACAGGTGTTCCTCCACATAGCACTGCACACTGAACCACCTGCCTCCTCCAACAGTACAAGTTTTTCTTAATCAACACAAGCTTATGATCTGCACTTTCTTTAAGTTTCAGCTCTGCAACCATAATCCCTTCAAAAGCCAAAGATTTTAGTTTCCTAGAAGCTTTGTTCTTTTTACCATATTTTGCATCAGGATGCATTATGTTGCAGGCTGTGAAGACTGTTAAATTCATCTGAACCAGAGTATTACATCAGTACTACAGCTTTCTTACTGATGAAGGCAACAGGTGGAAGAGTTACTGATTAGGCAGATGGTCAATGTCTAACACTGGCTTTGGAATTACAAATAATGTATCAATGTTCATTTTAATTGGATGAAAATGACTAAATTATATTGAAAAACTGATAAATGTAATCATCTAATAATTCATTGAATGTTTAGAATATACTTGTACTTAAACAGATTTGACTTTTTAAAATTAATACTATTATGCAGTTATTTTCCTTGTGCAACCCACTTGAGGCACCGCTGGACATGTAGCAGCAGTCACTATTTAAATTCCTTTGCTGGCTCAACATCCCTTCCTTTGAGTGAGTGGCAGCTGTTGTCTGATGACTTAAAAAAATCTAAAGCTGCCTTGTCACTAACAAAACCATCTCTCTTTTTTTTTGTTATTGCTGAGTGAGAGATATATTAGCCCGCGTTTAGGATTTCACATTTTGCCAACAGTGTGCTTTGTTTATTCGCTTCAGTTAACATCAGGGGCAGATCCCAGGCTACCCTGTTAACCCCCCACCCACCCACCTACCCCCCTAACCCTATACGGCAAACCTGTGACTTTATATAACAAGTGCCAGTCTAATTAGTGCCAGTCTAATTATAATCTTGGCCAAAATGTTCAAAAGCAAAGTTATCCAGAGTATAAGTACAAACTTTTGGGGTTTTCGAGGTGTGGCTGCACCTGTAACAATATATTAGCCATTAGCCATGTAGCTAATTAGTCATGTAGCACACATGTGCAAAGTTACAGGCATGAAACTAAAGCCTGATACAGTGTTAGGTTAGTTGTTCAAACGACTATATGTATAATGGGCCTGAACATAAGCTCTTTTTCTCCTTACCTTCTCGTTTGCAGAGAAACAGGTAGAGGCGCATGCGCACACCTGTGTCAAAGTCCATCAGATCCGTCCCTGCTTGCTGAGTGGCTGTTCAAGTTGATTGTTTGTTACAGAACAAAAATCAGCACAAGTTACCCGTGGTTAAGATCAAGGAAGTCAGCTACCCATTTCAAACATAAAAAAAATATATTAATAAAAAAAAAAAAAAAAAAAACATTTTAAAATGTTTTGAAAAAAAGAAGAAGCAGTAAATTTAGTAAATTTATAAAATAAAATAAAAAAAAACTTGGATGTGGCTGCATTTACAACATTAGGAAAATTGGGAAATTTGGGTTTACATAGTAGCTCCTTAGATTTATAGCATGTTTACATACCTATCTAATACATACATATATTAGCCAGGTATGTAGGAGATTTCACTAGTATTTGTGTTTCATTTATTCTAAACTTGTAAACTTACTCAGAGATATTTAATTAACTCAATGTGCCAAATGAGGTGTTGTAGCTGGTAGCTATATTATCTGGACTTTATCCCAAGATGTCAAAAAATCCATTTGCAGAGTTACCGCATTACAAATGTTGGTCCAGGACTTCCATAATTTAGGATTTTGTGAATTTATTCAATTGAAATGTACACAAAGCCAGATTTATTTTTACAACTTGTAGCGGGATATACAACTCACTGTGCTTACTGGGATCTAATAAATTAGTTTTCTTTTCTCCTTCAGAGAGCAAAAATCCCTAACCCTTCTGCAATTCATCTCTCACCACAACGTCCAGGGGCTTCAGGTCAGGCTTTGGATCAGTTACATGTTTATGTAGGACCTTTAACACAGACCACAATCACATGTCTGTGATGGGAAAAACAGTGAGACAAATAGACAGATGACAGACTGACTGATCAGCTGACAGGCACTTAAAACAGACGGATGACTTTGGAGCGGCCGGGAGGAATAACCAGTCAGAGTGTTGGGCCTGCATGGCAGATGGACCACCATGAAGTGCAAGGACAGAGCCAATCTTTTCACATGGTTCCCTCCTCCTCCTCTCTCCTCTCTCCACTGCAGTTAATAAGCACCTGTTACACAACAAATTAACTTGACTGAAAAAAAATCCGGACAGCTTTATGCCTTTTCTATGATAAGGAGCTTGATTATGGGAGCTGGTATTATCTGTCTATTACTGTACTCCATATTTTGATAGCAGGGAGCAGAGGGGTGAGCAGATGGCTTGAAAAGATATGGTGTTTATTGTTTGACTATGAGAAGAAGTTTGATGCCGGGCGAGAGATGGTGCTGGTCTGATGATTAATCTGTTAATTAAAAATGAAATTCAAAGTTGCACAAAGTTTTTGACTTATAAACATGTCAGTATTTTATATGAATAAAGTTGACATCAGCAGATTCATGCATCTGGCTATTCATGCTGGCTAATTTATTAATCCATCCATCCATTTTCTTCTGCTTATCCGGGGCCGGGTCGAGGGGGCAGCAGCCCAAGCAGAGAAGCCCAGACCTCCCTCTCCCCAGCCACCTCCGCCAGCTTATCCGGGGGAACACCAAGGCGTTCCCAGGCCAGCCGAGAGATATAATCTCTCCAGCGTGTGCTGGTCTGCCCTGGGGCCTCCTCCCGGTTGGACATGCCTGGAAAACCTCGCCCAGGAGGCGCCCAGGGGGCATCCTTGTCAGATGCCCAATCGAACCACCTCAACTGGCTCCTTTCGATGTGGAGGAGCAGCGGCTCTACTCTGAGCCCCTCCCGGATGGCCGAACTTCTCACCCTATCTCTAAGGGAGAGGCCACCCTTCGGAGGAAGCCCATTTCCGCCGCTTGTATTCGCGATCTCGTTCTTTTGGTCACTACCCACAGCTCGTGACCATAGGTGAGGGTAGGGGCGTAGATCGACCGGTAAATTGAGAGCTTCGCTTTTACACTCAGGTCTCTCTTCACCACAACAGACCGGTACAGCGTCCGCATCACTACAGCCGCTGCACCAATCCGTCTGTCGATCTCCCGCTCCCTTCTCCCATCACTCATGAACAAGACCCCGAGATACTTAAACTCCTCCACTTGGGGCAGGGTCTCGTCCCTGACCCGGAGTGGGGTTAGAGAATCCTGCAAATAAACCAAGTAAAGCTTAATGAGGATGGGATGGATTTTAATTTTACTTGCTGTCTTTGCTGTTTACACCTGTGTGAGAGGAGAGCAGATCGTGCTTTTCTATTGGTGGAATGAGAATGTCGGCGTGGGTAGGTAGGTGTGATGCTTTTTGACGTATGTCAGCTGACGTGGTGACAGAGAGCACGCAGAGTTGTTAATATGTGACACATCTGCATCCACGGGGTGAGGGGGGACAGGCGGATGAGCTGTGCTGACAATGAGGTGAGGTATAAGCAGGTGTTTTTTATTACAGCTGTGGACATTTAAGAGGGAATAACTGTTCTGGATGAGGTGGGATAAATGGTTGTTATTTTTCAATTGTTTATGCCAAGAGCGTGAATTAGTTTTAGAGGCACTGGCTCTTAAATATAGGAAACCTCTCATGGCTGGAGAAAGTCAAAATTTATTCCTGTTTGATTTCTCTTAGCAGTCAACCCCACACACCAGCTTCAGGCCAGAAATATATTTCTGTTTTAGATCACGACTAACAACAGAAGTAGAGTCATGAAGTGGAAGACAAAGCTCCTGGTGCTCTGCTTTCAAAGGGGAAAGCACTCTGACGTAAGATACCATGCGAGTGCTGGCGAACGCCGTGGACCGAGATGCTCTGGAGGTCTGCAGTATTACAAGAGGGATCTAAGACTTGATCTCAAGAGGTCACAACCTTTTAAATGCGCTGCCAGAGCAAGGTGATGTTACACTAGAATGGCAGCCATGCATGGATGACATGCGGGAGCTCCCCTGGCACAAAGTAATTCAGGATCATTGCTATCAAAAAGAAAATATAACACAGGTGTAAGGGCTGTGTAATGTGTGCCAGACACCGACCTTGTTGCTACAGTTGCTGACCACATGTCTACTGTGCCCTGTGTCTGAATCTACAGCGGCCGTGGATTAGGTTTCCTTCTCAAGTTAGATTAATTTGGTGTTGAAATTAAAGGATTAGACACAGACAAGTGTTGTGATGGAACACAATCGGGTATGAGAGTATACACTGACTTTTCTTTTTGTAAATACATCTCTCTTCTTTCATGAATGTAGCTTTTCAAAGATGTTTTAAGATAAAATCTATCAGTTTACATAGCCAGTATACAGTGCTTAGACCAAGATCTAATGTAAGGTTTATGACACAGCTGTAGCTTCAAGGTATCCATCAGGTACAAAATCATATTTTTAATACTACTAAAGCACATTTATTTTTATTAAGTGGCCAAATTAGTCATTTACTTGGATTTATGATCAGAAAGTTTTTTATAGTTGAACATTAGACTTGATTAATTTGTGTGCAGGCTCAAAGTTTGGTATAAAACATGAAATTATTATTTGCATTAATTATTATTCATGTATATTTTTCAATATGTTTTTAAACATTTTTGCTTTGTTTTAATGACAGGTGGACTAATAAATATATTGAGCACAGTAAAACCAAACATAATTGCTCTAAAATATTTTTGTTGAGATAATTTGATTAGTGTGGCTGTACACACACTTGCTGTGTTCTGATGAAAATGTGAAGAAACTAAATGTAAAAGTAACATATAAATATATGTTACTTTACCACCAATGGACTTTCTTTGCAGTAAAAAAAAAAAGAAAAAAAAAAGTAAATTAAACAGCACCACCTAGTGGTGGCAGTCTCATGAAGCGGAGATGACGTGTTTATTTATTTATTTTTTTACACCTTTTATTATTTTTCTATGTTTTCTTATTACATAAAAAGGAACACAAACATTTAAAAAAAGAAAGATTTGAAACAAGGTACAACATATGAGGAGTTCAATCCCAAACAAAGACTCCATGAAGGAAATTTAAGATTAATAACATCTTGGCTTTCTAGAAAACAGCGACTGACCGAGTACTGAACCCAAGTGGACACGGTCAGGTTTTACAAACATTCTTGTTAGCAGGATGTGTTGGTTCCCAAATGGGTATCTGTTGTTTTGGAATTAAACTTCATATATTGAAATGACCTCAAAGACCAGAATTGACAGAATACAAGCATAAAAAGGGAACCACAACCTTTGAACATTTTAAGCCAAGTGGCTTTTGTGACAGAAGTAATATATCATGAGTACAAAGAGTATACATTACAGAAACCAGAGTAAGAATGAACACATCCAGATGAGCCTAAGGCCCCCAAAGATTCATCCAAGTCATATCAAAACACTCAACTGTACACAAGAGGAATTCTCAGAAAGATCCTGAAGGGTTGCATCTCTGGCGCTTTTATCATTGGATGACAGATTACCAAAATTCGGCTAAAATAAATCATCGCAGTAACACAAACATGAAGTGCTCCCTTCAGGACCTTTTTTTTTTCAGTGTAAAATAACTACACCTCTCTTAACTGTCATATATAATGAGGCTGATTCACATCAAGTCCGTCAGCTTAAAGATTATCAACATAGCCACATTTTGTCCTCCAGATTTTTCGTATCAGCCTTTGAAGATTTAACTCTAAATATGAGTAATGGTCAGTTGGGGTTTCTGGGCATGAATTAAATTACATCTTAAAAACGTCACAAGAAGCTGAGACTTCCTGTGTTGTTTATGTTTAACACGACTATAAAAAGGGTTTTGGACTGAGTGGGATATGTCTGTGTTTGGGCCCTGTCTTGGAGGCCTTTGAGGTTTGCAGTGCGCTGTAGAGATGGAGGAAGAGGGGTTGGAGGTGGGGGCCGAGAGGATGATAAAGAGCAGGAGACTCTTAACCATGGGTGGTGTCATCCTCCACAAAGTCTTTGGCCTGCTCCGCTGTGATCACGTCGATGTGACTCACCTAAAAAACACAGAGACGGTTAATGACTAATCAATGCTGCACCGACTGAGCAGTAATCGTTTTTCTTAAGAGACAGACACAAAAGAAATTACTATCACTTTTCTGACGGAGAACAAAGACACAAATGAACTTTGAATGCTATTGATTGAAGACAAATGGATTTTGAACAGAATGCAAAATTATGTTTACAACACTGTCACCACCACTGAATTTTCTCCCTTGAATCCTAAAGTTAAAGTGAAGAAAATAGTTGTTTTTCCCCACTTACTTTAGTAGACTGGGCTGTGTGAGAACAAATGAGCAGCCTCTCTTAAGACTTATTTTTCTTGCTATTGTTGTAAAAAAATAAATAAAATAAAACCATCACCTACTATTGGGAGAAAAAAAAATCAAATGCATTTGAATTCTCAGAAACATCATCACGCTGTAAACGATCACCGACGATTGTGAGAAAACTTGCTCAGGTATGTTTAAAACTTGTTAATCCCGGAGCATAGTCTGACTTTCAGTAGATATACAGAGACTCGAAGGAAGAGGCCTCACCTTGTTTCTGAATTTGACACCATAGAACTTGTCCGCAGACTCGAGCAGCTCAGGTCTGAAGGTGGTGGTGATGAACTGGGCGTGGCCAGCCAGCTCAACAATCATATCTGCAATAAGAAGGAAGGTTTGCTTTGAATCAAGTTTCCAATATTTCAGCAACTGTCATTTTAACTTCCTTTTGGTCAGTGATATTTTCTCCAAACCATGCATCACACCAGGTCTCACTACAGTTTCATAAGCTTTCCCTTTCACCCCTGATGCTCATCTCCTACTTCTACTAGCTTTCATTTGTCTTCTCTCCAGGACATACCTCCACCTCTCCAGGCTATCGTCCACCTTCTACCTACTCTTACTACAGAGGAGACTGTGATCAATGATGAGAGGTATTTTTATTAATCAACCCTACTGAGCCATAGATTTATTTCATTTAATCTGTGTAGACATATAACTCATTGTTACCTGAGACAGCCTTTCTGTGCTGTGCGTCCAGGGCCTGGTCGATCTCATCAAACAGGTAGAAAGGAGCAGGGTCACACTTCTGGATGGCAAATATCAGAGCCAAAGCCACCAGAGACTTCTGACCTCCAGACAGCTGCTGCATCTCTCTCATCTCGCCCTGCTTCCCCGTGAAGGACACCTACGCAGGACATGTGCATCAAATCAGACCATCAAACTTTACTTGAAACAAAAACAGAGAAATCAATTTCTTTACTGTAAGAACTTTATTATAAGAGTCTCTGTTTCATGAAGTTAAACAAATCCTCTGCAATGTTACAACAGCTCTGATAATGATAAAGATAAATTTAGCCCTAAGAGGACTGCGCATTACTCATTGCATGACCAATCTCACCTTGGTTCTTTCTCTGTGTGGGAGGACCAGAAATCATAACAGTCCAGAAATACACATTCACATGTTTCCAAACAAAGACTCAAGGAAACTCATACACTGAGGGTACTCAAGAAGCACAATTCTACCTCAGAAATGATAAAACTTTATATAATGAGAAAAATTAAAGAGCTGAAACATTTTGCTCACTTATAGCATCTTCTTATTATTTGATTATCTTCCATTCATTTTTTTAAAGCTGATTTATAAATGGTAATCAGTAAAGCCCGTCAACTAACAGCAGATAAAACAACTGAACTGAAAAAGACTCCTACCCTGATGCCGACTCCAGTGAACTGGTCCACGGAGGGAACGCTACTCTGTGAACCAGAGCCCCTCTCGCTGTCAGCACCCCCCTCTCCTTCATCCTGAGACTGGCTTCCTTCAGCATCACCTTTCTTCATCACCAGAGTAGCTTTGCCACCCGGCACCAGTTTCTGGAAAACCTCACTGAAGTTCTTCGACACCTGAGAGGAGCAGAAGGGAAGAAGAGATAGAAAGTGAATTTTAGTCACATTTTGATGAATTTTTCACATTCTGAGAAAATGCTTTAAATTAGTGTTGAACTTCTTCAGGGATAAACCTCTTGCCATCTTCTAAGTTTTACCTCAGTCTAAGTGAGGTCACCACACTGGACCACTCAACCATGTTTGTAGCTTCTGAAGCATTTTTAATGTAGCTTTTGTGTAACTGGATGTACTAACAGTCTGCCCAAGAAGTCTTCGCTCCAGTTTTGGGTGGGTGAAATTATAGCACGTTATTAGTGTGTTACCAGGAATTTACAATCCTATGATTTATGTATGAAGCGTGCTAGCTTTGGCTGGTAAGTTAGCACTGCTTGTCCAAATATGATCACTTCTGCTTCCCAAAAAACAAATGTGGGTGATTTACATACAAGTAAGGTAAAAACCATGGACTTGTATCACTGAAGATTTTAATCAGAGTCTGAGCTGCACTGTACCTGTTTGAAGGTGAGCTGGATGGCCTCGTACTTGCGCAGCTCCAAGACATTCATGAGCTCCATGATGGATTTGTAGCCACGGTCCAGCTCATCCTGACGCTTGATTAGCTTTTCCTTCTGCTCGGAGAAGTTGACAAACTGGTCTAGAGCCTTTTTGTTGACATGGCTGTACTTCTTCAGCTCAGTGTTGCACTGCTCCAGTTTTCTGAACAACTGTTGGAGGAGAGGAAAAAAAGTGGAATACAATACATCATTAGTTCCAGGCAAGATCAGCTCTGGTTTAATCAGTATCTTTTAAATTACTCCTCAAAACATGCTCTCTCCATCTTTCAGAAAACAATAGTTTTTGTGAAATAACAGTATATTAAGTGATGCACAGAAAGCCATCAATGTAAAAAAAAAAAAAAATTAATTAAAAAAAAAAAATGCATACGTGCTTGTTTTAATTTTTATGTTTTTAAAACCTGAACTCACTAATTTGGCAATTTTGCTTTGATGTTACAACTACACTTTCAGGAAATGTTGCACAGTACTTTTATATTTTCAGATTATTTTTCCACTCAAGGACAGGTTTCGTAATGCTAGAAAATGAGTTTCACATGTTTAACTAAACATACATTCATTATGCATTTCATGGATGCGTTTTGCAATATTCTATTCATATCTGAAAGAGGACACAGCCTGATCAATTAAGATCTAGTTTAGTCTAGCCTGAAAGTGTCTCACTGTCTCTCCAGACTCTCAAACTCTAAATTCATCTCTTTGAATCACTAATGACCAAGGAAGCATGAGCAAGTGCCATTATTACATGGCTCTCTCATCCACTTCTGCAATCAATGGCACCATCATGCCCCCAAGCAGTGTCCTGTGGAGAAAGATTAACTATATGGAGTGTTTATGAGCAAGCGAGTCTATTTTCGGCATTGTTGAGGAGGGGAGCTTACACAAACACACATGCATAGACACACACATAGTGTGCGCACTCAGACACTTATGAAAGAAGCAGCCAAGTCCACTCAACACACAGTCTTTGCCCCCAGTGTCTAGTGAGTCACTAGTGAGTGGGTGGGATGTGATGGCCTTGGGCTTTATTCCTAAAGAGACCTGGCTCTGGCTGCATGTGTATGTGCAGATATTTCTAAACGGATTTGGGGGGAAAAAATGCACATAAAGACTGACCTCAAACAGCTATTTCATTATTGTTTGTGTTGCAGCTGTAATGGCTAACGTGAAATAAAACTGTTCCTGTAAGATCGCGCTGCTTTGCAGGATACTGTCTTTCAGGTCACCAGTTTACTCTCACTGATGCCAACAGCTTTTCAGGAGCAAGGCTCTCTACTCTGCTGAACCCCAGAACAAAGGTTACAAGCTAATGAACATAGGTGGGAATACATTTTTGACCTAAAATGATCATCCAGACAGTAATATGATTCCAAGCTGGTGCTATTCTGTGTCTGTTAAACGTGTGCTAAAGTAATGATTTGAATGTATTTTGTACAATCACCAATTCAACTTCATAAAGTAATGAATAATATGTCAGTGCGTCCAATGACCCTTATGTAATTCAAACCTCGGGTACAGATCATTGCATCACTGATGTAAAGAAGTACAGCAGAGTGGTGGACAGTTTTATAGATGGTGTGAGCTGATCTACAGCTTGCCATCACTAATACTAAGCCACTGATTCTAGACTTTAGGAAACAGGTTCCTCCTTTTCTCCTGGCAGCACCAAGAAGTTAGATTATGAGGTGGCTGAGGACAACAGATACGCATAGACAGTGAATTGTGACTGGTCCAGGAACGCTGAAGTTGTTTTTAAGAAGGTCCAACCAGCTGATCAGGAAAGCTGGGCCAGTTCTAGGAGTAGAACTTAAGACTCTGTATGTGTCTGAGAGCAGGATGCTCAAGAAAGTCTTCAGCATCATGGAAAATCCATTCTACCCTGTGCATGCTTCCCTGACTGGTCACCACAGCAAATACAGTAAAAGCCTCATTGCCCTGAGGTGCAGGTCTGAGTGCTACAGAAGATATTTGTCTCACTGTGACTCTATAACTCCTCTCCATTGTGTATGGGAGGTGGGACTCTTACAAACACTTTAACATTTTAACACATGCACAACAGTACTCTTACATCACTCCATCTGTTCTTTCCAGGATAGATGGATTATTATAATCTCTGATTTTTCTCTCTCTATTATCACTTACCTCATCTGCTCATAGCATTGATATCATTAACACTGTGTCAGTTTCTGCCTATTTGCACTTCAACTCACACGCGAGATGCCGTACATGTGTATTTCTATTCATACTAAAACTGCTTTTCTTTTTGTGTATCTTGTTTTTCAATGAACTGCGCCTTATTCTATGTTTAAAATGCATTTGATTCTGTTTTCGACACTTTCCCACTGAAGCTTGTTAGTTTAAAGTGACTGAGCATGACTCCCAACTCCCAGTGAAAACAAAAGCACTGGGTGCTTTGTTTCCATTGAGCATGTAAAAGGCAGAACAATTTCCCCTCTGAAAATAATAAATGTCATATTTTAATAAACTCCCACTGAAAAATAACACTGTACACTACATGTCTGAAAAGTGCTAGGGCTGGCTGATAAAAAAAGAAAAGAAAATATAACATCATTAAGCACTGTGTGTGAGCGTGTGTGTGTGTGTGTGGGTGGCAAGGTGTACCTGTTTGAGTGTGAGGGTCTGGTATTTCTCAAAAGCCTCCTGAGGCAGCGAGCCGAGCTCTCTGATTTTCTTCATGCACTCCTCTTTCTTCTTGAGCAGCATGCCCTGTCTGTTGGTCATTTTCTCCAGCTCCTTTGTGTCATGGTTGATGGCGTCATTCTGCTCCTTCTCTATGTTCTTCCATCGCTCCATGCTCTTTATGTGCTCCTTGATCTCCGCCTCCGTCTTGTCAATCAGAGAATCCAGATCTGGGGAAGACATTTGAGGAGGTGATATGGGTTAGATTTTTATCTATACATAGTATAGTGCCGAATTCCTGGCTTAAAAAAATAATGACTTTCTTTAATAGTTACTGCAATTTGCTTCGTCTGGGAAAAACAAACAAAAAAAAAAAACACATCAAAGATGGTAAGGGGAAGTTTTTTTTTACCAACTTATTTTGGGGAAAAGACAGTGGACTGTTTGAGCCTTTTATTGAATTAGATTTGAGTGGTTACTTTCCTTGATGATGTAACATATTTTAAATGCTGCTGACATGTGCGGCACAACATGCATGCACTTTCAGATGACTTTGCCAACAGTAGCCAATGCTAGCCAGTGTACTGGCAGTGTAAAACCCATCCACATCCACACGCCTTTGCTGAATGTGGTTACACACTGAAAGCCTCGACTTTTCTTTCCTTGATCAAAGGAGAACGCACCACGTTTGTAGCACTGCCACCTTCTTTGATGTCCAACTTATTTAAAACTTGTCACAGACCAGAGAGAGAAAGGTGCTGCAAAGATCACGGCTGGAAAGATCTTTGAGATGTTGTAACTCACTAAAATACAAATAATTACTTAAACTGACTATTTTAAGTGCCATCTAGCGAAGGCCTGCAACTTTTAATTATTTTGTCAACCACTCTCGTATATCCTTAGTTTCAAGATGGCTCGTAAGACTTTGTGTCATCTTTGTTCAGCAGAAGCTATCACATCATTTGTCTTTAGAGCCTTTTCTCAACAACCTACAAAAAGGGAGACTCTTTCTCTGTCTCTTTCTTTCATTTAAAGAAAGAAGAAATTAAGATTGTTCAAAAAAAAGAAAGAAGGAAAAAGGTAAAACTGACAATAGTCAAGAGTGGATGACTGAATATAGCGCCTACATAAGAAAAGGATGATGCTGTGAATGCCTTTAATTAGTTAGTGCCAATGATGAAATATGAATCCATGCAAATTAAGGGTATTCAGAAACAAGTGCTTTTTGACAACTGCATTTTATCACCTCTGAGTCACTGCACCACATTTATAGAACATTTACACAAATGTGCGACCAGGCAGTCTGTTCAAGAACATATTATCCAAATTGTGATTCGAAGGCATCACAGCCATTCTCACCATCTGCTGGCACTACCAACTCAATGAAGGCATCCTACAGTTTCTCAATTTACACTCAAATGACAACAATAAATTGAGCCAGACAGGTAATAAATTAACTAAGCATAAGAGATAGAAGATTGGAACGATTAGATTTTTTTTCCTTTGCTTTCATTTTACTCGGAAATGTGCAGTAATGAGCACTGCATAGATACAGATTACACAGAGATACAGATATTTACCTATAGCCTATCTATAGATGAAAAAATAAGACTTAAAAGTCAACGTCAAAAGTTAAGGTATAATTTAAAGTCCAGCTGCAGCCTCTTCTCTCGAACACTAGAGGAGACAGTGAACCTAGTTGTTAAAGTATTATTTACAGCTGTCAGCTATGCTTTAAGGGCAAAACCTTTGTGACAGCAGAAGATCCAGATTTTTGATCCACCATTTCTATTAGCTCAATGATGTTTAATAAAAGAAAGAAAAAAAGAACTGAATATTGTGCCCTATATAATTACTGTAAAAAAGGTTTTAACTGAGCCACATTATTTCATGTGTATTTTTGAAGCAAGTGTCCATGGCTTTTTGGATTTATTTCATTTTCAAAAACCCTTCCTGCCCTGAAAAATAACATTTCCATTATTTTTCCTGGTCTTTAATGACAAAATCAGTAATTTACTTTAAATACTAAAAACTCTTTAAAAATAATTTTCTTTGTGATCATAATAAAATCAAAACTTATGCTGCAGTCCAGAGTACAGTGAATTTAAACACTGTAAATACTGGCTCCAAAACACATGCTTTCAGGCATTTTCTTCATAAATTCAACTTTAACTTCTGGACAACTGTAAGACAGACTTACATTTAATGAAAGCAAACAATTACAATAGAGGAGCAACCATTAACAATACACCAACAGGATCCCCTGTAAGTTATTATGTCTAAAGTGAAACCTAATCTAACTTAAACCACTTTTAAGTAGGTATAAACTGTCCTGTTAGTAAAATAATACGTGAGCTTCTATATATGTGTCATAAATGTAGCCACAACCACAGCAGTGACTATTTTTACCCCAACATATGAACAGTAGTACTGACAAACATATCAATAAATTAAAAACCACATGCCTTCTGATCGGGCTAAAGTCTCTTTAACACGTTTGTTGATGCCGTCCAGCTCAGAGGTTGTGGCCGTGAGCACCGTGCCTCCCTCCGTCTCACGCAGCTCGTTTAGCTCCTGTGAAATACAAAGTGAGGGAACATCAGAATAGTAGAATAAATAAAAAGGGAGGGTCATTCAAACACCCCTCTACCTACAAAATGAAAACATTATTTATAATTAAATCAGCTATATCCAAGAATTAATTTGTAACAGACCACAATTTAACAGCGGAAAACAAAGAATCAGAACTTAAAATAATATGACTTTGTTAATATGAAAAGGAAACTAATTCAACAAAGATACACATATAGATCATGTGACAAACACATTCTACAAGCAAAGTGCTTAAAGGGATGATGTACCTGCTCCACTTGGTCAAGACGTTTCCTCAAGTTCTCATTGAGATATGTTTCCACTCTGGTCATGATGCCCTCAAGCTTGATTCTCTCATTCAACAACTGTCTGTTGTCCTGCAAATGAATAAAGACATCGAAGCACAAAAGTTACTTATGTGATATTTTCACTGTGTTGAAATACCAGTGATTTGATATTTGAATGGGTTTTTCTTGCTTTGTGTATCACATAAAAGAAATCTCTTGCATGAAATGGTGCTGTCAGAGTGACGGATGTGTGAGGAGTGATAGTCATTTATCTAAAAGCCAATGTTGCAGTTTCTGCCTTTATAAACATCCTGACAATCCTAAGATGAGAGCAACTTTAACTGTTCAGTCTACACAGAATAAAATCTGCTAAAAATAAATAAAAATTGTGTATACATCTGCCTCAGCGACAGTTATCAGTGAATGTTATGTAAAGGAACAAGTCTTTGCCCACTTATGTCGAAGCAAATATCATATTAACCAATACCCATGAAAACTAAACCAGAGTTCTGTTGCAGGTAATATAATCTGACAACAGCAAACATAACAGAACCATATATGAAAGGCTTCATGTTGTGGGGGCGGAGTTGTTGCACAACATTGGCAGGAATGGCTGAAAGTTCAATGAGGGGAAAGCCGAGAGCAGCTGGCCGTGAAAGAGAAAGACAGGGCAATGCTGTATCACAGGAACATCCCACACACAGCTGCTGCCTGCTTCTCTCACCTCAGTCAGATCATTTGAATACACTAGGAGGAGGCAGAAAGCGAAAGGACACTGAGAAACAAATGTAGGTAACCGGCATGTTCTCTGAACTCCATGTAAGCAAGCACGGATACTGCCACAATTTCAGATTCAACACATTTCTAAAAGGCAGCAATTATTTCACTGGAACATTTTTCTTAAATGTCTCATAGTTGATACATAGGTTTTTTCACATCAGTGTGATTTCCCCCCCTGAAAAACCTGAATAAATTGCACAATAAAGTTTTAAGCAATCAACTGCTGTAAATTGATATAGCACAATTACACAAATGAAAATTCACATGTGTGTGTCAGTTATTTTACAGTGCAGAAACACTGTCACAAATGCTGCAACAGACACAGTCTGTGTCCACTGACCTGCTGCAACTGACGAATCTCATCATTGAGGTCGTCGACACGCCTCTGATCTTCCAGGCTGAGCTGAGACAGCAAATCTGTACCAAGCTCCGCCTTCAGCGACTCTCTGGTGGACTCCATGGCATGGAGGCTGGCCTCCAAACTCTGAAGGCTGCGTTGCTGGAAAGAGAGAGAGAGAAAGAACGAAGGAACGTTAGACAGCAGTGGGCAACATTAAGACACAATAATGGGGACAGGCTGAACCTGAGGCACAGACCAAGTTAAACATCAATAACAAAATCTGGTCATAGTGATCTTGAACACAGGGTTTTTATACAGGTTACAATACACTGCAGCAATGAGGTAATACTACCTTGGGCATGAAAGTCTTCTCTGACTGCTGCCTCTTCTCCTTCAGCATCTTCATTTCTGACAGAATACTGTCTCTGGATGCCTTAAACTTCCTCTGCTGTGTCTCGATCTGCTGCATCTGATTCATCAGTTGGTCAATCTCATTGTTGATACGTGGAGGTGGCAGTTAAGGAAGTATATGCCAATTTTTACTACAGATGAGCATTTTCAGTTTTTCTTAACAGCCACTCTCGAGCTAATCACAGTTACTTCATATTGCCGTGCCTATTATAAGTTCCCTGATGCGATGCATTGTTAAATCGTTACAGGCTACTACTGTTTCACCCAGCAAGTTAAGTGCTGGGACTGAAAGAAACCTGGATATGCAGCCCATGAAACCCATTCAAGCATTGAAAGACTAGTGACTTACACAATAAATACAACTGTATGTCAACTCAGCTAAGCAAACATTACAAACCAACATAAAACATGCCAGACAATGAAAACACCTGCAAACTGCAATATTTACAAGAGTAAACACTACATTTCAAACCTCACAAACAATCTGATATAACTAGTTTGATGTGACCTGTAGCAATGCAACAATTAAATTACCTCCAGGTAAAAAAGTGTAACATACACTTAAAAATACACTTGTGACATACACTTTCCAAAATGATAGTAATGTTTTCAGTGCTTTTGCTAGTCCCCAAGCTGAGAAAGAAACAAAGTTTCCCTTATAGCAAAAGAAGAAAAAAGAAATGAGTTGGTGCAAGATTAATGAATGTCACAGAACAATGATACAATACATAGCACATAAACCCATTACCCTATTAGTTTAAGTGTCATACTTTTCTTCTAATTGGTCATGAACTAGAGATTAAAATCACCAGTTGTGCTTCTAATGCCACGGGAAGAAGGTTCCACGTTTAGAAGTCATAGTTTTTGGTTTTGTTAATTTATTCGTTTTCGTTAGTCAACCAAACTACTTGAAATGGTTAAATAAAAAGGATAAGAAATGATTCAGCTTTAATTAAGCACTTTGCACAGAATCCCTACACAACAGAGACAGTTTTGTTGAAGCTGAAGCAGCAAACTGGAAGGGCACTCAGAGAGTTGATCTTCTGCCAAGGCCAAAGTCACATTCAGCTATTTTAAGTGACTTGGATCTAAAATTAAAGCATGTAAAGGGTTCTTCTTTTGCACATACGCCACCTCTTCCCAAAGTTTCAAGAAATTCAGCCTGGTTAAATTTTCTCTAATCGTACTGACAGACACACAAAAGACACTGATCAGATAATGAGTAAAGTCATGGGGCATGTTGTAGGCTATTTAGTGCTCCAATAATGTGATTGGGCTTTTAGGGAAGGAGGTGTCTCTAAAATCAAAGCAGAGGATTAAGAAGGGCTGCACATGCTCATCATTAAGTTAATTTAACAGACAGGCTTATTGATCTTCAAAGGACTGCAAAACTCCTGTGGGCCTCTGAGGTTTACCAGGACTCAATGAACACCAAGACCAATCAATGCAGTGATATAAAAAGGACTGAAGGAAAGTGGATTTTCCTACCTGCTGACCAGAGAAGACTGAGAAAACAGATGTTCAAAGATAATCTGACAAATGTGAACAAATAATATCAGGCTGCAAACAGTTTTTTTCCATAGAAAAACACGATAAAGTAGCACAACCACATAAAATCAGGTACATTTAAAATTTCTGTTTCACATAAAAACTGTATGAAGTTTCACTGCAATGTAATGGAACAGTGAAGACGGCAACTAAAAGAAGGAAGGAAGGAATGGCTGGGAGCTCATGCTTATTGACAGGGCAGAGGTGGAGAGTGAAAAACAAGGTGTCTTAAATAATTAATTCATTCTCTGACTCACTCCTCTGGGGAGTGAAGTGAAGCACCATGTCATCGGCACAGATGCCCATTTCGCCTACTGACTCGCACATATACGTAATCACCAGGTGCGCACACACCAAGCAGCATACGCTTTACTGGCTGTGAGTGAGTGAGAAGCTACACACCATCACACAGGTGTGCAAACAGACATTTAATCATACTGGGCCGGAAGTGACCATATTCATAAATACATCGCACATGCAAACACAAATCCTCTGTGATCCACTTGTTTGGCCTTCATGAGCTGTCCAGCAGTGAGTCATGGCTCTGGCCGATATGACCCAACACACACTAATCCTTCTTGACCCGATTAAACCCTGCCACTGCGTCCCAGCCAGGCTCCAACTGGCCTTAAGGTAGCTACACAACCCAGACTGATTTAATACACAATTAAAACAAAGGTTCAGCTATGTGACATCACTGCATAATTGAATGAGGGTGGTGTAACTTTCTATAACATAGTTTTTATACAGAAAACAGCTCCAACACAGCAGAACGTAGCAACGAATTTAAATTAAAATTTCAGTCCTAAGAGGGTGCAAAGTTTTCTGTTGTCAACACAAAGCAATGTTTACTTTGTAAAATCATTTTCATATTGACTTTTAAAGGCTAGTTTTAACTGTACATCATGATTTAAACCTTTCAGGCAAACACAATCTCTATCCTGAAAAGGAAAGAAAATCTACTTGGATCTAACAGATACCGATTATTAACTGTCTGTCTCCAGTGTTTATGAATTTCATAACATTTCAAAGTGGGAGATGTCTGTTTAGACTAGTTAGTCATTTTCAAATTCAGTCTTGAATCACATACTCCCTTTTTCCTCGGTATTCCAGTCAAACCGAGGCCATTTTTCTATTGTCAGTAAGTCTAAGCAGGGGGCCAAAACTCTGCCTCACTAATGACGCGATTCTTCAGTGAAGCTTTCAAGTTTGCTCATACTCTCAACGGACAGCAACACACAGCGCTCTAACATCATCATGATAAACAAACTCGCCACATGTTTTAATAGAAAGGATATGTTCAATGTTCCTGCGCAGGTTTTCATTGAGTTTGGCCTCCAGCTCACCCAGCTCCTCCTCAGCCTTCCTCATGTCTTTCTGAAGCTCCAGGCGAGACTTTCTGGTATCATAGTATCCTCCTGTCAGAGCTCCACGGTGGCTGACTTGGTCACCTAGGAGGTAACAAAACAATGATATGAATGTTCTCAATTGGAGTATTTTGCACTGAGAATTGTTTAAGCTGTACTGCATTTCACAGCAAAGCTTACCCTCCAGAGTAATACAGTCCATGGTGAAAGCTCTTGCCAACTGGGTGGAAACCTCCATGCTACGACAAATGAGGGTCTTCCCAAACACGTGCTTGAAGGCTTTGTCAAAGTTGGAACTGTAGCGCAGCTTGCTGATCATTGGGATGGCATCCTGATGGAGAAAAATGAAACAAACAAAAATAAATCATTGGTAATGATGAAACTAATTTGTCAGTAGAAATCTTGATGAGAAAAATGGAATGAAGAGGACTGAACAAAGGGAAATGAAAAAATAAAAAATAAAAATATAGTTGAATAGTTGAATAAATTTTTTATGTTAACTGCCTCACTCAATTACTGTATACCACTATTTGCTAGTAGATTCAAAATTTAATACATGGAAAGTGCCCATTCATGTCAGGTACTTACGTTGGTTTCTGGGTAGGCAGTGTCTCTGACGTCCAGCTTGCTCAGAGGTAGGAATGTGACTTCTCCAGGCAAGTTCATTTTGTTGAACTCCATGAGTATTTTAGTGCTCACTTCATCAGTCTCCACAATGTGGTAAAACAGCCTTAAAAAAACGAAGAAACAAACAAAGGAAAAAAAAACCCCAAAAAGTCATTTTTACTATAAATCATAAACTGTTTGTAAAATCTACAACACCTGCTCTGTGAGTAAACATGAAAACTCCCATTTGATATTTAAAAATTTAAACAGGTTCTAAAGAGGACGAATAAAGCAATAATAAAAAGCCCAAGGCAGATGGTATACTGATACTACAAACAGGGGAGTAACTTCAGACTAAATGTTTTAAACTCGGTATATTTCATTCTGACTGGGCTGCTGGCTTCCCACGCAGCAACCTGCTCCTTTTACCCACCTGGCACATTTGTATAATCTTGCATAATAAAAGGACTTGGAGCCGGAAAGTGTTGTTTTCATTTCAGCCTACACATTTGAATGAAAATACAAAAGCAAACCACACCTGGTCCCAGCTGTAACCTCCACGCAGGTGTAAAAAGCAGGCTCACATTCAAAGTTATTCATGACGATGCCATGATAACCATTGATGACATGCTGGTTGATGCCCTTCCGACGGAAATGCTCAAGGACTTTGTTGATGCTGTCAATACCGTTCAAGATGGCCTGGAGGAACATAAGTGACACAAAAGGAATAATGATTAATGTAATATAAAACAGATTAAAGTGAAGTCGGACTGACTGATCAGCTCCTTCTTCAGCATGACAGACCATCATATCCATCAATCTCTGACTTTACCTCCACCTTTAAACAAGATCATGAGATGCTTGAACTCCTCCCTAATCTGGAGTGGTAAACTCACTCTTTACATCCACATTCATACAATCAACCACAAAATGCAAAGTCAAATCCTGGAGCAACACAATGGCCCTCTGCCCCACAGTTACTCCTTAGAATTCTGTTATGAAATTAATCTGAGACAAAGGGCATTACTGTTGAAGTAAAGCACCCACACTGAGTCTTTCTAACTGCACCAAATTCTAACTATGACAAAACAAAGATCTACATTCTCAGTATGCAAAATAACACACACAAAAAAGCACAGAAAAATAAACTCATATTGTATGAGCCATGAAAAAAAAGAAGAAAAAAGGTCTGTATTAACTCCATTGCGCAATCCTACACTGAAATATAGACTGCGAATATAAAAACGTGGGATAGATACAGCCCATCAAAGGCTGGAGACGGATGAGTCAGCCGGGACTAATGTAAGAAAAATAAATGTAGGACATTTGTCCATGAAGCTACACACAGCCTCCTTTCATCTGGGCAGACATTATTCAGAAGTGATATTTGATTGATGTATATGCCCCGAAGAAATGACTGGATGAGGCAAAGAGGAGTGAGTCATATGTAAATTTAGCTAGCTATCATAAGGTGCCAGTAGCGAAGCAGATGAATGATTCCATTTGATATATCTATTCTGACAACCGGCTGAGTCACAAAGTGAGTCGGTCGCTGTATTAAGGTGGGCTCGTTTAGAGAGTGAGGCCTCTTTTTTTTTTTAACTTGGGATTTGATTTATCTTCACTTGCCCATTTCTTCGCTAACAGCTCTTCTGTATGTAAGTACGTGTGTGAACTATAATGGCAGGTCTACCTGTGGCTTACAAGTGTCATCCTGGGAAAGAGGAAGATAAATCCATGTACTGTGTGTGTGTGTGTGTTCAAGTAAAAAGATTACTTTTCAATCCTCTGAAAAAAATAAATAAAAAAAATTCACTTCTGTGCCCTTACATGCACAGTCACACTTTCACTTGTATCCAGGTGGAAGCATTAGGGATCCTATAGTTGCATTATGCACGTCAATAATTATGCAGTCATGCACAGTGACACGGACCTTGCCGGTGGCTGCTCTGAGGAGCTGCTGTTTTTTCTCCAGGTCCTCTCGTTTGGCTGCCAGAGCCTGCTGCTCTGCGTTCTCCTCACGCCACAGGTAGCTGGGCAGATACAGAGAGTCACACACTGTTACACTTATGTCACCAGAAGCACTAAAACGCAAGTGCAGTCATGACACTAAAAAAAAAACAAAAAAAAAAAAACCCTTCAAACTAAAACTCTCTTTTATAAAGGATTACATTTTTTATCTCTGTATTCATTCATCTTGGAAATAGATTATGAAACCAACACAGCTGCTGATTCATAGTTTGAATGTATTTAAACATAAATATTCATTCACTTTCACATAATTTCAAGTCAAGCTGTTTTTAATTGCAAACTGTAACTATCATCCTCAAGTAAAAATGTATCGTCTCGATTCCCTGCCAAACCATCTCAATGTTTCGGTTAGAGTAAATTCATCATTTGTTCTCATTTTTAGATATGCTACTAATAGCTTGCAGCTGTCATTTTGCCTTCTCACCCGACAGACTGCGCAGTGGATCACAGTGATGGGTGCATAATTAAAAATCTGACATACACAAACTATTCGTGGAATCTGTTTTACATGCTGACAGTAATAAGGGTCTTGCTGAATTTAATAGAATTCAGTTTAAAAAAATGAAAGATCACAACCTCTTTTTATGCTTAAAGCAAATTATGCGTTTTGAGTGTCATTCCTAATAATAGCTGGAGAGGCCTGAATGTGAATGCTGCCTTTGTCGTGCTTCAAGAAACATGGAACAATATTCCGCGTTTTCACTAAAAAGCCTCATGACACAATTCAACCACCCTGAAGGACCTTTTAAAGGCAAGGAAACTGTGGCAGCAGAAGCCTGAGGTATCATCCTCTGTGTTACATAAACACACCTCATTGTTTAAGTGGACTGAGAAGGCCTGGTGACATTCACAGGAGACAATACACTGGCATCTATCTAAAGGTTGCCAAGCGGAAACAGCATACTGGCTAAAAGAAAGGCTAAACAACAACCTTTCAACTCAATTCAACATGCAGGTCTGACTTATGTAAAGCTTCATTTTATCATGAGATGTCAAACTAATCAAAACTGCACACTAAAAAAGTTTAAAATATGACTGAATTTTATACATTTACATCTTAAAGATGTGAGGTCAAAGAGAAGATTAAAAACAACTTTCTTACTTTCTTTCACTCTGCAGTTCATCTTTCTTGTTCTTCACTTCATAATACTTTTTGTCCAGCTCCTCCACACGGGTCTTGACCTCGTTCAGATCTTGATCGAGTTTCTAAAGATACAAGTTTGAAGTGAGACACATTAACCTGCCAGGATGTCAGATCAAAACAGCAGAAATTTTTTTCTAAACCACATATATCACACCACTAATCTGAAATAAATAAATGCAAAATTATTTATTTTAAATCGGTGTAAAATTAAGGAGCCAAATGAAAGTCTATGCTTTGTTAACTGTTTTTTCACTTTTTTGTTGTTGTGAATTTTGCACCAAATGTTCACAAGTCATGTAATGAAAAGCTTAGTCTCAAAATGTTAACTTGATAATAAAGATTTGTTTCCCCCTTTCACAATTTCCCACCAGTGCATCCCTTGGAAAAATTTTTTTTCACCCTTTCTTCAAGCTATATGCACAAGACTGCAAAATACCAAAATAAAAGGGACAAAGAAGTATAGGTTAAAATGCTCCAGCAAAAACAGTGTCAGAAAAAAAGAATAGCTAGTTATTTCAACTAGAGCAACAAAAGACAGTAAAGCAAAACTCAGTGTGCAATTCTTTTTCATGGAAAAGCAGGAGAAGCAGGTCTGAAACATTTTGAATTATCTTACGTTGTACTGCTCAAGGTTCTTCTCCTTGTTTGCTTCTGTGTCCTCCAGGTCTTTGTGGATGGCAGCAATCTGCCTCTTTTTGTCATTGATAGCCTGGTCCAGAGACTTCAACTCCTTTTTGATCCACTTGTCTCTTTCTTCCTTAGAGGTGAACTGACTGCCACGACCCTGCTTAGCATACAAGTCTGTCCTCTCTTGTGTAGCTTGAGCTAATCTGCAAGACAACAAAGGGGGATCATAGATTTCTAAACTGAATCAATAGTTTTCTCTAGCTCTCCTTCCTTCCTGTATTCAAATGTTTGTATAACACATGCAATAAAATAATTTTACAACAGAATTCACAAATATCTCATGTGAAGACACCTTTAATCTCTCACTATCAAATTATATTTAATTCAGGTTGACTGACTCATTGAATCACGCCCGGTCACCGCCTGCTCGGGGAACGATAGCTGAGAATGAGTCATCCCTACCTGGAGATGCCCCGCTCCTCCTTTTCCTTGACCATGTTGAACTTGGGTTCAGTCTCCTGCAGCTCTTTTTGTTTCTCCTCAATTTTCTCCAGGAGCTTCTGACGCTCCTTCAACAAGCGTTTCTGGAAGATCAAGAGCAGACTATTATTCCAACAAATCCGACAAATGAAAGGTTAAGAAAAGAAGAGTTACATGTGAGGAAAAGTGTTGAAGAATAAATAAGCCTCATGACAATTATGAAAAATGTATACTTATATTTTTAGGGCTGTCAAAGTTAACAGGATAATAACGCATTAATGCTTATTCCTTTTAACACCTCTATTTTCTTTTGATGCGCGATTAACACATGTGCACATGGGCTGTGACCTGTGGCCCACCCCCCTTAGATTGGGGTGTCTGGAAGTGAAGCATCAGAACATTGTGAATGGTAAGCAGAAATGGATGAAGAAAAGGGTCGTTTGAATAACAAGTTCAGCTTTAAAATACTGCTTGCTGGCCAAAAACACCACTGATAATGTAATGATATATATATTTATTTTATTTTATTTTTTTAAATCTGCGATTAACTGAGAGTTAACTATGGACAACCACGCAATTGATCGCAATTAAATATTTTAATAGACCGACAGCCCTATTACATTTACAACAGATTTATATAAAAGGTATCTACTGCAAGAGAATCCTTTAAAAAGAGCATTAATATTCAGTAAACCAAAATGTGCTAGTATCAATAGAAAATCTAACTGACAACTGATTTGGACAAATTCCTTTGTGAGATGGCTGTGCTCACTTTTTTCTCCCCCCGTGGTTTGATCAGCCACCTCAAAGCTGATCAAACCAGGATCCCCTGTAGCTAGAGAGGCTTTTCATTTTGCTCCAATAACTTTTGGCTGGTGTTGTGCCAGCCGCAGCCAGGTGGGCTTAATCCAACCACTAGCCAGCATGCTGCCTGGGACCCACCATGAACCATAAAGACTGAGCCAATAGAGCTGTTATGTATAATTATCGTCTTCATACTCACATGTGCACACAAACACCAGGCCATATGGAGAGTGATGCATGCCAATTCTGTACACAAAACTTCATGCCAGGGATGATGTATAGTGGAGCTGTAAGCAGAGTCTGATACGCAACCTGGTGCTTACTCTGTTTTGCTTCTCATCCCATCCCACAAGCAAGCTGCACATTTTTTTGCACTGGTTGACATGTTTTAATATTACTCATGATATTAGATATTATACAGATACTGGATGCATGATTACATACATTAAAAGATAGTTATATTAAACTGACAAGAAACAGCTGCATCCATTAAATGAAATAAATACCTTTAAAACACCTTAAACAAAACCACATATTATTAGTTTTGTGAGAATAAAGCACTTGAATATTTGGATCAGTGCCTTTTGGTTCACTGATTAAGTTTTATGCTGTTTTCTTTTGGACATTCTCGGAGTAATATCCCACCATACTAAATAAAATAAGGCTATTTTTTTTCCATTTGTCAAAATGGAAGTCATGATTTGGGGATTTCTATAAACAGATCCTAATATAAAAAATCAATTAATTTAACAATGAGGAAAAATTGACAGACACCCTTGCCAAAACTCTTGAAAAGTAAAGCAACCTTGGACAAGTACCCACATTTCCGGCTATAACAGGGGTGAGTGGAGTGGATTAAAAGAGAAAAAACTGCCATCCTTTTCTTCATACAGAGAAGGTAAAGGGAAAGAGGCAGGGGGAGTGTGGTTGGTGCATCATCATGTGTTTAGAGTGACGCAGATGGGAGGCTTCCGTACCCTCTGTTCGCTGTTGCCTGCCAGCTCGTCCTGCAGGTCCTTGGCCTTCAACTCGAGTTTGGTCCTCTGCTTGATCTGCTCCTGGCGCTCTGCCGACAGCTGCTCTCTCTCCTCCTTCATGGCAGAGATCTTAGACTTCAGCTCTCGCACAACACGCTCCGTTTCCTACACAAAGAGAGCCAAAATAAAGAATCATTGTATGAGGGGAAAACAAAACAAAGAAACCAAAAAAAAGAAAAAAAACCCCACAACAACCTACTTCCTTTACAGCGACTAAATGATGCGTCATTTATTTAACAAGGTCACAAAGATGAGCTGATGACATTAACCATCTAAAAACGTGTGATATATTTAGATAAGCATTGATATGTTAGGGGAAAAAAATAGGTCAACAAACATTAGATGTAAAGATAACACACAAAAATAAAATTTAATTGCATTTTTTTGTAGTTATGGTACCTTTAGGAACAAAAAAATGTTGCACTGAACAAAATCAAACCCTGACAATATTAACAAATGACTTTGTTACTAAAACTGTAGTTGTTTATTTCAATCTTACATAAAAATCTCAAAGTAGATCAATTACCAGAACACAAACACATCATTCAAGGTCATTTACAAAATACTGTAACACCATCTTAAATATAATTCTGTGATGAGATTTCACTGAAGCCAAGCAATGGTTGTTGGGTTTTTTTGTTTGATGTTTTTTTGTTTCTTTACCTCCACTTTGTCTCTGGCATCTTGCTGAGCATCACGCAGTTGTCTGGACTTGTCTCCACAGGTTTCTCTCTTGGTGGACAACTATTAAAAGAGCCAAACAAAGTACAAAAGTCTTGTTACTGAGGCAGTAAAGTCTACTTGATACAGGCATTTGTTCACATTTAATAAATACCATTTAATTAATTTATAATGACGTCCAGGACAATAGAATTCGTGTTATACTGCATAAATAATGCAACTGTGTTGCAACATGGGTTGCGTTACATTCTTACGCCTGCATCAAAATACAGAGAAGTCTATGTTTTGTGTTTTTTTCTGCATGTGTACTTCAACGTTTTTCACAACTTTATTACCTCATCCAGCTTGGCACGGGTTTCATTCAGCTCCTGGTTGTAGATTGTGTACTCCAAAGCTCTTCTCATTTTGTCCCACTTCTGGTACTGAGCCAGTTCTTCCTTTTCATCTTCCAAGGTGTGCAGACGCTCCTCGATGTATTTCAGCAGTTCATTGATCTTCTCTCGCTTCCCCTCTGAGGAAAACACACAGTGGATTGTTTTCAGGTTTTTCTCTTTGTAACTCCTTCACCAAAGGTATACAAAATTTGGCAGTACTTCTGTAATAGAAACAATTAATTGCCACGTGTTATAGTCATGCACAACTGTGACTGCGATGGAAATCCGACAGTACTGCTATAAGACAGTGGAAATGGAGTACGTTTTTCTATACAGTTAAGTGCTTTGACAACCACACAAACAATGAAACTAAAATGCTGCAGGAAGGAAAGCCCTGGAATGGATTTGAACCAGGAACATTCTTGCTGTGAGGCCACAGTACATGTGACACAAATTACAAATCCTGCCTAAGCCTAAGGAAACATGGTACATATAGATATACATTATAAAGCCTTTTCAAAACAATCTAGCTGATGTCATGTAATAACAAAACTGTTCACAGACAATTAAAAACATTAATGAATTAAAATCTACCAATCAACCGTTGTACAAAATGAAAGGTATTCAAAAGTGTTTACCCGTCTCCTTCATGAGGGAAATACTCTCCTCTTTGCGTTCATCATACACTCGTGTCCCTGCCACCTCTCTCAGCAGCTTTAGACGCTGTGAGTCAGGTGCTGTGGCCATTTGGTTGATCTACATAAAACAGTAACATAAGGTAAATTTTCCAAATATCTGGTGTACCTGAGATATTCCTATTAGAAAACAAATGATAATGATTAGAATTAATTAATGATTAAATGATTTAATGATTATATATTTTTTTAAATTAACATCAATTATTTAGTCTACTAATACTCTTAGTTTTTTGCAAAACAGACTAAGGTAAATAAATAGTGAGGACAACACTGTTTTACTGTCTGTTCAACTAGAAACACCCACCCAATGACCACTGCTTGAAGAATGCAATTCACTTCACATCACCAAAAACTACTGTGCATTAAATTAGGCTGGCACTGCACTCCTCTCTCACCTTTCCCTGCTTGACAATGTAGTAGGGGTTACTCCGAGAGAAGCCAGCACTCTCCAAAAGGTTCATGACATCATTCTTACTGCAACAAGAAGAGTGCATAGAATAGATGGAATCACACATGTAGTAATGTCCTTTGGCAAATTTAACATGGACAGCTGATCCCTCGCAATACTTACGTCACCATCTTCTTGTCTAAAAAGTACTGGTCCTTCTTTGCTCCAATGACACGACGAAGGGAGACTTCCTCTTTGTCAATCTAGAAAGAGATGCATTTATCACTGGGCAAGCTGAGGGTCACACAGAGGAGGATAATTGGCAGGTTATGCCACAGTATCACCAGGCTGCAACATTTCACAGACATCCGCCCTTCATCATCAGAATAAGGACTGTGTGTACTGAAGGCAACGCAGTGCAATCAGTGGTCTTCATAACAGTTATCACCAGGAGAGACTTCAATATTCAATATGAAATGAACAACTTAAATTGGACTTAGGATGTTCACCATTTTAATACCCAAGATTAAGAGTCTTGTTACAAAAGAAAGCATAAAAGGGTTGATGTTGCTGGTTGTTTGGATTTTAGTTTATTGTGTTTTCCTTTTTTATTTTGAGGTTTACTTTGATACAAACCAATGTAAACAATAATGCAAATTTAATTGTGAAACAAATATCAGCACTGAAAAGAGGCTATATGATCATACACACGTTTAGCCACAAGCTGCTCAGTGACCGTTTATTTAACACATACACACACATTCCTTGAGAGGCCTATGGAAATGTTTAAATAATATCACAATGGAATCAAGCAGAAAATACAGTAATAGAATAAATTTGAAATGTTTGCCATTCCTACCGGCAGTCGGTTGTCAGAGTTGTCAAATATAATCTCCACAAAAGCCGAAATGACACGTGGACCAGTTCCCTCCTACAGTGACAGGGAGAGAGAGATTTTTTACACAGCGAAGTTTTGGCATCTACCAAAGAGGTTTTAGTCAAAGCTAAAGCAAAATCACCCGCACTGTGATAAAAGTTAATTTAAAAAACAAAAAACAAAAACATTTTTGCCAATTGGCACAGGTAGAAAAATGCAAAGATTTTGACTGAGAGTAATCTGTTATTTAGCAAGCATACTTGCATTCATAGCTTCCCACTAAAGGCTCATGTTCCCAGTACATTTTCCTGTACTTACATGGAGCAGGGCCAAGCGTTGTTCAGGTCGCAGGTGGCTGAATTCATCACTGAGCACAAACTGGATGGCTAAAAAAAAAGAGAACGGGAGTTAAAGTCTTAGAAGTCTAAATGTTTGAATTCTATATTGCAGCAGGTTTTGAGGCTTCATACCATAGAAAAAGTTACTTTTTCCTGATCCATTCCTCCCAACTGTAAGACGAAGGGAAAAATAAACACAAAATGAGGATATGGTGACATACAGGACATAAAGTATCCGAAAAACCTGATTAGCAACTCAGGTGCAATACAAAATAATTATGGAAAGATGTGGATGAACACATACCGATGACATTGTGCTTCGGGCTAAAGGGGTCTACCACAGTTTGGTCCCTGTAACTTCGGAACCCCTGAATGATCACCTGCACAGGGAACCAGAGACCACCGTGAACACACCGACTACAACATCAGCTGTTTCAGTGCAACATTTTAACCACATGCTACAGTTAAACATGATCAAAGAGCTCCTGGGTCTATGAATATTTGTAAACATAAGGTGTGTAAACTGTTTATGCTGAATAGCACCATCACAGGTAAAACGAGGCAACAGGGCCTTGGCTGATGGTCACTCTGATGGTCTACCGCTACTTTCATTCAGGACATTTTTGAAGGTTTGAAATCAACAATGCCAAGTTAGCCGACAACTACACAATAAACTCTCGTATTCTGCATCATATGCAACATTACACGTTATAACAACAATGAAAAGAAGCATATAAATCCGAAAACCTAAGACTGGCCTAGTTGCGTTAGCTTAGCATCTCGAGAGGGGACAGGCAATTCACTTCTACACTAATTCAAATAGCGCTAGCTAACGTTAGCTAGATAGCTACACAACGTTTGCCGTTTATGGAGTGCCTGTGCACAGTTTTGCAATCCAATCAACGTTATACTTTGAGTGAAGCCTCGACAGCAATATATTTATCATTCAGTGGAAAAACGTTAAGCTGGCCTAATTCTTGTTATTAGACCAGTAACAGTCGGCAACACGCATCAGTCTGGTCTCGTTAGCTTACCTGTTTAATATACATGGCTGCTTATCCAGGGCGTCTCCTCTGCAAATTTGGAGATGAAACACTCCCTGCGCCAAGCTGGAGAAACCACAACTATAATAATCCAAACTTAACAATCAAACTGTTGCATTAAAAATCATAAAATACTGTAAGGCAGGAAAGAATAACATGGAAAATGGCGGCGGGGGCGGGATAGAATGGATGATACCATTTTGTGAAACTGGGTTGTAGGGATATACTTGCACTATATTCCTACATGTGGGGAAGCTAAATAATTCATATGAAAGGTAAAAATTCAAATATAACAATAATATAATGTGTATCTACGGTTAGGTTATGTTTGCGACATAACATTAGGTCTTTTATTCTTGCTGTTTATTCGCCTCTCTGTTTGTTTAGTTGGTACAGTCTAGCAGTCTGCGCTCTGGGCGCCAAAATTGTTTTGATGAGCAGCAGTGGGAAATATAAGACTTAAAGCGGTAAAATAAATAAATAATAATCATAATGACTGTATTAATAATGATCAAAATTATTGTATTAATTATTATCAAAATTATTTATAGTGTCTTTAAATAACACAGTGCAAACAGTTTTCTAACAGGAATTTTGACTGTAATTATTTTCTAGTAGTTGATGTTTCAAAATTCAGATTAACATTGGTTTAAGTTTTCTATGAAAGCGACATGTTTCATCGCTTTCATAGATTATGCATAAAAAATACGGCTATGTGGAAGGCGACTATAGGTAAGAAATACATGCAAGGCTTCTGATCTAAATATACCTGTAGTCACAAGGGCCAGCTCTAAGCCACTGTAGGTGTCACTATTGCCTCTACTGCTGCATTTATGCCTGTCTAGACAGGATTTATTATCTAAACCCATAAATATTGGTCATTCCTTTGTCTTGTTTTTATGAACAGGTTTATGTTGGCTTGCATGAAAAAGGGCATTTGCCACATGCACAATAAAAGATTACACGGCAACAATGTTTTTTGCAGTGAAAACATTTATTAAACACATATTTGTATCCACATTATTGAAAAAACAGACCATCATTTTCAAATAAATTAGGTTTAAATGCCTGACCATGTTTGTGAGTAGGCAAATGAATCACAATATCAACCTAAGGCATGTATATTGCAGTTTATCACTGTGCTGTGTTGTTTCATCGCTGCAGTTCAGAAGACAGGAAAAAAGCATCAGTGTCTGTAGCCCATGGATTTCATAGGCTTCAAGTCCTATTATGAATACAGTTGTCTTTGACTCTTCTTTGTGTCTGTGGCTGATCTCCAGTCTATCTGCTCTGCCGGTTTCAACACGAGGCACACAGAGAGAGCGTTGATTTTTATATTTTCAAGTAAGACTACAAGCAGTCACAGTTTATTTTAAGGCAGTGCAGTTATTGGGCTCAGTTTGAACTGGTGGTGGACTGGGGACTGCAGGCAAGAGGTAGGGAGGGTGAACACAGACGGCTCAAAGTTTTTGGTGTTGAAGGTAGTGGCAAAGTCATTGGCAAAAAAGGAAGCGGACTCCGAGACACAAGGCGTGGCTGGTTCAGGTGTGGCAGCATGAACCGGTGCATTGGACAGCACCTCGGACTCAAACTGAAGCAGCTGACCCATGAAACTGAAGTTTGGTGAGATGACTGCCCGGCGCTGCTTGATGATGTCGAAGGCTGCATCAAGCCGCAGCTGCTGGGTCCTCATGATGTAGGCCATGCAGATGGTAGGTGAGCGAGAGATGCCTGCTTCGCAGTGTACCAGGACCTTCCCCCCTGATTGCTTCACATGATCTGGAAGAAAAAGGGAGGAATCTGGTGAGACAGTGACATATTTCTCTTTCTTTAATCATCAGCAAATTTGTCACAGCATAAGAAAACCACGCATCAAACTAATTTCAAATCAGGAGTTTGGAACAGGAAATAAATTTAAGTGGGCTATTATTGTCTAGTCGTTCACTCTCACTATATTATAGGAACACTTTGCCCCAAATATTTTATGTCTCTTTCTTTCTCATGAACATCTAGTTTGTCACATTTATTTTGTAGAAAGAAATGAGCACACGTCATTTGCTACTGTAAGTGGCACACACAGAGACACGTGGGAGGCTTGACTTAGTCACAGAGTGCAGCTGTACATGTGATTTGTTTTCTGCTGCACCACTGTGGGGGTGCTGGGTGCTGCTGTGGTGTTCGCTGTGGCACAGAGAAGTGTATTCTAATTTGGAGCCGCCTCGCTCCTACACACTCGTCAGTATGTTTTAAGGCCTACACACGAGTTCACTTTCACACATTTGTCTAAATGTCCTTCGCAACACGTTTCAAGAATTCTTAGAAGCAAACACCCACATGTCTTCCTTTCTGTCTCGCATCTAAGTCTGATCTACATATTGACACTTAGTTCCACGAGCCGGTAACGACACCTACACATCACCTCGTCCACTAAGCAGAAACATTAAGGGCCACTTTTGTGCGTTTATGAAGGAGAATGACTGATTTCTGACTGCTCTGATTCTCGATAAAACCACATGAATGAATAATGAACCTTCATCTGGAGAGGAGGGTGCTATGAGAGCGGGGCAGCAGCAGTGGGTGTTTTAATTACCGTCCTTTGGCTGGAGATGTCATGGCATGCTTCAACAGCTGTTTTCATCCACGAGGTCAATAATATTTATTTTCTCCTCTCCGGTTTACATCACCCGCTTGGTCGGAAGGGTTTCCGATTTATTGATTGATTTTATGAGACCAGCAGCCCAGAGGATCTGTTTGTACTCCGTGTCTAATCAGTTGGCGTGCCTGATGAAATGTTGAGGCCCTCTTTGAATGTAGGCTAAAACTGCCTTATGTAATGGACAAGATATTCAAACACACCCTAAATGTAGGCTGCATCCCCAAACAATGCACAATACTATCCAACTAATACAGGTCAGCCAAGCTGCTTGTGGGTAAGCTTTGTCCTTGGTTATGCCTGGATATAAATAGCCGCCAGCACATTTTGTACATCTTTTGCTGTTGCTGCTATTATCCGACACCTCTCTCCCTCCCACGCACTCTCTTTTCCTCTGTAACACATTTGCTGCCCTGCTGGCCACAGGTCCGCCAATGAGTCCCTCTTGCTAACAAAAAAACTGATGTCCTCCCTCATTGTGTAGCTGTCATTAATCCTCCACCCAACCATCATAAACAATGCTGTTGTGCATGCATGCACGTATGTGTGTGTGCCAGCCAGCCCCCGGCCTCCTACACCCGGTCATTACTAAACACGTACAGCTCACCCACTTGTCACACTGACTGGCCACACCCGGCACCGTGTGATTTGGCCTGGGAACCAACGACAGCATGGGATTGTCTTTTTCAAGGAAAGAAGGGAGGGAGGTCGGAAGGGAACGGGGGAAGTGAGCAAATCCTGAATGAAAGCAGACAGGCAGTATATGTTGGTGGGGGATTGAAGGCTGGCGATTAACTTAAACTGATTACAGCCGGGTTTCTTATAGCCCTCTATTTGTGAATGGCAGCAGGTGAGCGGCACTGATAAAGGGAGGCTATTTGAAGACAAAGACGCATTTCAAAAATAAATGCATCCATGTATAGATATCTCGCTCACTCAGCGTGGGTATTTTTGAGACTCCTTGGGGTGAAGCTGGATTATAAATACATATAGACCGAGGCTGATCTTGTGGCTGGAAAAGCATCCATCTAAAGTTGGTCTATTTATTCCCTTTCCTAGCTGGTTTGAGTATTAGTGAGTCAGCTGTATTCTAAGATAGCAAAACATCTCAAGGCAAACCCTGTGAAGCAGAAATCAACAGTTAAATGCATTTACTCTCCTCAACTCACCTATAAACTCTATTGCCTCCTGGAAGTGGGAGCTGATGTCGGCCATGTGGCTGTCCTCCACAGGGATCCACTTGTAGTCATAGTGGCCCTTGGCCGGCTGCAGGTCCCTGCGTGACACATTGAGCAAGGCTGTGATGTGAAGGTCGCTGAGATAATCCTGTCTGGAGGCATGGTAGGCACTACCGAGGTAGAGGAAAGGCAGGATCTCTACTGGTTTACCCTGAGGAAGGAAAAGAGGGAGAAAGCGGAGACATGAGTCAAGCTCACAATACACAGCTTCGATCGCCAGCATTTATCCATCCGCTATGACACAACCATTGTCCAAGCAGGAACATCCAAACACCTGCCAGCCGTCATTTGCAGACAAAATGGATGCAGGATGCTAGAGGAATTCCCCAGCATTGAAAGAGCCCATAATGCATCAACCAGACACAACAGTGTTCTTTGAAATCTAAACTAGCCACATGTTTTCTATTTGGCCAGTGGAAATAATAGCAGAAAGGTCAGGGATGAAAGGCTGTCTTTTCTATGGGGTGTCCTGATATCAGCTGGGCATCATGCTGTCTTTATAAAAAGACCGGGGAGCAGTGAAGGTCATATAATATCATATGTAAGTTGAGAAAATGTTTTGATGTGCCAGAAATAAAATTCTCTGATGTCAGCATGCGTTGAGCGTGCCTGTGTGTATGTATCTTTTTAGATTGAGTTTAAAAAAAAACTGGCAGTGGCTTTGTGCCCCGTGGTCCTGTAGGAGAGATGGTGGGAAGTACTGTATTGTATGCTAAAGGGTGTTTCCATACCTGATCATAATCTGGTTTGTGGTGTGAAAGCTTCTCGCTGTGGTTGCTGACTCTTTTCTCGGTTTCAGTTCCGCTCTGGTCAATGGTTTTCACCTCAGTGCAAAGTTCAGGGTATTGAGAGTGGAAATTCTCGAATCCTCCTGAGAGAAGCAGTCAAAAAAACCCAAAAACAAACAAACACACTTTTAATAAATGAGCTTACAATAATTCTGCCTCCTCCGACCAACACCACAAATCTTGTGAAATGGCAGCGTTTATGAAACAGACTTAGCATCGGATTATAACCTCTATAACCTGATTACAGACGCGTAATTAATTACAGGAGCCCGCACCGAAGGACCGGTAATCCATTTAGGCCAACATTCTGAGGACGCACAAGTGACAGACGGAGATGGATGTGTTTAAACACAAACCCCGGGGGATTTGTTTAGCCTAAAGAGGTAGTGCGGATAGGGAGGGGTGAATTTCTTCGTTTTATCAACGAAAGCAATTGCACCACCAATTTGCTGGCGTTTCTCTCGCACTGACTCATCCGCTCCACTGACGCACGCAGGACATCTACAGTATGTCCAAGAAGTAAAAGAAAATGTCGGCTACTCTTAACACAGGCAAAAGGGGTGAAGAACTGCCCCGAACAGTACCAGTGTTATCAGGGAAAAAATAGACTAGGATTAAATATTAAAGGTTTCTTTCTGCCCTTTCGTCTCCTTTTGAAATTAAATCACAATAACCTCTTAATATTTCATTTAGTCAATTATAAGGATACATTTTAGATTAGAACAAACAATATTTACAATTTGTCATAATAATAAAAAAGATTTCATCTTTAAGTCTGTGCCACAACAACATACAAAGCCATAAAAGATATATATATATATAAAAAACCCTGACTCTGAATTTATATCTCCACAAATAAAAATATGGACGAATTCAAAACTCTTATGAAATAAAGTAAAATAGATTAAATGATGAAAACAAACAAATATAAAACTGAGTTGCCTTCATGACTTTTTTAAAAGGTCTATTTAGTTTGAAAAAAAAAAACAACAACAAAAAAACAACTTTCCGACTTTTCTTTTTGTCTGTATTAAAACAATTCACTCGCCAAATCTCTCACCTTTCAAGAAACAGACGTTGGCCCCGCTCGCAAGATGTGACAGGGTGTTTATTACTATTTGAGCTACGCTGTCCTTTTTCAGTTTTTGCCAGTGGGACGTCCGGTCATCCAGCGCTACTATAGCCGAAATGCTCCCTTCCCGAAGCCTAAACAGAGCTCTCTCATCCGGGATGACGAACTGCAGGGGCACCGGTCCTCCTCGGGATCTCCGGACCACCACTGAGTTAAGATTAACATTGACTGAGCCTTTGATATTAGAGTTCGTGAATGAAAAATAAGGTCGACAGTCCACAATAAGGCAGCTTCCATACTCCTTCCTGATGATTTTCCTCAGACGCCGGCAGTCTATGCTAGTGACCTTCATTTTGATTTGTTTACTTGTTTTTATTGCCTAAAAAATTCAACTGATTACTCCTGAATACGGGCGAGAGAAGTGCCCGCGCCCGTGCCTACATTTCCTCCAAGGGGATTCCTGCCGATCAGTTTTATGTGAATGGAACCTCCGGAGCAACACGTCACGAACCATATATGGACACCGGCGCGGTGCGATGGCAAGAAAACACGCCCACAGCTCTGACTCGACTGTGTGACTCCTCCCGCGGCCCTTGTAAATACGAAACCCCGATTACAACTGCGGTGAGTTTGATTCAGCCATTACTCACAGAGTGTCCTCTGCCTGCACCTACACCTGTCCTTTCATTATTTTCAGGTTCCACTTTGTGTTCAGTGACCACTGAAAGAACACAGAGGCAGACGTTTTAAAGGGATGACCCTACAGCTCACTGCACAAAATAAAACGAAAAGGAAATATGAGTGCAACACACATGTGCACCTTACTAAATCCAGCCTATTAAACGACAACCATACAAAATATCTAAAATAGAGGTGCAACTATCATTTTATAAACTGCCTCTTGTGGATTATTTCCTTGTACTACCTCTCACACTATATGGCTGTGCCTTTTACTGCTTTCTCTTGTCTGACTAACTAAAGCTTAGTTAAGTATGAGCATTATAAGTATTCTTTTTCCTCTTTTTCAGCTAAACTTGTTAACAAAAACATCATGTAGTTGTTTTTGCAATTTAGAGCTGTGCTTTCGTAAAAGTATGCCCTTTTCATGTGTTTTTAATGTTTTTTTTATTGTCTGATTTTCATGCAGCAGTTTATCCAACATGATTTTCCTCTACAGGACACAATCAAGCGACCTTAAACCGAGAAAAACAAGAGATGCAATTGTGAGTCAGCTGTGAAATCTGATTATATCTGCTGCTCTGGATTAGAAGGTTCCTGGTTCATACCATGGGGCCTTTCTGTGAGGAGTTTGAATGTTTTCACCAGAGTGAACAAAGTAGCCCACTCTATGAATGCATGGTTAAATGTGACATGTAGTCTAAAGTACTTTGAGCGGTCAGTAAGACTACAAAAGTGCTATATGAATATGAAATGATTTCAGTGAATGTTGGTATTAATTAAGTGGAAGCAGAATGACAAAGGTCCACACCAAACCCATCACATCAAATATCCAGAAAGAATTCTTCTCAGTTGCTTTAACTGATATCTCAAATGTTGTCAAAGCAAAATGTTATCATACAGAGGTAGCACTTCATAACACTGCCCACGAGTTTTCGTGTAATGTGGCAAAATTTTCCATGTTATTGTTCTCGATTTTGAGTGTAGTTTTTTACCTAACATAATTATCAGTAGGTAAAGTTGAATGGGGAAGCAACATTCAGTAAAACTGCAGTAAATTTCTCAGTAACTTACAAGCAGATAGATAACAGCAAGTTACTATAAAATCTTCAAGTTATATTACAGCATGGTTTTTTTTTTACACTACTACTATATGTTTATTTACAACGCTGTACCTGCATGATTTCTTCATTTTCACAAGTTGTAAAGAAAATTATTTAAAAATTATCCTACTATTTACTATTTCTAAGAAACAAGTACCTTTAAGATATTTAAAATCAAATGATACACTGATTGTACCCAAAGTAATTTTTTAAGTATTGATTACTTTCGACATTATGCAGGGGTCTTTGCAGATCTGTGGACGTACTAAAGACATTCCAATAATGTCATACTGTAGTAAACTTCAGCTCTAAAGTAGGTCTAAAGTAGGTCTTTAGAGCTGAGAGCTTCAAATGCAGTTTTAAAAATATGCCAAACAATTAAGAAAAAAATGCAAAACAAATTCACATAACGCATCACAAGGCTTACAAGTAACAACATTTACACCAAGAGCAAAAGAAAATGGTTCATACGGTGCATGTTTGTGAGTACCACACCTACTCTACTGTAAATACTTAAAGAAGAGTTTTGTTTTCTTTTTTTTTCTAAAGGTTACGTGAGAATAATCTTCCATGTAGTATTCAGCAATGTAGGGAATGTCATAGAGAGCTCAGACAAAGTAGCTGACAAACACAACCTCTAACTTCCGCTTAGTACCATGTATAGCCCAGTGAACCAGCGTTATATCCTCCCAACATCCCTGGTCTTAAAATCCTAATCCCACAAATGAATTAACAAGTTTAAACGTCACACTGCCTACCCTCACATGATATGCAAACAATCCTGACACACTGCTCAGGACTGTGTATGAGTTTTGTTTACATTTGCACATTTGGATTTCAATATGTAGCTGTCACTGTCTGCAGCCCTTAATCCAACTGAAACCTTTTTGGATTGAATGTATGTCATACTTGGTGTATGAGTACATGCAAAAGAAGAACCAACACCCTGAAGTAGAATACGTTCATTGGTGACTTTGTTGTTTTTCTGAATCTGCTAAAGATGAGAAAAGCATAGAAATTAGTCAAGTGTTATGTATAACACTTTTTAAATCCAGAAACAAACCAGCCGTACATAATGTAAAGATGGGACACGGACAGCCTCTTTGGGTAAATGAACCTAACAAATAGGTGTTACATCATGTTGTGTCTGCTGCATGAATGAGTGGGAACAAACAGAGCAAAACAGAGCAGCAGTCAACAACAGAAATATGACAAACGCGCAGACAGTGAAACAGACGCAGTGGCAGACACAGATGGACTGACACTGTGAAAGAACAAAAACAAAACTATCTCTATGTGCCCCATGACAGAGAGAAAAGGACCTAGCCTAGATAGATAGATAGATAGATAGATAGATAGATAGATAGATAGATAGATAGATAGATAGATGCTGGAATGGCGGCAGAGGATTAGAGGTGACAGCAGGCAGCGTGCCATATGGTCTGGTCTAATCTTGGCTTGTGACATCACTGCTGATGAGTGGGGAGGCCCGCCATCCGTTTCCGAGCCCTCATTTTATTATGGGGTTTGTTAGAGTAGCTGTAAATAACAACAGTGGACCCATGCGAGCCAGGTAAACAAGAAGTATCTTCTCAGGCCTTTCTCCTCATCTCTTTCCTTCCATCTCTCTGCTCTTGCTCTCTCACATGGATGGTCTATGTCCATACATATCACTCTAATAGGATTGCTTCAGTATATAATTGGCTATGTGTTATAGATAATACATTAAGGAAGCAGGCAGGCAGCTTTTAAACCACAGTGTTGCTTGCACAGCGACCTATAATCGGAATTAATTTTGATGCTCAAGGTTTAATTGAATTGTTAAAGCATGCACAACTACTGTGCTTCTGTTACAGTCAACAAAATCGGATTCAAAATAGATTACACACACAAACTAATTAATATAAATACTGAAATAAAGTTAAGAAGAACTGTGGGAACAGAAACAGAAAGAACATCTCCTCCTCACAAATTACTTATTATTTCATCTAACTCACCGTCTGGATGAAGTACTATAACTTTAAAAAGACACAAGCTTGAATTTTGCTAAAGCGATTAGCTTTTTAGTTTGTCTGAATGTTGGATTGTTGGTTGTAAAATACAAAACATTTAAGGCATAAGGCTTTGTGTCTGTCTTCACAGTGATAGTCTTTTCTGTCCACCATTTTAAAATGTCAGCAATCTATGGTGTTTAGTGCTTTTCTAAACTTTGAACTTGAGGTTTGAGGTTTGTCCACTTCCTTATGTGTTTACTGTAACCTGACCGCACTGTTTTGTGATTTACTGACTCTGGGAAAACAGTTGTTCTACCTTAAGAGTGACTGCCTTAAGTGTGACTGAGTATGATTTCTTACTGTTTTATTGGTGAGGCCTAATCCAAAATTGGGGATCTAGAAATGCTTCTTTACATCATTTGTTGACAGAACTGCGCCATGTGTGTTTTTGTGCTTGAACAAGAATTTTTTTATATATATACCCTGGACAATAAGTGTTGGCCAGACAGCATATGTATGGTAAGCCACTTCCTGTTCAGAATGTCCCTTTTTACACGTGACTTCTAAAAAGAACTCCTACACAATAGGTTGCCTTCGCAGGAACGTGTACCCCTCTCACCCCCACTCACCCTTCCTCCTTTCTCGACTCCACAGGTGCTTCCTGGTTTGCTGACAGAGGCTCCAGATTGTGATGCAGTTTCCCAATAAGTCCCACATTACTCACCGCCCCCTCAGCTGACCATGGAGTGAAGCAGGTTGGAATTGGCCTTTTGTCTAAATCTAAAATCAGAAATTTAATAGAGTAACTTCTGGTAATGCCACCCACAGAATTATATTTAAAAAATGCCTTCACAATGAACTAATCAACTAGTGTTTCTCAAACTTCTTCTGGTATGCTCCAATTCAGAAGCCAAAAAGAGCGTATGCCCCACTGTTGCATTTAATCATTAACATTAAAAAGTACTCTAAGTTTAAAGGTTTATCATCATTAGCATCAGCAAACTCTTTTTTTTCTTGTACCCCCCCAAAAATCACATTTACTCATCTTAAGTTAACTTCATATTTTTCACCTCGGTCTCTTATAAATGTAAACGTGGTGCAAAATGTGGGAACTTCTTGCTGAGGATTTCTGACTGCTGAATGATACTTAACATTACTTTTTTTTTTTTTGCTTTGATCTTATGGTTTTCTTTTTGAATTAAAAGTTTAGGTTATTTAGTTTTTTTTAAAATTGATGATGGAGCTGCCAGGGAGCAGGAAAAAAGGAAGACCTCAGAGGAGGTTAATGGATGTAGTGAAGGAGGAAATGAAGAGGGTGGGAGAGATAGAGGAGAATAGAGGAGATAGAGGAGGATAGAGGAGATAGAGGAGGCTAGAGGAGATAGAGGAGGCTAGGATGAGAAGGAGGCAGATGATCTCCTGTGGTGACCTCCAAAGAAGAAAAAGAAAAAGAAGATTATTTGGCTTCTGAATTGATTTTATCTACGTTTAGATCTATAGGTTTGGGTAAACTTTAAACAATGAATGAGCTTTTATACTACTGTGTTTTGATATTGTTTTTTAATGCAGGCTGGAACTTTTATGATTCTCTTGGTAACTGATTATAGCATTTGGCTTTATAAATTAGGACGGATTGTTTGGCTTCATAATTTGCCTGAATCGCTTTCAGTTTAATGTCCTATTCAATCTTTTAGATTTATAATATTTTATCTTTTTGTATTTCTTTTTACTGGGAAACTAGTAGTGTTATTGTTACTGGAATACCAATGTTCAGGGAATTAAATAATAGTTTAATAACCCATTTCTATTACTCAAAGTGGCATATTAGGTCCAGAAAGCTACACAATCTCTACAATTAAATTCTTTATTTTAGTTACGAGAGGAGGGTCCCTCTTCCAAGACAGACAAAGTGTTACCATATTAGGCTGGAATCTTCAAAAGTGTTAAGAGACTTATTTACAAGAAGCATTGACAATGAAGGATTTCTCAATAGTGGTATTGGTAATATTTCTGGGGTTGCTGATGACATGTTATTACATGCTGGCTCTTGTTAATGCAGAGAATACTCAGAGTCAGCAGCAACAACACATTTCAGTGTTGTGAGTAACCATGCAGTCAAATCACATCACATCCAGTTCTCCAGTAAAGCAGTGGCTGCCAAATTCAGTATGAAACAGGAATGTTTGGTATTCATGAGTTCAAGTCATGATATGATGGCCCAGATGACACACGCTGAACACACACACACACACACACACACACACACACACACACACACACACACACACACACACACACGCACACACACACACACACACACACACACACTTCAAAGTCTTGACTCACTCACCGTTTCCACCCACCACCGATCGTCATGCCGTGACTTTTTGAGGCAAGCCAAACTCTTAGGCAAGACATGGAAGGAGAGGGAGAGATACAGAGGAAAAGAAGGAGAGAGAGAGAGAGACAGATTGTTGTGCATGATAAGCAGAAACTCATTTACCTTTTATGATTGTTCAAAAGAAAAAAAATCACTCCTGATCTTCTGTGAAATTTCCACTGAATTGACGCTTCATGCGGTGACTAATTTGGCTTGCCCTTTTTATACTTCAGAGGTAAGGGAACTTAGGGAATTTATTGTGGTGCCTGGGGTTTTCTTGTGCGACTCTGTGACGCTGGAGATATAAAGAAAAACAAACCCAACTGATAATTTTATTTTTTTTACTCATTTTGTCCAGACAAAACGTCCAATTATCAGTATGCTGTAACTTGATGTCCAAGTAGAGCAGAATTACATTCTGTACTGTACTGTGAATCACAGCATGACCTGGTTATTGAAGAGGAGGTTTACAGCAGAGCCCACACTTCTCGCATCTCTTAAAATACCCACCAGCAGACCTGTGAAAGCTACCACAACAGATGGTAATCAAAGAAAGCTGGCTACCTGCTCTTCACCTGCTTTACATTCACACTTACACAGACTCACATGAAACCCAGCACACTACTGCGCTGAAACCCATAACCTTTATCTGTACTTCCTAGACTGAAATGAGTAAGTTACTCGAAGCAAAGATGAAATAGGAACACGTGATAAAAAAGTAATATGTCCCCAAACAAAAAGGTGTAGTCATTTCCTGTTTTGGCTTGTGAACTAGCCAGCTTCTTGTACCTAAAATGGGTTGCAGAATCAATGCATTCTGCTCTCTTGTGCAGTGAAGAGCAGGGGTAACTTTCTTTGACCTTTTTTCCAAGTCAGTTCAATAAGTTCAGTTTATTTCACTTCTGAAATTACTTTAAACTCTTTCAGCAAGTTTAAAGTAAATAGCCAGAGGAGTTAAAACACAAAGCGATTATTATTCTCTATGTTTTTCTTGTCAACAAAAAAAACCAAACAGGACAATTGTAAATCTATCTTATTCAGTGATGATCCTAGAGTCTTTTTCAGGGGGCTGTAAACAGACTCCAGACCTGACCTGCCTTTGCTCCATAGAAAGTCAACTTGGTCTTGGGTAATGTTGCCAAAATAAACATGATCTCTGCCGTTTCTAAAGTTTAACCTGTCATGTTGTAGGACTCTTGTTGGCTGTTGTTGTTTGTGTCAAAGCTTGTCAGCCCTTGGTGGACCTCCTATTAGTCAGAGGCTCCAAGCAGTTGGCTGCCTTTCCTCTGCTCCTGCTAACAAGTACTAAGTACCCTAAACTGTAACTGTTGACCAAAAATTCTTAGATTAATAATTCCCAGACTGTTCCACCAGGCAAGGTGGTCCAGTTTTTAGTTTGCACTAATATGCGCAATATCTGTACCCTCAATAATACTCCTCTGTCTAGAATTACTGCATGCTACCTCAATACCTTATTACCATACCTTGCATACACATTTTATATTTAGCACCGTTCATATCTAGCACATTCTGTTTTTAGCTACTGTGTAAATCACTGCATGTTTGTTCTTTGCTTTTGCAAGTGGAGGTGTAGCTGCTCTGCAGTTTCATTATCAATGTATAATGGCAATAAAAGTTTGAATGTGAGTGTTATTACTTCTTTAGATAGAACTGAAAATGTTAAAAGTTAATGAAATCAGAGCTGCACGGTGTATTATTGGTTACAGTTCACATTAAACAGAAATAGTAAATAATCTTGGACTATGTTTGTAACACTGACAAGAGCAATCTCTTGTATCGGGTCTTTCTTTTCTTAGAGCAAAAGAAAACTGATCTCTGTTGTTGTGCCAGAAACATGTATTTCTTTCTAAATTTGTTATTATGCCCTCTTTCTGTGAATTTGCTGTAGAGCATTTGGGCAGAAATATGACAGTAACCCAGCCTCACTGCCTGTAATCAGTGAAAATAGTACAAAGTACACTGCAGCTATCTGCTTGGCTGTTCACCATCATTTGAACACATCCTCCTTGTATATAAAACAATACCTCTGCAAAGCCTTCCTCTTCAGCTTTGTGTTCAAACTCATTTGAGCATCTATAAATAACTGTATATTTCACTATATTGTTATCTGTCTTCCCTTCCCGTCAGTATAGTGGGTCACAGAAGAGAAAGAGGAAGGAAGCCAGAAGAAAAATAAACACACAGAGTACTGAGAAGTAGCTGGTTAGCCTGACAGTATTAATGTTATTTTGAGGAGGCAGTAAATATCACTGTAAGCCTGTGGCACTATGTCAGCCAGCTGGATCAATGGGCGAATACAGAAAAAGAACCTGCACTGTGTGAAAAGCAGAAGAAAGCTTTTGATATCATAGGGGTTTTTTTTAAGAGTGTTTCCCAGGAGGCTGTGCTTTTGTCAGAGTTCCCCTTCACTTGCACTCTGATAAGAAATATAATACATGGAAGACAAATAATTGCTACAAACACTTTCAGATAATAAAGTTTTCTAATTAAGTTTCATTTAAATTTACTCATTTCAAGAAGCTTTGAAGTGCAGAGGAAGTGAAAGTTGTTGTTTAGGCATGCCAGTGCCTTCTTCCATATCTTCTGTACAGTTACAGCTAACAAAGGCTGTTTTGCCTGTAAATTAAACAGATTTGTTGGCAAAACAGCCTTCTGCTGCTGGATACTTATCAAGCAGACAACAAACTTTGTTATTCTAGGAAATGTGTTTCCTTGCAAGTGTAAGCATATTCCTGCCGGAAATCAAATGTCTGCACCTGCAGCTCATTGTGTGTTTCATACGTAGCTGTAGATGTGCAAGCAGTGAGGCCTCAGGTCACTGACAACCAAAGATGAAGAAATATTTTTCACTGAGCTGTAGAATCGGTGTAAAACTTCAGTAATTACGAAAGAGTGGAAAGTGGAAAAATGAAATTACTAGAAATGTTGTGGCATTCTCTTTGCATGAAACAGACTCCGTTTACAGTATAACAATATTTGTTTGTATTTCAGACATTAACTTAGGTCAGCATCTGAGTAGTCATGTACAGGAGTTATGCAATTAGCTGTTTTGACCACAATTAGATGAATCTCAGTAGCAGTACTTCACCACATGCTGGATCTGGTCCTGGGTCTCTTGTATTGGACAGGTCTGAAACAAAGAGATGTCCAGGAGGATTGCTATAGTTCAACTTTTCCAACATGTTATATTAAATGACAGTTCTCTTGAAATGCAGGCTGAGTTAAAAAAAACAACAACAACAACAAAAAAAAAGCTACAATCCAAAACTAGTTCTGAAGGAGCATCACACCGGTGGAAGTCAAGTCACTGGACCGATGCCCTGACTCTGCAGGGTGAGCCCAGACACCCTTTGGGGAATACTCATTTGAGCCGCTTGTAACTGTAGTCATATATTTTTGGTCAATGCCAGTAGCTCATGGCCATAGGTAAAGGCAGGAATGCAGACTGACCAGTAAATTGTCAGCTTCACCAAAAGTAACAATAATACATCTAATGCAATATTTTGGTTGATTTTGAATGGAATTGCAACACTGATAAACACACAACGACCATAAATAGAAAGTATTCAGACACACAAATGTTATTCCACTGGAAAAATACAAGTTAGCGAACACAAAGCAACCTTTTAACCTTGCAATGGTGTTTTTTACTTTTCAATAGTGTTAGCATAAGAACTGTGGCTCATCATAGAAGCAAACAGGACCTGACCTTCATAGGAAACAATATCTGAAGTCTTCCCATTCACAGGTGCAGAGATACGTTTTTTTTTCTTATTTACTTAGGAGTCATTCCCAAACTCTCCCCTCCATCTGTCTCCCCCCTTTTATCTTTTACTTCCAATATCTTTCCTCATCCCCTGTTGTCCAGCCTGCTTCCTCACTCTGCTCTGCCTCCCCATCCTATTCTCTCATCACCTGTGTGGGAGGCACAAAGCCAAATCCACTCAGCTGGAATTAAACTCACTGGGACCTTACACATAGCACTTCTGCACTTTAAATACACACATGGACTCATATACACGCACCTGCATGCTCAGCGGATGGAAAAACCTAGGCAGGGATGGAAAGATGTAGATAGGAACGCTGGGAGTGGGTGATGGCTGGGGAGCGCCCACGTCACAGGAAGTAGGTATGGACATTACCGTCACAGACACACACACACACACACTCCCATGCACACACGCACACACACACATAGTGCAGTATATAAAGCATCAGTACAAACGCAGGCTGTTATCACTGGGAGCAGCTGTCAATGCATCGCAGAAATACAAACCCCCCCCCAAAAACCAAAATAAAATTTGCAGGGAGGGCTGTCTTTATTCTGAATACAGTGAGATGATAGCTCGGTAACATCCACATTACCGGCGCCGAGTTGGTTACAGCTGTGGCTCTGCACCTCCAGTGTTTAAAGGAAAATTACACTATTACACCTAGACTGTGCCTCAAATTACAGTCTGTTTTCTAGACGGATTCCTACGCTCTGCTTGAGGCTGTAGTGGCTCTAGGGTATATGAGTCACTACTAGCACAATACTGTTGCATTTTGGGTAAAATGTAAGCCAGTTTTTGATAAGAAAGGAGAAGTAAAATAAAAAAAGATGAAGCCAATATCATTATTTCTGCTGCATCAGTTTCTACATAACAAAAGAACTGTGCATTATAAGTTTGATAATGGCAGAGGAAAAGGACTAATCATGGTGGCATAACAACAAACTTCATTAAGTATTACTAAGAAAAAGGGGCTGCTTACATAGCTGTTGATACATTAATGCAAAAAAAACAACAACCCCCAAGCATGTTTTCTGTCACACTTCATTTTGATTTCTCATCGCTGACTGGTTGTTAGCTTCTTTCCAGTAAAGAAAAGTAAAACTGTAAAGAATGCAAATATGTTTATTACCAAAATATTTGTTTTCCTTAAAGGTAGATGTGTTAAGAAGATTAAGGTTGCCATAGCTATTTAGTATTTTCAGAGGTGCAAAGATGACTATGTACACATCAACACAGAAATTTGGTGTGTGACAAGAAGCTGACTCAAAATATCAGCAACTTACTGCCTAAAACACCGTCCAGGTTCATATTTCATCTTGTATAATGTGCAGTGACAGATTATCAGTGTGTGGGTGAGAACTGTACAATATAATCTCTTAAGGTGGACCATGCCTCTGCACACAAACGCATACACAAAAATATAATGTATGCTTATTATGTGGCCATTCTGCTTAGTTTTTATAGAAGTGTGACATTTGTGGTTAAGCTGACGCAGTGCATTACACTGAAGTTGGTGGAATTATCAGGGTTGCTGACAGGCAGCTGGGTTGTGATATTTCCTCTTTCTATATCATTCTTTTACAGTCTCACAGAGGAGATGAGGTGGGGGCTGGGCTGGTGACTCATACGTTGTCTGTCTCCATCTAACTACCCCCAATCAGAGACGGCGGGAGGAAGCAATGTGGGATGTTTGACTCTCAATTTTTCTTTTTTTCCACTTTTCATATTGGCTGGAACTCCCAAGAGAGCCACCTCGACCAAATGACTCAAGGAAAACCTTTTTTTGTATTTTATTTTTTTTGGAGACGACATGAAAGTTATAGCATCCTATATCACTGTGGTCCTCCCCCACCCATGGCCTCCATCATTCCCGCTGAGCCATCAAATAGAATGAGGGGCTAATTTTAGCTTGTAAACCCGTCTCCTTGATTATGAGGAACTGCTGCTTCTTGATAACACTGTGGGTGGGGTAGTGGGTCAGAGAAGTATCAGGAATGGTAGCGGTAGTAATTTACAAGAAGAAGAAGAAGAAACAACGTAAGCATCACAGCTGCCAAGTGGCCACATCACACCTAAGATTCTCAGTTATGCTGAAACACAAAAGGTTTCACATGATTTTATTAACAAACAAACCGTAAAGATGGAGGTCATCTTGACATCTGTGCTAGTATATTCATTATGGCAGCACATGTTTCTCTAAAAGTTCTCCAAGGTAAATAATAAAAGAAATCATCTGCTCATGCTGTCCGGTGAGGGTTACTCCTCGTTGATCCATTGCTGTAAGACGGATGCTGCAGGGGAATTAAATTCCATTCATGGTCATGTGCTCATAATAGTAAAACAAAACAGCACCAAAATTTCATGCTCCACAATAACTGTCTCATTCATTAGCTGCTTAGCTACCGGCTGACTAGAAGCATCATGTTACATCCTTGCTGACAGAGAGTGAGCTCATTATAACATGATAAGAGAAAATGTTGCTCATTATTACCCTACATCCATGCCAGTCTTGCTGTAGTTCCCTCATTTCCTTTATTATCCCACCCAGGCCTTATTGCCCCACCCATCATTACTATGCACCATTTAACGTTTTGTTTCTAAGAGAATTGCTGTAGGTTTTTGATGGGTTAAGATTCCTTGCCATTGGTCAGAGGCGAATGGCCAGAGAAAGGCAAGAGTAGCTTAGTCGTTACACTTGTTACAGCCAAGGTATGCAGAAAAACATTTCTATAAAACATGTTCTTCTTTATATAAAACATTAAAGTGGATGAGGTATATCAGCATAGCATTGTTTAAACTCCCCAGCCTATCTGAATACTGTTGCTGACCTCGTTCATCCCATTATGACCTCAGCGTGCCCATCTTCTGATTGCTGCTTCCAGCAGTATAATTTACCAAATGATTTGAGATGATCTAAGCTCACAAAGCTCAGATCATCTCAAAGTGGTTTCTTGAGTTCACTGTACTCAAATAGCCTCCATAGACAGACAGTCTCAATCCAGCAGAAAACCTCTGGGATACTGTGGAACAGGAGATTTGTATTACGGATGTGCAGCCAACAAATCTGCAGTTGTGTGATCGTATCATGTCAACATGGACCAGACGCTGTGCCTTGAAGATTAAGGCTGTTTTGAAGGTAAACGTGGAACTAAGCCAGTACTAGCAAGGTGAACCTAATGAAAAGTGTATGTACACAAATCACTTAACTGTTGATAAATTATAGTTTCTGAATGAACCCCTGTTTTTCCAACAGAAAATGAAACAAGGTGTGTTCCAGTGGACATTAAACAACGAGGAGTATAAGCTTCCATTTGTTCTTTAGTAGTCTTATTTTCAGGAACATTCTACTAAACCTTAAAACCATTTTTAGAAGAACAAGGGTGTTTTGTCCCAATTTTTAGTAACCACCACTGTAATTCTTTCCAAACTATTAGTAGGACATTTCTCTTCTACATAAATGGTGAGGCTAGCTCTTTGGGTTAACAGTCACTCTAACAAATAGATTAGGACGTGTCTTGTAATAAATTCAAGCGAGCTGCTATATTCTGTACATACTGTGTCTTTTATGCTGCAAATTAATCGTTTGGGGATAAAATAGAAAACATATAATAAAAGACAAAAAGTCATGATAGTCTCTGTCAGGACATATTGTTTTTTACATTTTTTCTCCAAAGTGAGACACATACTTTTAATGGGAAGCTGTGAAAATGACCCTTGACCTTGACAAACAGACCAGCCTTTTTTTTTAAGCGGGTTCATAACAGTTTAACTGAGATCAAAATGACATGGATGACTCAGCTGGTTGAAAAATAAGCTCACCAACCCCCACAAACCAGTAGAGACTGAGGCAGAATGGTCTTTAGGGAATACCCTCACAGTCATTTCCTTTTTTACAGTAGCAGACAAGACAGACTCCCTCTAATATGAGAGAAGATAGAAGAGACCAGTAGCTAAAAGATTTCAGAAACAGAAGCAAAAGTGCATTATAAAAAACTCTGGGCAATGCACCTCTGGATTACTCAACTAGCTTTGGGGTTTAAGAAGAAAGGGTTTGAGTCAGTCCAGTAGAAATCAAAAGTTTTTTTCTAATAGGTTTTTGCGGTAACACCAGAAACTTTTGCTCTCAGAGTATCTGTTGCAACATAGACTTAATTTAAATTTTGATCTCTTACTCACCTCTCTACCAAAAACTGTTTGGGCGTGTTCTCTAAAAAAGTCTGATTCACCTCCTGGAGAAGATTGAAAATCACTGACAGAAGAAGAAAACAGTGAGATAAGTTTACACAAAGAAGACACTCATAAAAAACTAATTTACAACATTTTCTTACAAAATAAGCTGTAGAGTGTGGATGATGGTGACTAATGGTGTGGGAGCATCCTTTGATTATTACAGGGAGCATGGCTTCCTGTACCAAAGAAATATCCCGTCGTCTTAGTTCACCTCCTTTAAATTCATGTATTTTACTTCCCTTATCCCATTTCCTCTGACATATAATGACATAAAGTTTTAAATGAGAAATGCAGTGATGATTATGATTCTGAGTCATTTATTTGCAGCAGGATGAGAGAATAGCATCTAGATGCAGCTCTGGTGTCATCACAGTGGTGACTAGTCAGGTGTGATCATGTCTCTGGGGATACTTTGTATTTCCGCTTTACCTGCACTAATGGAATGAAGCGAAGTAAAATTAAGCTAGCAGTTCAGCCTCACGCTACATTTTTTTATGGAGCACTACTGAAGCAGTTTGAGCCATAAAAGAAGAAAATATATCTGACATTAGTTTCTAGTGTTTCATTCTAAATTTATACAATTCAGGTTCAACATTAAAGGTAAAGTCTGTAAAATCACACTGCTAGACATCAGTAGATTTGTCCAATCTGTCTATCTGTAGTGAGTGTAGGCAATCAGTCAGTTTACCTCATGTCCATGTCTATATACTCTGGAAGAGGTTGTAAGGAGTCTGATACAAGTTGCAGAGATAGTGATCCTCACTTCTGTCCAATGACAGCAATGCTGAGGTAAGTTGTTGAGGATATCCTAATCCTTTTGCCAGCGTTAGCTGCTGTTAGCTTGTGATAGCATGGAACTTTCTTTGAAGTGGATCTAATATTGTTGGACTTGGACACCTAAACACAAATAAAATCTCATATGATGCGTGAATGTAATCAGACTGTTTATCAGAGGGAAAGTATGATTTTTAGGATACATAAAAACATAAAATTAGCTTGCCTAATGTTAGCTTATAACCAGCTGATGTTGTTGTTTAGCCACCTCCTTGTCTGCTGTCCAGAGACAGGAGGCTAGCATAGCTAATGTGCTGGCAAAAAGAAATTGCAATAATATCAGAGATACATAAGCATGCTGGTCTTAACCCACATGCATAAAACAAGATTAGGTGGATGTCCGTCTCGCACACTGTATTCAAGATAGTTGCTCACTATCATATTATTAACCAATAAATAACCTCATAAAGTTATTTGCTGTACCTTTAAAGCTGACATTTTTGAACTTTCTCATTTGTTTGTTTATAGTACTTAACAAATTTATTAAATCACCTGATGTAAAAACAAGAAAACACGTTTTTGATAAAAAACTCATGTCTGTCAAAAATTAGTTTAAAACTAAAAAATATTGTTATTGAATTGGCAAATAATAAACTGAATTCACGTTTTGTTCCCAAATTTGAGCTGGCACACTGGACTTCTCTGAGACATCAGAAATTAATTAAGCATAGGATTTAACCATTAAAACCATAAATAACTGTAATTTGGCACTTTAATCAAAACATAGTAATCTGCTTTACTATTTTTTTCTCTTCTTTTGTAAAACAGTATATTTTTAAAATTAATGGATAAAAATACTTTGAATAACTTTGAATAAAGAGCTTGCACATACTGGTGGATTAACCATTACAGAAACATAAAAAATTATTTTGGTAATTACAAATACAATTAAATTAGGACAATGAAGCATAAACCTTACATTAGATTGTATGCTAATAAATTTGTTAAGCACTGTAATCTAAAGAAAATGGAGCTTTTTTTTCAGAGTAGCTTCCACAGCAAACTAATGACCAGCTGTTCATTTTCTTGCTGTAAGATCAATATAAATAGTAACAAAATCAAAAAGAAAGATCAGAAAGTAATTTTCCTCCCCCTGAAAGTCAAGCCCCAGTTGCCCGATAATGGGCATATAATCTACCTTTGCTTCTGAGCATTTTGCTGTTCTTCCGCTCTTAATGTGAATTAAGGAAGATTTACTCTATTTACTCTAGGTTATTGTTGTTCTTTGTTTGTCTGAGTCTTACCACTATAAATGTAAAGCTCAGAGTCTTTATACAAAAGGCTCCTTGGTGTCTGTTCATTAAGGAAGCGATCAATGCCCTGGAAATGAGCCAGTGCACCTGAATTCAATCAGCGACGGAGCTAAAGCCTGTTATCACAAAGACCTCTGGCACTGATGAAAGGGGACAAGGGAGGCAGACATCTCCCAGCTGAGAGGAGACGGGTGGGGTGAGACAGCAAGGTAATTTACCCTGAGATTGGAATTCACTGAGAAGATCTGGAAGCAAGGGGCTGGTCAGTGGTATCCCAATTTATGTTTATAGTTTTAACGTAAGTAAAGCGGAAGTAGGCTCTAAGTAAAATCCTGAATCAGCTGTAAAGTGATACAGTGGCTTGCAAAAGTATTCGGCCCCCTTGAACTTTTCCACATTTTGTCACATTACAGCCACAAACATTAATCAATTTTATTGGAATTCCACGCGAAAGACCGATACAAAGTGGTGTACATGTGAGAAGTGGAACGAAAATCATACATGATTCCAAACATTTTTTACAAATAAATGACTGAAAAGTGGGGTGTGCGTAATTATTCAGCCCCCTGAGTCAATACTTTGTAGAACCACCTTTTGCTGCAATTACAGCTGCCAGTCTTTTAGGGTATGTCTCTACCAGCTTTGCACATCTAGAGACTGAAATCCTTGCCCATTCTTCTTTGCAAAACAGCTCCAGCTCAGTCAGATTAGATGGACAGCGTTTGTGAACAGCAGTTTTCAGATCTTGCCACAGATTCTCGATTGGATTTAGATCTGGACTTTGACTGGGCCATTCTAACACATGGATGTTTTGTTTTAAACCATTCCATTGTTGCCCTGGCTTTATGTTTAGGGTCGTTGTCCTGCTGGAAGGTGAACCTCCGCCCCAGTCTCAAGTCTTTTGCAGGCTCCAAGAGGTTTTCTTCCAAGATTGCCCTGTATTTGGCTCCATCCGTCTTCCCATCAGCTCTGACCAGCTTCACTGTCCCTGCTGAAGAGAAGCACCCCCAGAGCATGATGCTGCCACCACCATATTTGACAGTGGGGATGGTGTGTTCAGAGTGATGTGCAGTGTTAGTTTTCCGCCACACATAGCGTTTTGTATTTTGGCCAAAAAGTTCCATTTTGGTCTCATCTGACCAGAGCACCTTCTTCCACATGTTTGCTGTGTCCCCCACATGGCTTGTGGCAAACTGCAAATGGGACTTCTTATGGTTTTCTGTTAACAATGGCTTTCTTCTTGCCACTCTTCCATAAAGGCCAACTTTGTGCAGTGCACAACTAATAGTTGTCCTATGGACAGATTCCCCCACCTGAGCTGTAGCTCTCTGCAGCTCGTCCAGAGTCACCATGGGCCTCTTGGCTGCATTTCTGATCAGCGCTCTCCTTGTTCGGCCTGTGAGTTTAGGTGGACGGCCTTGTCTTGGTAGGTTTACAGTTGTGCCATACTCCTTCCATTTCTGAATGATCGCTTGAACAGTGCTCCGTGGGATGTTCAAGGCTTGGGAAATCTTTTTGTAGCCTAAGCCTGCTTTAAATTTCTCAATAACTTTATCCCTGACCTGTCTGGTGTCTAAATCCAATCGAGAATCTGTGGCAAGATCTGAAAACTGCTGTTCACAAACGCTGTCCATCTAATCTGACTGAGCTGGAGCTGTTTTGCAAAGAAGAATGGGCAAGGATTTCAGTCTCTAGATGTGCAAAGCTGGTAGAGACATACCCTAAAAGACTGGCAGCTGTAATTGCAGCAAAAGGTGGTTCTACAAAGTATTGACTCAGGGGGCTGAATAATTACGCACACCCCACTTTTCAGTTATTTATTTGTAAAAAATGTTTGGAATCATGTATGATTTTCGTTCCACTTCTCACGTGTACACCACTTTGTATTGGTCTTTCACGTGGAATTCCAATAAAATTGATTCATGTTTGTGGCTGTAATGTGACAAAATGTGGAAAAGTTCAAGGGGGCCGAATACTTTTGCAAGCCACTGTATATAGATCAGAAATCAGCATGAATACCTATTGAATACAGGCTATTGTAGTTTCTGCCCTGCTATTTCACCATATTGAGCAAAAAACAGGACAGCTCTTCAACAGTCTAGCTTTGAGCAGAAATAGAAACTTTGCATTCAAACACAACCAGCACCTGCCACTATTCGAACAGCCATCAAGTTTCACAGTTTGTCACATACAGATATTTTTATAGATATTCAATTCAATTCAGTTAAATTCAATTTTATTTATACACCATCAAATCACAACAATAGCCGCTTCGAGGTGCTTTATATTGTAAGGTAGACCCTACAATAATACATACCGAGAAAAATCCAACAATCATATGACCTCCTATGAGCAAGCACTTTGGCGACAGTGGGAGGGAAAAACTCCCTTTTAGTCTGTGTCTCCCTTAGTATATCAGACTCAAAAATGCTTTACACAAATGCAAGTAAAACATAACCCTCATCTAAAGTAATACAACAAAGTCCTCTCAAAGCATACACTGGTTAGTTCATGTGCTTTGAGTTTTGTTTAGTTTTTTACAATAAACTAGGAAACTGTTTGACAGCTATTAGCAAGGAATATTTTTATTTTATGATTTACAGTATGATGAATTGAAAATGATCTGCTGATACAGCAGCTAAAACCATTTGACAAACGTTTATGGAAGACTTTGTAAAAATGTACATTTGCTTATTATAATGTTTAAAAGCCATTTTTTATTTTGATTTTCCTTGTTTTCTTTTTTCTTGAGAATGTTGATAATTCTAACTTATAAATAATGAGAAAAAAACTTTAAAATCATTGAAAATACAGTAAATTATAAAATCAAAACATTTTTTTTATTGGAGGTGTCCACAAACATCTCAGGTTTTATTCAACCTTCCACCAGTTTAGAAACAGCCATCCGATCTCCAACCAAGTAATTCTCTGCCTAAACCTATGATTGCTATGATTCATATTGCTTTTTGGGGGTAACATGGCCATTTAAAAAGCAATGACAAATCATTTGCTTGGACTTGTTGGAAAGTAGTCATCACCATTACTGTATATAAACATCACAGTGCTTCCTGTTTTGGTACTAAATGTTGCCAGTGAATAACAGCACTGATACACAGTAGCTAATGCGGATGCATTTTGCATGAGATGACGCTGAAGCATAGTCATATCGTTCACAAATATCCCCCCACACACACCTCGAGACACTAATGTGACTTTCAGGTTGACTAATATATGAAAGAGATGATTAGAAGAAAAAAAAGTCCATACACCCAAACTACAGTGGGCTACAGTGGCATGAAAACCATATACATGAACAAAGTGAATGAGTCAGAAGACTGAATCCTTCCCCTGAAACTAAACACTTGCTCAGTGACAGCTGAGGCTTTAAAAGCCTACTTTATCCCATTTATGCCATTTATGGCAATTACCTTTCCTCTTGATTCATCCTCCCAAAATGAACTTTGTTTCACAAATTTCAAATATCCTTCCCTTATTACCTGGGACCTTTCCTGTTTCACTCCGTCCTCACCTGCTGTGTGCTCCACCTCTTTTGAGCCTGTCAGTTCCACCTGACGTCACAGTGCATAAGTTAATTGTCTTTCTTGCTCTTCTTCAGATGTGACTGCTTCCACGTGCAAGCAGCCTTCTACCTTCATGTCTACATACAGAGGCCCTCACGCACCAGGCTTTCTTTTAGCTGGTGTCCATTTCATCTGGCTGTTGGGATAAGGCATGGCCAGATGAGTCACTACCCTCTGACACCCACCTGCTTTCACACTCTTATTAGCAGCTGCCATTGCCATTGCAGGGGTAATGATGCTGCTGACCTCAGTGGTGATGATTGAGGTCATAGAGAAACTCCAGTGAGCTGATTGCTGTGTTTTTACTGTGATTTCACCGCTGAGGAGGCGGGATTGTGGGAGAATTTAGTGACTCTGTGACAGCATCCAAATGTATGAGATGGGGAAGATTAAGTACCTTGTCTTTAATGCAATGCCCTTTAGATACAGTCTACTTAAAACTTTTGTGACAACGTTGGAGGATTTGTTAGCAGAAATGAGAAGATTAATTAGTCAAGGCTTGTGTATTCACTGTTGAAGAGAGAAAATAGTAATTAAAAGAAATGTAATTAAAAGGACATAATGACAACAAGTGAACTACAAATAGATATGCAAGAAAAAACCATGCAAGTTATACAAAGAACTACTTAAAAGTCTCCACTGCGGCCATTGTCTGAGGCATTTGTGTTGTTTCATTTTTGTGATTTTTTCTTTGTGCTCTGTGTGCATGAAGCCAACCCTTCAATCAATCCGAATTCAACCTTGGTTATCACCCTGGCCTAGGACAGAGTTTGCAATCTTTACTAATTTTTATTACCAAATAAAAACAAAACAGTTGTTAAGTAAAGGAAAAAATAAAAAAATGTTTAGGGCATTACTGAAACTGAGTTGCAATAAAGACGCAAGAGGCCGCGGCTGCAAAGTATTCAGAATGATAAGTCAATAAATAAATTGTAAATTAACAATAAGGCGTTTGTAACTAATAAATGACAATCTACAGTTCAGTTTAGTTCAGTTTCAATTAATAGTTATCTCTTCTGTACTAAAATAGTGGCAGTTTTTGATGGTGAGTTGCTCTGAAGTGAAAACTGATGTAATGTTTTTCAAAAAGAACAAAACCAGGACCAGGACATCGTAAACCTCATTAAACAAGCAAAATGAACAAATCACATTTATCACATGTTAGTCATATAGTACTGCCATGAATGTCAACCGTTATTAGACTAGCTATTTATTTAATTTGAATTTGCCCTAAAAATGAGGCAACAGAAACCACTTCTATAAATTATAATGAAACAGCTGAATCTTCATATTTTTTAAGTTATAAATTTTTGTAAATGACCTATTTGCTTTTTCCCCCTCCAAGAAAATATGCTTCACATAATATGAAATAAACAGTGCCTCCTAAAATACAGTTAAATAGCTTGAACACAGCTTTAAAGACAGCTTAGAACTTTAAAGCAACAAGACAGCTCAATGTTCCTGTTTGGAAAAAACACTACAGGATGGAAACCTGTGAATCTTTTTATACATTAACAAAGATTGACAGGATTAACGAGTTCAGAACTTTCCATCTGTAAAACAAACCTGTGGACTCAGCACAAACAAAGCAGATTAGAAAGGTCGTCCAAACATTGCTTTGGACACTGTTTAGCCTGTTGAAGGGACTGTTTCCTGTCGGCCAGTGTACTCTTCCTGTCCTCACCGCAAGTGACACTGAACTTCCTCTGCAGCAGGAAACCGGGCCCACTTTGTCAGGGCAGGTGGTAGAGCAGATCGCCCGGAGGGACGCGCTCTTCAGCTATGACTGGTATGTTGCTGTTAGGCTAATAATGACGCTCTGGGCTTTGGGAAAGGTCTCATGGCAGTTAACTGGGTCAGGTGTGGACTTCTTTAATGGAGTTTGTTCTTTAATGTGTTTTTATTTAAACTTGTTTGATGATGATTAGAATAAGTAAGTTACACTGATTGAAATATTGAGTGGTTTGTGCAGATCTCTTTATTTACCAAGATGTGGTGGATAGGAAGATGGAAAGTGATATGTGCATATGCAGTCCAAGTGGCAAGTGTAACCAACAATCAAACACCAGATACCCTTTCTAAGGCTGAGTTTGTGTCTCCTCCCAGATATCAACCAGGCATCTTTTATATGTAAGGCTTACATGTTAACCCCTACTGTGTGGGAGTGCACAGCATTTTTAACCTTTTTATTCCTTGTCCCCCTGTCCCAAATTTTAAGACAATATCACACATTTTGACTGGTTCTGTGTGGCACGCTTTAAGGAAAGATTTTTATTATCATCAGTATGAGATTAGCCTGTCTATTCATCAGGGAAACTTATAAGTCACCAAGGTTTTGCAGAATCTGTTTGATGGAAAATACCTTAAACAAAATGAAGTGCTAGTATATTCTGAGCAGTCAAATAAAAAAGAATGTAGAAGTATATAAAGACGACTGCACCATAAGACCATAAGAACAATATTAAGCTTTCTTTATACGTATTGTTCTTATGGTGCATGACAGTTGGAAATATATTTAGCCTGTGCATGCTAAATGACCAGTAACATACAAAGGTTATTATATTTTCAAGTAAAATAGAGAAAATTTAGATTACCTTTCATCACTATGGATGTGTCCCACAAACACAGTTTACCCACAGCTAGTTTGTTGGTATCTGGTCACCCTATTGAAAAGTAATCAATATTTGAAGCGCTTACGTAAATGTAGTAATTTAAAAAGCATTATTTTTACCTCCAAAATGTAGTAAAGTGTAGTAAAGCATTCAGAATGCACTGATCCATTATTTGGAAGAGAAGAGAACTGCAGCAGTTGCTGCAGAGCTAGCATAACATGGAGGAAGCTAAGAGCAAAATGTCAGCATGTTTTATGACACTACACCAACAGCTTCTGTTTCCATTAAAAAACCCAACTTAATTACAAACTGTGTCTCAAATTGAGCTGACAGTACTGAAAGGATCTGAGGACATTGCGTTTTCTCTCTTTCTTGCTAGCTTACTTCAGCTCTAATTGTGTTTGGTCTGAGATCTTATCCGAGAAGCTAGAGGAACCATGTAATACTTGGTTACTTTACTTGGTAAACTTTTTTATTATCCTACGGTAATAAGAGGTTTCGTTGTCAACAGGATTAACTGTTATGTTCACTTCAGCTGTCTCCTGTCAGCTGCACACCTGTGTGTGGGGAGAAAGAAAAGAGAAACTACTGACTCTAAATGACTGCAGTTTGTAGCAGGATATGACTCACTTTGATACAAATTAAAAGCAGTATAAATGCATTAGATGAATAATATCACCACATTTAAAAAGTATTTTAATTTAATTGATCCCCAGCCTGTTTCCATCTAAGCTTATTTAAATTTACATCAATTTATATTCTGAGATGTATTAATTTGTTTTATTGTTAAAAGGTCACACATCCATACACATAAACAATGTTTCCCAGTCTTTTCCTCAGCGTGAGGAAAGCAGACAGTTCTTCTAAACACTGATATTGGATTGCCAAGGTAGGAAGTAGCAATTTCAATATGCACACTGAAGAGACTTATTGAAACAATGTTACCAGTGATTGTGTTATTAAAAACTGAGAGACACACTAGGCAATAAATGATTTTTTTAAAATGAATTGTTTTCAATGAGCGGAGTGTTTTTGAGATCTTCATGTGAAAGTTGGGCGAATGCATAGTTTCATAAGCTGAAAAAATGCATAAAAATGCAATAAAAATAAGAATTTCTAGTTAAAAGTAAGCCTGTTTGTAGGCCATTTATACACTTCTATTCTATTGCTCCTGGTCCTTCGCATTCCACCTCCAATGCCACACAGTTGACAAGATACAGCAACAAATCTAAATATCAGTCACAACAGTCACAATGCTCTCTGGCTAATCTAGCACCAAACTCTTTTTCACAAAGTTGTTGGAGGTTGCTGGGTATATTTATGTAATCATGTAAAGCTTAGGGCCTCCCAGCATAAAAAGGTGTTGTTAAATATGAATGCCCCATTTATAACATGAATAAAACTGTGGTGACTGTTACAACAAAACGTCTATTAGAGTTCACACGAGTGTGCATGAGGTTTCCGTGGGCGTAGAAAAAACCAGTGTGATTAGCAAATTAGTCAGAAGTATGTCGGCTTGTAGCCTTATGCTCCTAATGTTTGTGTCGTTGAGTTTCTTTGGAATTAGTAGGTATTAAATAGTGACAGACAAACACGTCTTTGTTTGTGTAAGGATCAGTGAGGATAGTTTTCTAAAACAGACTGTTTCACTGAAACTGTCAGTCAAACTAGACTTTTAGGGAAACTTACTTTATCATTATTATTCATTTATTTGCCATAATGCCACTGCTTAATTGCAAAATTATATTTGAAGTAGTTGTTTCATTGGAAGCGTGGATTGAACTGAGTCACTGCATTTAGCAGGGAGATCAAGAGCCAAACCTTTCATAGGAATGCTGTGAAAGAAGTCTGTGAACATTTTGCTAACAGGTTCAACACATTATGAAAAGTTACACAGTGTGAAAATTCACAGGTTTGTGAATTTTCATAGTGTAAAAAACATTTCTGATGCATGAAAATATTCTTTACATTTTTGATTTTGGACCTATGCAGCTTATAGTATGAACTATTATGTTTTGCGTTTATATGTTATCCTAAGTGGATGTGAGGGATTTAATGTTGACATGATATGCCACGAATACGATTAACATTTGGAGGGGAGCTTCTTTATACGTGACATAAAATGTATTACTGTTTTTTGGTGTTAGCCTTGCTTTTGTGTATTCCTTTCTGTAGCTGACTCGATTCACATATCGCATAGTGAACACTCCCTGTCGTATTGTCTGGATCCTGGTGGGAAGGAAGCAGACATGGTGTGGGGTATCTTGCCCTAACACTCGCAGCCCTTGAATCTCCCTGTTTACCCACCAACATCCTGCGCAAACAGGCCTGCCTCAGAGTCAGACAACAGTGAGTAATCTGGCCCAATCTGTTCCTCCATTCCTCTGGCTTTTGCTTCCTCCCAGCAGGCCGCAACCCAGCGCCAAGAGCTCAACTCGCGTCATGCAGAGCTGCCGGGCGGGAGGGTGGTGTGGTGTGTGCGCATGCAGCCCACCTGGCTGTTTAACTAAGTGCGATCTGCGAGGATGATTTTAACAGGGACTAGTGTCAGTGAGGATGATGGTGACAAAGCTGGTATACAGCAGCAAATGTATTACCTTCTGTGGAGAAGTGCTGGCTGGTGTTCCAGTGAGGCTTTAGCTTTACAGGAAAAAGCTTTTTATGTAATTTATCCTGACAATTGAACTGTTTATGCTGGGTTCGTGATTGCAGTGGGATAATGAATATGTACCCAACAACAATACTGGCCGAGAATAACACAGGATGTGGTTATGCCGCAGCAGCTAACAGGTGCGATTAAGAAAGTAATTTTCTACAAGTCTGATATCTTAAAATATAAAACATGTGCTCTCTCTGGGAAGTGGGAGAACTATATACAGAGGTTAAGCTCAAGGAAATAGCAGCATGAAAGTGAAGGAGTCAGTGGAAAGCACCTGGAAAATGTCATTCTTCCAATTATAGCCACAGTGCTCTGGGTTTGGTGTGATGTAGCAAGTTTCCAGTTTCAAGTCTGGCAGGTTGAAATCATGAAATGAACATTTGTCATTGAGGTTTCTGTGGGCTCTATTTTTCTTACTTAGCCATAACCATGGCCTTAAAGCAATGGTTCTGCTTTTTGGGAAATAGCTTTGTTACTTTCTTGCCAAGAGATTGATGGAAGAGCAGATTGTGCTGGTTAGGTCACGTCTCTCGACATCCTGCCTGCCAAGGGAAATTCTCTTTGGGGAGCTCGTCAGTGGCAGCAGAAAGCAAGGAAAACCACTTCTGATACAACTCAGCCAAATGCCTGAAAATGGTAGCATCTTAATTTGTCAACATTTAACAGTTCAGTTAGCTTAGCATAGGTAAAAGTACTACTGTGCAAAAGTCTTAAGCAATCCCTCATTTCCTTATATTTTACTTGAGAGCCAGACTTTTCACAAAGTTTGTCTTTTCACTCACTTTCACTCAAGTTCTTATACCTAACCATTTTCAGACAAAGGTTTTTTTGTTTGTTATGCCACTTAAAACAGACCTACTATTATTTCAGCATATATTTGGCTGAGATATGCCAAATTACACAAGAATATGACTGAAAATCAGTGGCAGCAGGTTTTATAGGTGAGGACTCTGTTGAGCCAACAGACCAGCCAGTATAACCTCTGATGCCTACCTCAACTGAATATTATTGTACTCTCCAAGTCTGTTTCCAGTAATCCCAGATCGACCATTAGCTGCCAGTCTATGAGGTATAGATTAGGCCTGCATGTACTCTATTTTGTGGTTTTGCCAACTCTCCTGTATTAATAAAAATGCTTCCTGGGAGTGCAATGACACCCGTCTGCTGTTATTAAATAGCCAGTGATCCCAGCCAATGCCTTCAGGACCTAGTCATGGCACCACCCAGTAGTGACCATCCCCTAAGGCCTTCAGGCACCTGCTCGAGATGTGCTTGAGCATGCCATTCCAAGAGCAAAGAGGGCAGGAAGGTGTTTGATGGGCTAGGTAACATGTCATGCACAGGCTGGATGAGGAATGTAATTCTTTGAGGCTTTACTCACCAAATGTCAGTACAGGTGAGCCTGCATTCATTCAAACCTCCCCACCTCAGCCAAGCCCCCTGCTCCTTCATGCATGACATCCTGCTTGTTCTTGTTTTGTTTAGTGTTGCTCTCACTTCTTCCTGGACTAGAAGTAGTTCATTTAGACTCTGGGGCTAATTATGAATACAGAAACGCACAGACAGATTTTGATGCATTATCACTGATTGACAGTGGCTTCGCATTCAGTATGACAATGATCGCAGATACCATACCTGGACAGAAAAACACACAATGGAAAACTATCAGTCATGGATTGGCCTCCTCAGAGCCTGGAAATTAACGTTATTGAAGCAGTATGGAATTATCTTGACAGATAATGTAACAAAACACATCCAGAGCTTTGAAATATCTTCGCTTGGAAAACTATTCCTAAGAACCTTCTATTTTATTAGCAGTATTTAAAAAATTAACATTATATTATGTCCAGTAATATTTGAAACTGGAGATAAAGAGCAGTAAAGGGCGGAAAGGTGTTTACAGAGGTCGTAGATTAAGGGAGCCAAGGGTTGTTTTCTCACAGATTTCAGTACAATCCGACCTCTCTTTCCCCCTAATTGTATATCCCCTGCAGAGCGTTAGAAACAATTCATGTTTAAGGCACTTCAACAGTGGCCTCTTTTATCACAGGTAAATTTTTCTTTGTTGTTAGGTGAGCTTTTGAGGTTCTGGTTGAGTGTTACCTTTACAAAGATTAAAGCGACCTTTTTACACAAAATCTTTGTGCTACTCTAAATGACTCTGGGCTTAAATTTAGCAAGCAAAGGTCCACAAGGTAAAAATCTCATCATTCAGCTGGCACATAAGCAAATACGCATTTCCCCAAATTTAATTCCATATTTTTTATCTCTCCAAACTTTGTGAGACTGTCATCTGGAAAGAGGACAGATACTCTGCCAACATCTCCTGTTAAATAAACACTGAAGTAATTCAGTTTCACACGAGGTATTTATTTTCATGCCCAGCAGGCAGAAACGATGACACTTTCAATAACAAGCTATGGGAGTGCTGCGAAGAGGCGAGGCTGAGATCCATGACTCAGCGTGACAGCCTTGTGCCATTAACAGAGATTCTAGAAAATACCTTTCTTTCCCCTGAGTCCTCCAATGACCTACTAGAATGAGTAGGTCATCAATTTACTGATGCCTTTTTTGTTAAAGTTTGTTACATTATACACTCAAATCCAATAAAAACATTCCAAAGACTGTTTTTTTAATGTAATGTCAGGTGTAGATTAATAGAAAATATTCACGCCTGAATATTTTGTCTCTGATGTCATGAGTTGTTTTCCAGACTGTTGTGAGTAAACACCATTAATACAGGTAGAGTGGAAAAGACAGGAATGGCGTGTCACTTGTACTGAATCAAGTTTGTCAGCATTCGGAAGCAAAGATAGAGGAGTGTCCATCAAATACCTGTTCATACAGTGTTGGTTGTGTATACACATGGCTTCTCTGTGAGTCACCTGTGTTTGTGTTTTTTGCTAACCTTGATTTGTGTCACATTAAGATCCTGTGACCCTTTAAATACTTTGTGTGCCATGTTTCGTATGTTTTTGTGTTCTTTTGCTTTTGTATAGATGAAAAAAATTCTTTATAAAAGTGTGAAGTTTTTTTTTTGTATGTATCAAAACTTTTACATTATACCACTGAGTTTAAATTGAATTTAGATCTTTACTGATTTGATCTTTTTACTTCATCGGTGTGTGACTACCAATTTCATTTTCATCATACTGTCATACAGCTTTAATGTGTCTAGGAGAGTATACAGGGACAAACTTGAATGAAGGGACGTAGGATGGCAGATAAACGTTTCAGAGAAACCGCTTTGTGTTTCCAGATCTGGATGACCAAAGCTGGGTGAGATTCAAAACAACACCACAGATGCTGTGAGATCTATGAACATCATAACCATGACTCTATGTATAGTCACTGTGTGTATAGTGCACGCCCTCAGATTCTGATGCCATTGCTATTCAGTGCTGTCTTTGGCAACACTGACTATCTGGCCTGCCACCCCAAGGGACCAGCCCGCTCCCTCGGGAACTTTCGATGACTCAAACCTAGATGTAGTTGCCTCCAGCTGGGTAGATGATTTTGTTATCTCAGTCTCTCCTTGGAGAAGCTCACTTAAGGTCACAGTCGTCACCACCACTGCTTTGCAACCTCCCACGAGGCCTTGGGCGGCCTTTAAGGAGTGGAAGATAAAGGGTGGGGTGTTATTTTGAGCTCCTTCTTGCGTATAGAGGTGTAAAAGCAGCGTTAAGTTGGTGGTGTGAGTTGGACAAAGACAAGGAGGAGAGGCTTTAATCAGAGACACATACGCATTCTCCTTTTCATTGAAGGGTGAATCACATACCACTAAACATATTCTCTGCTTTACCTGTGGTTCAAACCACTCTGCAGTCACGTATATGAGTATGTGTAATATAGAGTGCGAGAGTGGCAAAGGGGAGAAACTGTGTGTGCGTTCAAACTCGTGGGTGTGATCCCTGCCTCGCTGCTGATATATGAAGTGAGCGACACACATCAGAAGCAGGCTCTGTGCCTTTTAAAAATATGATCATTTAAAATATACTTAAATATACTTTTAGTGACAAAAAGGGAAAGCACTGTTTGAAAATACTCAAGCCAAAATGTGCACAGAAATTTTAAAAGATGTTTTGCTGTGATCAGAATCTAGTTAGCACAGTGCTTATACTGGAATATTAGTGTTATATTATCATATGGTTTCTGGGTTTGTGGTCTTTGGATGTTGTCTTTGCTTTTGATGATTTGGTTCTGTTTGTTTCATTGAGTCGTGACTACCAGCGTGCACCGGGGTTTTTTGCAGCAGAATGCGGAGTGGCTGGAATGTGAATTAGCCACGTTTGTCAGCCTGAAAAGGGAAGAGCCTACTCCAGTTTGGGGAGAAGTTGCTTCTTCGATTTTGGGACTTGGAGCATCTCGAGATTTTGTTCATTATTAGGTGCAGCTTGAAGTGGAACACTGAAAGACAGAGAGTGGTATAGCATCTGCAGACATATCTGAGTCTGGTCTATAGTGGAGAAGCGCCAGCTGAGCATCACTTTACTGGTCCAACTTTCTTCTTTACTTCACCTGTGACCAAGAGCTATGGGTAGCTACAAAAAATAAGATTAGATAACATACAAGTGGCAGAAATGAGCTTCCTGAAAGGGAGTATAGGCTCACTCTTAAGCCTCGATAATAATCTGTTGAGGACACAAACACAGACAGCTGGTGATACCAAGAAACCAAGTAGTCATTCCTGTTACACTTATTTGAAGTCCGCTGGAAATCCACCATCTGGGGCGCATGCGTAGTTGGTAATCTATATTCTCACCGGATGAGTCTGCATGGTCAAACAAAAATTGGCAATCACCCTCAGACCTAAGTATACCCTTGCAGACTTGCACAGGTGGAAAGAATAATCAAGAGTGAGAAGCTTGGACATTCGGAAGAGGCTCAGGGTGGAGCCAGTACGCCTCGGCATTGGAAAGAACCAGTTAAGTAGATGCTTTGTGTGGCTCATTACGTAAGTTGCATGATAAAAGTTTATTTCAAAACACAAACAATAACAATGACATACCGGCTGCTTGACTACATACCATAGTAAATAGCTCATAGTAACGTCACCAGAATTTGCTGTAAACAAAGACGTGGAAGGTTGAAAACATCTGAGCACATTACATACCTCAGATACGTCTAAGCTAGTGATATGTTTAAGGTCATAAGAGGAGTACAAATGGAGTTTGTAACATTAGTTCTTTCTTTTTTCTTCTAAAAAGCGATTGAGTGACAGACCCACTTTTGTTATTGTCAGTCAGCTCAAGCATTTGCACTTCACCTCTTTTTGATTAAAAAATAATAGTGCAACAATGTGGTGTCTGATTAATTCAAAATAATTAGTTCCCCACTGGGAAAATTTATATGAACGCCCCCTCGAGTCAGAACAACAACATGATGAATGAAACTGAGACTCTGGTTGATTTCCAAAAACTTTTGATTACTGGAGCCAGTTTACATGCTGCATATCACGATTGACCGACATTAATTAGAAAATTCTTCTTTAGATGTCATTTTTATACAAATCAACAATATATGTGTAACTTCCACGTTTTCTCCATATTATGACTTAAACTTATGACTTAAAATCAGGAAATGGGACCACACCAGGATGTGAATACAAGATTACGTGATGCATACAGGTTTTTCTGTAAGGCGGCTTATAGATAGAGCATTGCATAGCTTTTTTTGTGCCCACGACTTGCAGGGTGACCTGGTATTCTTCTTCACTTGGGACTGCACAGCATTTGGAACCCTTATTCACCTTTCCTCCACTGTGCCACATTTTGATTGGCTCTGTGTTTTAAAAGGAAACATGTCCCATGAAAAAGTGCTATAGCTGCAACTGAATTGAATTGAATTGAACTGAACTGAAACACAGAAATTAATTATTAGACAGAACCACAGCCAATATTGAGCAGACCACAGCTTCTGTTATGCTTATAAGACTGAAGTGAAAACTGAATTCAAATTAAGAACACAGTGTTTATGAAAAACTACATAGTTTTTCATGTTTTCTACTTAAATTGGATTTATTCTTTGTTTCTTTGTGTTAATACAACCTGATGTCATGGCAAAATGTGTAATAAACACACTGGTCCACCGTGTGGATATCTGTTTAGCGTGAAATGGAGAAGCTGTAGTAGGTTGCGGTAAGTTGCAGTGAGTTTTAATACCACCAGCGGGCAATATTTTATTCCAAACCAACAAGAAAACAAACGTTTAAAGAGACGTTACTAACACATTTACCTGTAAATACATCTCAGCCACCTAGCTTAATTTTACCTGACATAGAAGGAGCCTGAAATGTACTTCGTACCTTCTTTGGTCACTTGTGACTTGGTGGCTTTAAATATGTTATCTCCCCCTGCTGGTGCTGCAACTTCTGCATGTGTGTCCATTTCACACTTAGGAGAGGCAAAGCGTGACTTTGACGCAGCGGACCAACGTGTCTATAACACACTTTGCCGTGATACTGGGTTTGTTAATAGCATACCCCACACAGACATACTCTTTACCCCACATATATTTGAGATTTCGTCACCCCAGCTGCTTGATAGCTAAGGTGTGGAGATAGAGAGGGGGCATAAAATGCATAAAAGGGTCTGGTACAGAATTGGGCCCTTTATTGTCTCTCATGCTCCATCCAACATACAGAATCCCCATTTTTGCTCCTAAACAGACCCGATTGGTTGTTTTTGCTCCTGATGAATAATCATCAGAAACAACAGTTACATGACAATGTAGAGATCTGGAAACAGCGTAAATCAGGCGTATTTCAAAGATTTACAACTACCAAATCGTTTTGAAAATACTATGAATGTGTCGTTTATTCTCATATTTTATTGGTAATGCAAATACATATTTTCTCGACAGTAAGAATACATTTTCTTTGGAAACTGCCACACGAGAAATACTCAAAACCACCAGCAGCTGCATCCCTGCAGCCATTCAACACCAACCAGCATCAGACAGCCGCACCGCTGCCTTTGTCTGCTTCACTTTGCCTGATGCAAAGTCATCAATGACAGCATTGTAGTGCACCTGCCCACAGGCGTTTAGTGTATACTAGCAAGTATAATGACAAGTCCAGGAAGGCATCAAAGCCCGGCCTCTTATTTTAATTCTAGAGGCCTTTTGTTCGCGACTGATCGCCTCAAATCAAGTCACAGCTGAATCATGACGTCATTCGAGAAATCAATTTTAATGAGATATTGACTTTCCATCACACACACACACACACACACACACACACACACACACACACACACACACACACACACACACACACACACACACACACACACTAAACAGCTTATATTTCAAAACTGTTTCTGTTTCTGAATAGAATCAAAGCTAAAAATTGACAATGGTGGACAATTATGCCTAAAGAAGAAAGAGCCCACGCTGGCTTCTCAATACCACTTTTATCTTTGGCTACTGCTCCAAACAAGACTGTTTACTTTTCCAAATATATCAAAACAGACAGCCATTTCCATGGAATATACTTATTGCCCCATCTTGTATTTAATTCACACATCATGACACACTGAAACATATTTGGTCCTGCAGGGGCACACACACACACTGAGGAAGAGACAGAAGCCTGCAGGCATAAACACACACACAAATACAATGGAAAAGGGAAGAGCGAGAGACAGATGGAGGAAGAAAAAAGAAAAGTGGTGAATGTGACAAGCCTGTAGGCACTGACACACATTCAGACAGACAAAAAGACACTAAGCCAATTAGATAGATAAAAAGCAGAATGAGAGACAGAGAGAAACAGTGAAAGAAATAGAATAAAGGGGAGAAGCAGCATACACAAAGAAGAAGCTTTAGTATATAATTAAGCTATGACTCATACTCTTTTGTCAAAACACTCACATGCATGTCCACGCACTCACACACAGGCTACATTTGTATGTCACTCCACTTCCAGATGTCACACCAGATGAAGGAGGCAGGCTGTTGGGGACTGAGATGGCAGATTGGCCGACCAACCCCATATTGACTTGATGCAACAGGATGTGACCCACTCAGCTGATCATCCAAAATCACTACCTGGCTCTGAGCGTGCACCCACTGGACTAAAAGCCCTACTTCAGTTTTGTACTTCTACCTCTCTCAGCATACCATCTTGTTTCATCTTCCCCCTTTCCTGTTTACAAAAATGTTCCCCTAAAAACAGCTTTGATCCTACTTTTTGCGCTCACTTGGATATCAGGGTCATCTCAGTGTCTATGTAGCCATTTTTCTTGTTAACAAAGTGAAAAGCATCTATTGACCATTGATCAAAATATCTGCTAAACTCCATCAAAATATCTGACAGGACTGATGTAGAGTTCAGGTTTTATTCAAGATCCATCGTGAATTGAACAAAAACTCATTTAGAAACAGTTCATTGCACAAATGTTAAACATGTTAATGTACTGAGTGTGCTTGACTCATTTTGGTAATATAATCATGTCCGTGACATCATCAATGATATAATATTGGTTTGCGTAATCAGACACAACAGGAAGAATGCACGTGAACAGTTCAACTCTTCCCACAGATATTCACAGGAAAGATTATCATTGAAATATTGAAAGATTTAAATGCAAATACAGAATTGTTTCATTTCTGTTAAAAAATTGTTTCCATGCAAAAAACTGCAGTGCAGTGTGAGCTTACTTGTTTGCTTTGTTTCACTTGGAGACTATATAACATTTTATGTGCACAGAAAAAAATGGATATCTAAACATTTTATGTATTTGCTACTTAATGAATGTTCTTAAGATGGAGAAACAGATGACTGGCCCTGCGTACTTATGTGTATAGAGTCAGAAACATTTTTAATGCTGCACATTTGCATACAGGCTCAGAAGACAAATGTGAGTAGAAGCACGGTGATGACGCAGGAAGGCATCTGCATAAGTTGAAAGTGTGAGAGCAGTGTGAAACATTCATGCATGTGCAGCTTTATGGGCCTGCTTTACATTCACACCGCAAATTGAAGAAAAAGGAGAGGCATGGAGGAAACATCTGTTCATTATTAGCTTAGGTGATATGCTGTGTTTTGGCCAATTTCCTGATTCAAGTGTCTCATTCTTATAATTGAGTTAAGGTGAAAATTTGGTTCACTTTCTATTTGAAGACACCATTAAATTTCATCACTAATGGACAGTGTTGGGGAGTAACGGAATACATGTACCGCCGTTACGTATTTAAAATACAAAATATGAGTAACTGTATTCCGTTACAGTTACCGTTTAAAAAGGTTGTATTCAGAATACAGTTACTTTGTTGAAATAAAGAGATTACACGCCGGTCTTTTCCTGTTTCATATGTTAGGCTATACCCTCTCTATTTTTGGTAATTCCACGCCGGCGGAAACCCAAACACAACACGCATTGAGAAGCTCAAATGCCCGTGTCTCAATCTAGCGTCTCATAATGACGTGAAGAAATATTTTTATTTATTTAATATGAAGGCAATAGACAGAGTGTTACAGGCATCGCCCTAAAGAATGTAGCCTCAAGGGCAGTATAGTCCGTGCTGCAGGGAGAATGGACTGCCATACCCGCTGTGTGTGTGTGAGCGAGGGAGGGAGAAAAAGGAGAGTTGAAAAGTCCGAGCTGTCACTGAGCAGAAACGGGAGCTGGAAGCATGTAAATATAATAATAACCACTGCAGCCAAAAAGAGTGCCTGACGAGCCCAGTTGTAAGTAAGCTATTAAGAGTTGACTGTACACCGTGTTCGTGTTTTCCTCTGAAACAATAAGTACTGTTGGAGCAGCCTTTCTTTTTTCTTTTTTTTTTCTTTTTTTTTTTGTCTGTCCCATTTGGTTCTTTGGCCGTCAGAATTGTTGTCTGAAGACCAACAAGGATACCAAATGGATTTATTTTGCCAAATGGATCATCATGGCATTGCCGTATTGGTCCATTTGATCAACTTTTGTTGTTATTATTTATTTTATTTTCAGTAGTTACAGATGAGACAGACATGATTGGGGGATAGGAAAGGGAGAAAGAAAGAGAGGAAGGAAAAGAAAAACAGAAGGGAAGAGGGACAGTGAGAAAGGGCACTTACAAAGACAAAGAGAAAAAAAAAATCTCCTGGATCACCTGTTGAGAGAAAAAGAATAGAAAACAAGCAAAAAAAAAACAAAGCAACATACTAAACACAACACCATCATGTTAATCTAGCTAAGTGTAAACAGCAATAAATACTAAATATTGAATGTTGTTGTGCAGCACAGACAGCGCACAATGTGCTTTGAAGTAGCAGCTAAGAAAGGTGTAGTTTATGTCTACGAACAGTGAACACCCATGTGCACACCCGTGTGGATCAGCGCGCTTGTATACAGAAGGTTTCCCCATGTAACGGTCTGCTAGAGGGTGTGGAGGGCCATAGCCCCGTCCCCCAGGGCATGAAGCAGGCATGGAGGAGATCCAGGCTCCAGACATCCAGGGACCCCAGAGTGCGAGAGCCCAAGGAGTACCACCGGAGGGGCATCCGTGCCACCCTCCTGGGAAGGGCTGAGGAGATCCCCAGACGAGGGGTCACCCAGTAGCCACGGAGCAGAAGCCAGAGGGGGCTGCACTGGCGCGCCCGCCGGCTCTGCCGGCAGCCAGCTGTGCCAGAGTGAACCGAGCTGCAGGCCCCGAGGCCGGAGGTTCGAGGGCCCCCTTTGCCCCGGAAGAGGCCTGACCGAGCGACAGGCACCAGGCCCCGCCAAGTAGCCACCGGGAGTGAGCTGGTGTATACCTGAGCGCCCAGCCCCGGACACCAAGAACCACCAATGCACCGACCCCTGAGTGCATCAGTTACCGGCAGGGAGTGTGGTGAGGGGAGATAGGCCTCCACACTTTGGAGGGCCTGGGTGTTCCCAGGGAGGTGGAGTCTAAGACCTGACCTGACATATAAACACAGACAAACAGGCACACACAGACACAAACATGCATTCCCACCCTCATGCACACATACAGTGGCTTGCAAAAGTATTCGGCCCCCTTGAACTTTTCCACATTTTGTCACATTACAGCCACAAACATGAATCAATTTTATTGGAATTCCACGTGAAAGACCAATACAAAGTGGTGTACACGTGAGAAGTGGAACGAAAATCATACATGATTCCAAACATTTTTTACAAATAAATAACTGAAAAGTGGGGTGTGCGTAATTATTCAGCCCCCTGAGTCAATACTTTATAGAACCACCTTTTGCTGCAATTCCAGCTGCCAGTCTTTTAGGGTATGTCTCTACAAGCGTTGCACATCTAGAGACTGAAATTCTTGCCCATTCTTCTTTGTAAAACAGCTCCGGCTCAGTCAGATTAGATGGACAGCGTTTGTGAACAGCAGTTTTCAGATCTTGCCACAGATTCTCGATTGGATTTAGATCTGGACTTTGACTGGGCCATTCTAACACATGGATATGTTTTGTTTTAAACCATTCCATTGTTGGCCTGGCTTTATGTTTAGGGTCGTCCTGCTGGAAGGTGAACATCCGCCCCAGTCTCAAGTCTTTTGGAGACTCCAAGAGGTTTTCTTCCAAGATTGCCCTGTATTTGGCTCCATCCATCTTCCCATCAACTCTGACCAGCTTCCCTGTCCCTGCTGAAGAGAAGCACCCCCAGAGCATGATGCTGCCACCACCATATTTGACAGTGGGGATGGTGTGTTCAGAGTGATGTGCAGTGTTAGTTTTCCGCCACACATAGCATTTTGCATTTTGGCCAAAAAGTTCCATTTTGGTCTCATCTGACCAGAGCACCTTCTTCCACATGTTTGCTGTGTCCCCCACATGGCTTGTGGCAAACTGCAAACGGGACTTCTTATGGTTTTCTGTTAACAATGGCTTTCTTCTTGCCACTCTTCCATAAAGGCCAACTTTGTGCAGTGCACGACTAATAGTTGTCCTATGGACAGATTCCCCCACCTGAGCTGTAGATCTCTGCAGCTCGTCTAGAGTCACCATGGGCCTCTTGGCTGCATTTCTGATCACTGCTCTCCTTGTTCGGCCTGTGAGTTTAGGTGGACGGCCTTGTCTTGGTAGGTTTACAGTTGTGCCATACTCCTTCCATTTCTGAATGATCACTTGAACAGTGCTCCGTGGGATGTTCAAGGCTTGGGAAATCTTTTTGTAGCCCAAGCCTGCTTTAAATTTCTCAATAACTTTATCCCTGACCTGTCTGGTGTGTTCTTTGGACTTCATGGTGTTGTTGCTCCCAATATTCTCTTAGACAACCTCTGAGGCCGTCACAGGGCAGCTGTGGAGCTGTTTTGCAAAGAAGACTGGGCAAGGATTTCAGTCTCTAGATGTGCAACGCTTGTAGAGACATACCCTAAAAGACTGGCAGCTGTAATTGCAGCAAAAGGTGGTTCTACAAAGTATTGACTCAGGGGGCTGAATAATTACGCACACCCCACTTTTCAGTTATTTATTTGTAAAAAATGTTTGGAATCATGTATGATTTTCGTTCCACTTCTCACGTGTACACCACTTTGTATTGGTCTTTCACGTGGAATTCCAATAAAATTGATTCATGTTTGTGGCTGTAATGTGACAAAATGTGGAAAAGTTCAAGGGGGCCGAATACTTTTGCAAGCCACTGTATACAAACACTCAGCACTCATCCAACGTAGGAATAGACATATATGCACATGTACACACAATCGCACTCCCCAAACATACTCTATACCCCGGGTCCAGGTACCCTCGCCCCCAGAGGGGGAAACGGCACCCAGACCCAAGAGATGTGACCCTTTCCCCCCGGGGTGGAGGCAAGCAGACCGCCCCAGGCCTCGCAGAAGCAGGGAGGCCAATCTGTCAGCCAACACCTCCTCCCAGCCCCCCGCCCCGATGGCTGGCAGAGAACGGGGGTGTGTGAAGACCCCATACCTCCCTCCTCCCACTCATGTGTAGTGTTGCTGCGTGTTGTTCTAAAGTGCATTTAAAACAGGGGAGGGCATGGTGCTGCTGCCGGAGAGCAGCAGGTGTTAGCACGGCCCCTCCCGAGAACCCTCAATGTCTACATGGATTTAAAATTGAGAGGTGGGCACCGGCGCCAGAGGTAGGGTTGAATACTCAGACCATTCACTGGACGCCGTTGGCGTGGTCACCCTCAAGGCCCTATATATATGTGTGTGCTATGACAGTGTGAATAATGTGGATGTCTAAGTTGTGGAATAAAATTGAGGCACAGGTGGCCAGAAGGGGACAGAGGGGGGGGATGTCTCCCCTGCACCCTGGTGACACACCCACACCCCAAGGCCCTACCTGTGTGGGTGGGTGTGGTGGAGCGGGAAGAGGGAGGCAGCCGGGGATGGGGAGGAAAAGAAAGGAGGGGCAAGATGCTCCTCCCTAGGGCCAGCTCCCCCGCTGACCCCAGTAGGCACCCCCGTCCTCTGGCACCCACCAAGGCAAGGGAGTCCAGGCCCATCCAGACCGGGGCCTACGGCAGCAGCACCGCCAAGCCCCACAGGACCCAGGGAAGCCCACCCTAACATTCAATCATCTCCCAGACTACACAAGACAACAGACACCCAGGTTAGGTTTGTTCTCCACCTCTCCTATGTCTCTCCCCCACCTGCAGAGTGGACTTCTGCAAGGATGGAACAACCTCCCCGCCAGTTAAAGAGCCCCCCAGTTAGGCCGATGCACCAGAGGCCCCCTGCGCCAGGGCTGAGCCCCCGTGCACCCACCCGCCCACAACCTCGGCGACACACCGACTAGGACCGAAGCCCCCAAGGCCCAGCCAGAGCCCCATCACGGAGACGAAGCACCCCCGAACCCCAAGCCCCCCCGCCTGCCCCGGATCCACTCAGGGGCAGCCAGGCCACCAGGCCAGTAACCTACGTCCGCCAGCACAGACCATCCCCCAACCCCCGCTGCACGCAGCCACGAGGAGAACACCCTCTAAGAGCGACCAGAGCCACTGACCAGGTTATGACCACAGCCCCCCGGGTTGAGCCCTCCCGGGATAACGTCTCTAGGGGTCCTCCAGGCACCCTAAGCCCGTCCCAACCTCCACATCAACCACAATAGCTAAGACGGGACCAAACCACGACCCCCCACCCCCTCTAGGTGACGGAGCCGATCAAAGGAGCCCAGAGGGATTGATCTAATGTGGTGGCAGAGGCTGTATCAAGACTAATGTGATCTATTAGATGGTTTCTATATTGGCTAGAATTAAGATTATTTTTATTTTTCCAGTTCATGAGGATCGTTTTCTTGGCGATGCATAGGGCAGTAAAAACCATGTGGACTGTATTAGTTTCTGTAGTGACATCATCCAATTTTCCCAACAAGCACACTAAAGGGGAGGCTGGAATTTTACATTTCAGACACTTTGATAAGTCTTCACATATCTCACGCCAAAACTTCTGAACTGGTGAACAGAACCAAAGAGCGTGGATGTAATTGTCTGGTGTATTGCCTTGACAGTGTGAGCAGTTGTTGGAAGATGTAAAGCCCATCTTGAACATCCGATGACCAGTATAGTGCACTCTATGTAGTATTTTGTATTGTATTAATTGCAGACTGGGATTTTTAATCAATTTAAAGGTTTTTAAGCATACCTGAGACCAGAAGTTTTGGTCTAAGCTTACTGATAAATCTGCTTCCCACTTTGCAATAGGAAGGGATATTGATTCATCTATTTTAGAAAGTGTTCTGTATATTTTAGATAATAATTTGGGGGATTTAAGAGTAAGAAAATGTACCACACTTGGTGGTGTTTGTAATTCAGCTTGACTGGGGTAAAATTTCTTTTTTACTATGGATTTAATTTGTTGATATTCTAAAAACCTTTTCTTGTTGATCCCATATTGTGCAACTAGTCTGTCAAATGAAATAAATTCTGTTCCCTCTAATATATGTTCTAAGTATTTAATTCCTTTACAACTCCATTCTGGAAAATTAATCATATTATTGTTTTGTAATATGTCAGGGTTATTCCAGATAGGTGTACGTTTGCATGGGATTAATGAAGACTCCGTTATCTTTAGAAACTCCCACCATGCTGTCAGAGAAGAGCTGATGTTAACACTTTTGAAGCATTCATATCTTTTGATGTTTGAGCTGATAAATGGTAGGTCTGAAATCTCTAGATCATTGCATAGTGCCTGTTCAACATCTAGCCAGGGCTCATCTAAGAGGGTATGTTTTAACCATTCTGAAATGAACTGAAGCCTGTTGGCTAAAAAGTATTGTTGAAAATTAGGCAGATCTAATCCTCCTTTATCCTTAGTTCTTTGTAGCGTTTTTAAGCTGATAGGCGGGGGTTTATCTTTCCAAAGGAATTTAGAAATATATGAATCCAGAGATCTGAACCAATCTTGTGATGGTTTGTTAGGGATCATTAAAAATAAGTAATTTATTTTTGGCAAGATCATCATTTTTATAGTGGCGACCCTTCCCATGAGTGATAGCAGCCTTTCAACGCCTCTCTCTGTCTCTCGCTAGAAAAGTTGACCCAGACAACAAAGTAAAGCTAGTTTTCGGCTACAAGCCCGACACGGAACCCAACGTATTAGCCAGAGGTCCCTTTACTACGGTTCGGAGCCGCGGACCTGTTTTATATACGCGCGGAATAGTTTTCTATATGAGATCGCTGCAAAACGTGCAGCCTTACCTAATGTCCACCCTATTGTTACTCATTTTATATTAAGATGTAAAAATCTAGTTGGTATTGGTATGGCGAGTAACCTTCAGTAATAGTAATAAATCACACAGCAATAGTGCATTCATGTAGTTGTAAAAAAGCATGATAATATATTAAGTAATCCAAAGTATTCAGAATACGTTACTCTCATTGAGTAACGTAACGGAATATGTTACAAAATACATTTGGGGCATGTATTCTGTAATCTATAGCGGAATACATTTTAAAAGTAACCTTCCCAACACTGCTAATGGGACACGAGAATCTGAGAAAAGTCCCCTTGGAATCCAGTTGGGGAATTGCCACAGGTTTTTAGTACTTAAAAACCTTCCTGGTATGTTCGGGTCAAACCTGACCGATTTACAAATGAAAAAACTCATAAATATTGTGTGTTACATCCGATTGCCTCGAGGCCATATGACATCCTCCTGAAAAATGTTTCTTATGTTAATTTAAGAGCTGTTAAAACTGACCAGTCAATTTTGACCGGGAACACTAAAGTAAGGGGTGTGGGGGTGAACACAGCCGGAGTTAATGGGGCACATGACACCTATACGTGTCAAGTATAGGGCATTTCCTGCTACCTTTCCAAGCCTGGGTTGCAGGAAAAGCAGTCAGAGCAAAGCTATCCAGAGAGCCATAATCTCTCCACCATGTTCTGGACCTGTTCCGATATTTTGGACACATTTTAGTTGGACACTCCCTACATTCTCATTGTTGTCCAAATATATATCACCAACCACAACTCAGGACCAAATATGAGGGTTTGAATGTACTTTGACCAGTAACTATTACGAGAATATGGAAAGCATTACTGTAATAACTGTGATAACAGGTGCTCTGTTGGACACAATATATGGCAATTTACTTTTATCTTACTCAGTGCACCAGTTAGCTGGCAAAGTAATATAAAAAGACCTAAGAAAAAGATAAGTGTTGAGAAGTTACTCCTCCTCTTGTTTATCCAATATGAAGTGGTGGCGACTTCTTAGAAACCAGATCAAGTCTTGTCACAAAGCCTACAGTAAGACGTGTGGTGGTGAGACTGCAGTACACCCAGTGTGATTCACCCCTCCTCATTTCCTGTTGACCAGAGTCAGGGAGGCACAGAGCGCCACATGCATCGAGGCGGAGAGAGAGCAGACCACTGCAGATCAGAGGCAGACGAAGGAAATGAAAACGTGACTCCTTCACAGTTACGAATGCAGTCCCCCATCCCTTGAGGTGCTCTCATTAGTTGCAGTGTGTGATATAATAAAGTGTGAATGACGCCAAGTGCCAGGCATGCCAAATCTTACACTGTCACAGTCTCACATCTAATTGGACTAGCGACAGGATGTTGTTGTTGTTGTTTATGTTGTTGTTGAGGGAACCACGGTCACTCCGAGAAGCCTGGAGATGAAGAAAGACGAAACAACAAAGGGATGTCTGTGATGCTCTTTCACACAAATACAGACAAACAAAGGATCGTTTGTATGCAATTGTTCTCTAATGCACACGCGCTTTGTAAAACACCTACACAGTAGCTGTTGTACAGTATCTACACTCACACACAGATACAGTACAAAGTGCAAACACAACACACACCCACAAACTCGCAGCTCTGTAGTGAATAGAGATGCCTCACTGAATTTGTATTGCGCTCACAGTTTCCCTCCTCTACAGTAAGCGGTGGTGGCGCGGGGGTGCTGCTGCTAGTGGCGTTGACGTAGCAATTATCGTTCTCGTGCTCCAGTATTACAGCCAATCCACGAGGATTAAGTGCACAGAAGAGGAAGAGTTAGTCATTATCCTCACATGAGCGTCATCTCTATCATCATACCAGTCATCTGCTGTGAAGATATGTTAATAGAGGGGTTCGAGCTGCGATACAGCCGATAAAGGCAGACACCTTCACTTACAGGGACTGTGGGGGATGACAAAAGATGAAATATTTGAAAGTGGCTCCACAGCAGGTGAATTCCTGCCGTTTCCTCCTTCCTCTGTGTGAAGCAAAACACTGCCAGCATCAGCTCACTCAAGAAATCCACTGGGAAAAAATTAAAGATTGTTCCTGTACATGTTTTAGCACTATGGTGTTTATTATTATTGCTATTATTATTACTATTATTTTATAATTGTTCTTTTTTTTAGTCTCACTAAGTTACCTTCAGTGTTTTGTAGTGATGCCAAATACAGTTTACATATTTTTTTTGTTATGTTTTATTGTGTTTTTTAGTTTCCAGTTCTTGTTTTGCTCATTTTGATTTAGTTTTTCTTTAAATATTTTTATATATTTTGGGGGTAGTTTCTTTTTACTTTTTGTTTTTGAGCTGTCCTTGGGTAATTGTCATGGACAAAAATGAACATTTACAACAATTAAGAGTTAGGCCTATCTTTTGGAATTTAAGTCAAAGTAAACTTTATTGTCATCTCTGCTATATACAGTACAGTATATAGAGAGACGAGACGACAAGGCTCCAGTTCCATTCAGTGCAAAAAACAACAATAAATATAAGAAATAAATAGGTTGTCTCTTTGTTGCGACATCAAGTTAATGGAAGCACAGCCATAAATTAACATTTAAAACTTACAACTTTCTCTTTATTTTCCAATTATTTATTTATCCCTGATCTTGTTTTGGACACCTTTATTTCCTAATTCTTGCCATAAATTGAACAAGTTGCTGGAAACATTCCTCAGAGAGTTTGAATAAAAAAAATCTGCTGTTCTTCTAAATCTCAAAGGTGCTCTGTTGAACTGACAACTGGTGGCTATTGAGAACATTTTAGTACACTGAACTTGCTGCCATGTTTGAGATGATTTTAACTTTGTGATATGGCACCTTATGTTGCTGAAAGGGTAAAATGTGGTAACATGGGGTAGGCAGTGGCCGTGAAAGGATTGACATGATCAACATTAATACTGTCTATGGTGACTATGGTGTTTAAATGATGCTCAGTTGGTACTAAGAAGCTCAAAGTGTGTCAAGAAAATGACCCCCACACCAATACACCACCACCAGGAACCTGAGCCTCTCATATAAGGGAGAATGGCTTCATGCTTTCAACTCTCCATTCTGTCTGCGAAGGTTTTCAGTCATACAGGTCATTGTAATCTAAGGAGCTCGGAAAGAAAAGCATCTGGAAGTTTATTGAAGACGTTACAGCTCTAATCCGAGAAGCTTCTTCAGTTCTAAGAGCAATTGGTGGAGTCCCAGATTTTAAACCCTGGGATCTGGGACTCTCCACACCAGTTGCTCTTAGAACTGAAGAAGCTTCTTGGATTAGAGAGGTAAGACGTCTTCAAGAAACTTAGTGAAGTCCACACGCTTTTCTTTCCAAACTCCTTAGACAAAAATCCGTCACAGGGCAAGATATCTCAGTTATCCATTAGACAGGTAACAGAATTTTGGGAAGCCCATACGAATCGTAGTCTCAGCTTCTCGTTGTTGGTTGACTGCTAAGAACAGCTTCAGCTCAAAGCAGACTGTCCATTTTGCACTGACCCCTGGCATCAACAAGGCATTTTGCTTAGAGAACTGTAAACCCTACAGATGATTTTGTTTCTACATACGCAGGCTAGCCGGTCCAGCACCAACAACCACACCACTTTCAAAGTCATTTAAATTGGTGGACCGGTTTATGTCCGTCAATATTTTCACGGACCGGCCTTTAAGGTGTCGCAAATAAATACAACAAAATAAAACCAGTACCAGTACCAAAAAAAAGAAGATTTATTCATAACACACGGGAAAAGACCCAGGGAAACCAAGTTAATGATAAAAACGATAAAAACAAATAATGCTAAAAAACGATAAAAAAACCCCTGAAAACCATGAATTTCACACCCGAGCCTCAACTCTCACAGACCGGTACCAAACGACTCATTTTAATCTCATTTAACTCTGATTTAAATCACCTTTCCTCCTATTCTGACACTTGATTTTAACTTCAGCAGGCCCTCCTGTCCAGGCCTGCAAACCACTGAGCTGCTGGCATGTGACTGACCAGCTGAACAGGCGTATCTAGTGTAGTGTCCAGTGAGTGTATGTAAGGACCTAATGCACAACATGATGAAAACAAACAAAAAAAACCAAACACTGCTCATGAATCTTCCATCATAAAAACCTGCTCACTAGAATTTTTCACCTTCTTGGGCTACATCACCAGAAGTTTTGTAACTCGCAAATAATTAATCCAAATTAATTTAATATTCAAAGGAAACCTAATACAGAAAAGCTGATGTAAAACACAGTGCACTTTATTTCACCCAGACTTGTTATTCGGGGAAAATCGCACTCTCATGTTACATGACCTTTTTAATATGTCGCTGAACTGAACAATACTCTGAATCCACTTCTGCTTTGTTTGTACCCTCACTGCATTCATTCATTGCATTGAGATCATTACCCATTTATGCAGCTTTTCATTTCTACCAGTATATTTGTGCTGTTAACATTAAGCAACTGTATAAGTGCCTTGAACATTGCACTCTTAAAGTTACAGTAGCATTTGGCTGTTGTTTTATTTTTTGTGACATTTTTTAAGGTTATCAGTCACTCGTGCTGTCTTTTTGTGATGTCCTATGTGGTAAATTAGTTTGGGAAGGGCCAGTTAGTCAGCTGAATTCAACTTTTTATCATTATGCAATATTAAAGTAAAGTTGGACCACAATGAAATACAAGCAGATCATTAACGCTACCAAATCTAGTTTGGGCTGCATTTGATAGTAGAAACATGGGCCGCACTTCATAATAATGTCACACTATTAAGCATCATTAGTAAGGTATCAGCAAGTGCTTAAGTTATCACTTATACAACAATATACCTCCTTAGTATAACTAGAGAGATATTATTATGACGATGATTATAATTATTACAGTGATAGATACATAGTGTAACAGTAACAGATGGATAAACATAGCTACATTTATAAATGACATACTAAGGAGGAATATTGCTATATAAATGATGAATTAAGTACTTACTAATACCTTATTAATGCTTAATAGTGTGAAATTATTTAGTCCTACCAAAACATGCTTTCTAGCCATCATAGATTTTGCCATAATACTTACAGACTTACAATAAAAATCTCAGAGGTTATATTTGATAGCAAGCCACATCAGTACTTTGGTGACAATGGCTCGCCACTCTGAAAATGCCTGTTTTATACTTGTAAAGCATTACTCTTGCATTGAATCAGCCTGGAGTGTAGTGGTTCTGGGAGCCAGCTGCAAGAGAGATAGCGATATACAGAGAGAAAGTGAGATAGGCAGATGGAGACATGACTGGGTGCCTGGTGTGTTTTGTCATACATACCAACAATATTGGTGACTCATCAGCATCCTCTCTCCACGTCCTGTCTTCAGACATTGTCACATGCGTTTTGTTGCCCCTGGATATCTTTCGGATACACAAACAGAAACATTTACAATACTTACGTAACCTTTACCTTCACCTTAACCTAAACCTAACATTGTCCAGACCTTAAACCAGAGTCTTTATGTTGAAATGTCATCACTTATTTAATTATTTTCTATTGTGAAAAGAGTTCCCACAATGTGACTGTGTCTACAGATTCATGTCCCCATCCTATGAGTAATCACACACACACACACACACACACACACACACACACATACAAATCCAGAAGCCTTCGGATGATGTGTTTCTGACGCTTTCCATGATGTGTTCCTGTCTCAGTGCTGACATATTTGCTGGTGTAATCAGACCTCTCCGCACTCACTCACTGCACCGCAAACAGAGCTGTATTCATAGAAATGATTTCATTAAAATCAAACCAGGTGCACTACCAGTGAATCAACCTCAGCAGAACCAGGTGTGAGGCAGCAGCAGAGTGATCACCACTGTGGAAATTTTTTTTGTATTTTTAAGCAAGTTTAAGCTTTTTTATGGTTTTAATAGAAATCAACTTCTGTGGGGGATTTCAGGGATTTCAATCCCATTCATAGTCTGAAGTTTGTTATATTAATAATTTATTAACAGAAAATCCAAAAACAGTTTTACCATCTGAAATGTGAATCCTGTTCATTTATTTTTGTGAGGTTGTTCACTTGCAATTTTACAAATGCAACTTTAGCAAAATGAAACAAAACACATAGCATGTGTATAATCTCAGCTCTTTCAGCAGAAAGTAGAAATTGGGTGATATGATGCACTGTTAGTTCTCCAAACTGGCTTGTTGTTGCACAATTTTCCTGCCAAGCCCCAAAAGTCTGAGTCAACAACACTAGAGTGGATGATTATCATCTGAGACATCTCCAGGGCAGCTGCTCCAACTGGCCCGGTCCTCTCTGCCTGCCTTGCCCTTTAAGACTATAAGACTTTTGTCCATTTGAGCTATCCCACTCCTACACAGTGAAACCACCACACACTCAGACACACCACACACACACTGATTGTTTTAATCCGTTCATCATCAGTCGCACAAAAAGAAGATGAAAGCACACAGACCAGGAGACTGGCTGTACTTTTTTATATTTTGTTAAATTTAAAAAAAAAGTTGCAAACATTTGTGAAAGAATGGATCGTTCTAAGAGCTCATTAAATTCAGACGTCAAGTTCGTGAAATGTTATCCCTCCTAGATTCTCAGCGATCAGCTGTCGCAGTTTTGCAAAGTGGAAGTGTATAGCCAGGAAGTGGCAGACCATATGAAGTTACAGAGCCGGTTCGCCGAGTGCTGAGTCCATAAAAGTCACCAATGCTCTGCTGACTGAGTAACTGTAGAGCTATAAACCTCTTCTGGCATTAAGATCAGCACAAAAACTGTGCATTGAGAGCTTCATGGCAAGTGCCGAGCAGGTAGGTAGGTGTCCCAGTACTTTTGTCCATACTGTGCATTTACACCGAAACAGGGAGTGACTTTAGCATTCACATGAATTTATTTTTATGCAAGGCAAATATTCCCCACTTTTCTTTCACTTCTGTTTTTAGTCTTCATTAAGCAGAAATCTCCAGGGGCTGATAAACAGTCCGTTTGAAAGTGCCAGAAACTGCAGATCTTCGAATGTCCACTCAAGGTTGGCTCAGTCTCTATAGTTGCTCATGTAAACATGCCCAATTCCATAGCAGAAAAAAAACACATTTACATCCCAGTAGCAACAAAATAAAATAAAATAAAATAAAACAATAAATATATAAATACATATACCCAGAGATGAGGTGTTCTAGGGATGCCCTACTGGGAAGGATCCCCGGTGATGATATCTCTTGTTTGGGAACACCATGGTGTCCCCGTGGAGGTGGAGGAGGTGGCTGGGGAGAGGGAAGTCTGGACTCCAGACCCAGACAAAACTGCAGAAAACTCATCAGCAGAAAACTGATCAAATGAAATAATACAAAATAAAACAATATCGTCAATATAAAAATTTCCTCGTTTAAAAATGTAGTAGCGTATAAATAAGTCATTATTAAGGGTTTGCCTGCTTTTATTTACAGGTGAGTGATGACTGCTTACCTGGATATCTTGACCATGTTTGTGATATCGATGCTTTCCAAAGCAAATAAAATCATAACTATGCTCCAGGTTTGGTGAATTAATTCCACGATTATTTGCTGACGCCAGTTAACATATGAACATAGTATGTGTGTGTGATACCACCATCTATTGATACACATTGCTAACCAAGCTTGCTAGTGTTAACTTATAACTTGGCATCCCAGGCTCTCATTCAAATATGGCCACATCAGGCTCCAGTAAAACAAAATGGTGATGGCCATAATGCTAAAGGTGTTCACAAGCCTACAAGTGACATGCCAGTAGCTAAGTCCATCTTTCATATACAGTGTATTATGAAGTACTCTGCTTTGTTTACCGGCTTGATGCCAGCATCATGTGACTGTTGTGTGGGCTAAACAGGTAGAGGACTGGATTTAGAGAACAATATGATCAGACCCTTGACAATTAAGGGGAACTACAACTAGTCATGGTTATCTGTATTTTTTTAAACAGTTTTTGTAAAGTTCCCCAATGAAAAATTTCCCTTTTGGCAGATGTCTAAACTGTATTATATTATTTGAACTTGCCAAGGTGGGAAAATCCTGGTTTTTTTGTATCAGTGTTGCAGACAGCCACGGCAGCTTGATTGTGAGCAGGCAAAAGGGCAAAACCTTGAAACTAAAGCACCCAAACTGAGCTCATGTATGATTAACACCGTAAGCTGCCAGCTATACTGTCTGCTCCTCTTCTTCTTCTACTACTATTATTTCAGCCTTCTACTTCTCATTCTTTCAGCTGCTGCTATTAGGGATTGCCAAATCTCACTGTATTCCCACATCCACAAGTCTTCTCTGTGGTCTTCCTTTTTTCCTGCTTCCTGGCAGCTCTATATTCAACATCGTTTGTCCAGTATATCCACTATCCCTCCTCTGCACATATCCAAAACATCTCCGCCTTTCCTCTTTAATTGTGCCTTCAAACCATTAAACTTGAACTGTCTCCCTGATGTACTCATTTTTAATCTTGTCCATTCTGGTCACTCCCAATGAAAATATTAGCATGTTCAGCTCTGGAAGCTCCGTCGGCTTCCTGTCTTTTTGTCAGTGTCACCGTCTCCCAACCATGCATCACAGCAGGTCTCAGTACGATCTTGTAAACCTTCCTTTTCACTCTTGCTGCTATCCTTCTTTCACAAATCACCCCTGATATTCATCTCCACACATACCTGCCTGTAATCTCTTTTTCACCTCTCTTGTGCATTGTCCATTACTTTGGATGTTTGACCCCAGGTATTTAAACTCATGTATGTTCACCTTTCCAACTGTCTCCCTTCTTATTCCTTTCAACTGACTTTCATTCCTCTTCTCTCCAGACCATACCTCCACCTCTCCAGGCTCCCTTTCACTTAATCCCTACTCCAGATCACAATGTTGCAAAAATCACAGTCCACAGAGACTTCATCAGTCAACCTGTCCGTCACCATCACAAACAGGAAGTGACTCAGAGCAGATCCCTGATGTAATCCACTCCCACTTTGACCCCATCTATCACTCCAACCACACACCTCACTCCTCTTTCTTGGCATGAAGCCATACTGTTACTGTTACTCATCAGCTTTATCCCTCTGTAGTTTCTATAGCTCTGCGCATCACCCTTATTCATGTAGCCATGCCACCTCATCAATATATTTATTAATCTTCAGGCACTGGCTAAGCTAACTAAACCTAACCCTGACCAAATGTATTCATTGACATATACATATATACATACATACACATAAACGGAAGATTGACCTTCCCATTTAAGTGTTATGCAGCCGCCCCAACTTACTGCTGGGCTTCACTGTCACCAAATCATTTAGGGTGGATTAGGAGCAATGTAGCAATGAGAGGCGAGGAGACACAGTCAAGGATAAGTCAGGCAGGGAGTATAGATCCCTGCAGTCTTCCTCCAAAAGCCGTCACCTCACCAGAGGCTCCAAACTGCGACATGTCACACCACATGACACAGAGACAAAGACGTGAAAGAGCAAGAGGAACAAATTATGAGGAACATATCGTGATGGGGGGAAAAGAATGAGGTGATTACAAAAGAAATATATAGTGAGGTGCAAAAAGAAGTGACAGTCAGCCGTTACATAATTGTAACGACAGCTTGACAAAAATACTCCCACCTAACCTTGAGTGTTCAACAAGGGCAGCCTGTCTGTGTGACATTGTGAAGGAGTCAGCGCAGTGTGTGTGTGCGTGTCACCCACATGTGTCAGTGGTAGTTAGCGATGTGGAATTGTGTGCCTGTGTGTGGGGCACAGCAGTGGAAATGACACATCACTCCATCAGCAAAGTGCTACTTTGCAACAATCACCATTAAAGAGATGATGCTCAGCAAAACAGAGACGGTAGAGGAGAGTTAAGAGGAGGACGGGGACCAGCAGACAAAGACTTTCCTACTGACCCACAACAGGAGGAGCTTTGTCATTGCTGCCCATCTACCACGCTGTGAGACAGAAATAAAGGTACTGAGTGGCAGCTGTTGTACATATAATGCACAAGCCTCTGCTGCTCATTTACATTTCTCTGCATTAGTAGTCCAGACCAGATACAAGTCTTACAGAAAGAAATACAGATGGCGGATAGCTTACGTGAATAGAAGCAACACTGCACTGAGAGGACAAATTCTCGTAAGGCAAATACTGAACCAGGATCTGTTTTTAAAGCTGCAAAGTGCAATTTTTCACCTCGTGTCCACTCCACCACATAATGTGTCCATTATGTTCCCTGTGATAATTGACATTTTATCTATCTTTAATGCTTTTTTTTTCATTTTCGTTGGCAGGTGTTGGTAGAAAGAAAATAGCTTGTGTATGAAACTGCTCATAACATGATTTCTGGAGAGAGACATTTCATTTTTTTTCTGTTTTTCAATTTTTATTTTTTGGAGTTTTGAGCACCACGAGGCAGGTGTCATTTGGTTTCATTACATTTAAGATGTGAAGGTTCTCAGTCATCCAGGTCATCGTAGTCTACTAAGGAGTTTGGAAAGAAAAGCGTCTGGACTTCTTTACATTTATTGAACTTAAAGAAGATGATGCAGACATTTCTTTGCCCAGCATCTTCAAAATTAGGCAACTCCTGGGGTGTATGCTTAGCATCTAACAAAAAAAGGGGGGAAAAGCCATTTTGTTATGCAGTTGCCACTTGCTTCACCCTATTACGCACAAGTTATCCTTTGGCACTGGCTGACTTACTGGCTACTGTAATCTGGTTGCAATGAGGGAAAAATCGAATTTTAGAGATCTACAAAGTCCCAGTTAGGAGGTCAGATTGATAATGGTAGCTTAGATTGCTATTTAGACACTGTAGGTTTGCATCTTGTGATAACCTTTCTGTTTTGTAAGTTTTTTTCTTCCACTTTTCACTTCTTTAGTTTTCATTGAATCCATTCATACCTTTGCTTCTTCCCTGCTTTAGATTAGGCAAAAGCAGGACATGGTTAGGCTCAGGAGAAGACACCACAAAACTAACCACACACACTGAAAAAATCACAAGTCAGGAGTGAGAGCCCCATCTCACTAATGTTACAGCCAGGTGCATTAAAAGCTGCCTTTTGTTTAAATGAGGCAGCTCTGTCACTTACACAAAGCAGCAATAATTGCATTGAGAGCGAGAACAGGCTGGCAATGCACACCAAAAACAATAATGATAGACAAATAGCGCAACAGAGAGACAGAGAGATAATATGAATATTTAATTCCGGAACAAAGTGTGCACATCATATCATAAAACAGATTTATATTTCAACAGTTCTTAACATGAACACACTGACATGATATTGGTGTCAGTTTAGAAAATGTTTTGTTCCACAGGAAACTGAACAAATCAGTTTTGGACTTCTACTTTGTGATGCAGCGAGTGATAGGCAGTGTTGGGGAGTAACGGAATACATGTACCGCCGTTACGTATTTAGAATACAAAATATGAGTAACTGTATTCCGTTACAGTTACCGTTTAAAAAGGTGGTATTCAGAATACAGTTACTTTGTTGAAATAAATGGATTACACGGCGGTACTTTCCTGTTTCATATTGTCGCGGGTCAGGACTGTTTGGGTTTGTTTGACAGCTACGCTCTGTTGTTCCAGGCGGCAGCGTTACGGTTGCCATGGTTACAGGGTGACGCTCTCTCTCTCTGCGTGTTTCCTGGGTGAGAGAGCGCTTTTTTGTTGTTGTTGTTGTGCTAAGCTAAAAGGCAGAATGCTACAGGCATAGCTCTAAAGAATGTAGCCTCATGGGCAGTGTAGTCCGTGCTGCAGCGAGAATGGACTGTCATACACGTTATGTGTCTGTGAGCGAGGGAGGGAGAGAAAGGAAAAGTCCGAGCTGTCACGGAGCAAAAACGGGAGCTGGAAGCATGTAAATATAATAATAACCACCGCAGCCAAGAAGAGTGCCTGACGAGCCCATTTGTAAGTAAGCTATTAAGACTCAACTGTACACTGTGTTCGTGTTTTCCTCCGGAAAAAATAAGTTCCGTTGGAGCAGCCTTTCAACGCCTCTCTCTGTCTCTCGCTCGCAAAGTTGACCCAGACAACAAAGTAAAGCTAGTTTTCAGCTACGAGCCCGACACGAACCCGACGTATTAGCCAGAGGTCCCTTTACTACGGTTCGGAGCCGCGGACCTTCAGTAACAGTAATAAATCACAGCAATAGTACATTCACGTAGTTGTAAACAGCATGATAATATATTAAGTAATCCAAAGTATTCAGAATACGTTACTCTCATTGAGTAACGTAACGGAATATGTTACAGAATACATTTTGGGGCATGTATTCTGTATTCTGTAATGGAATACATTTTAAAAGTAACCTTCCCAACACTGGTGATAGGTGCATATTTACATTTCTGCATTGCCTTCTGTTTTTTACAGCACAGCAGGTTTGAAAGTGCTGACAGGAAAATTCCCGAAACGTCCTTTACATCGACTTTTTTTCCTCTAAACTGCACCATGAAAACGAAGACAGCAACCAGAAATAAAACACCGTCTCGCACATCTGAAAGCATGCGAGGCATCTTCTGCTTCCTGTGCTGAAATTCAAGCGAAGGCCATTCTCAATTAAAATTTCAGCAGACACAAAGAGCCATAGAAGCATTCATATACAAGTCTGGCTGGTAATAAAAGAGACTTTATGCCAGAAAGTGATGCATGATCATTTCTTCTGTGTTATTAAATCGATGACTGATCTGATTATGTCCACCAGCCACGATCCCACTTTAACCAGGTTTTCCCTGGTGAGACGGAAGCAGCTGTCACTTCTCGTTTCGATTTCTGCTGGCAAGGCCCGACGGTTTCTGAAGTACCTGCTGAATTGCTAAAAGAAAAAAAGAAAAAAGAAGCTTCAGTGCAGTGTTTCTCATGTTTGGCTGTTAGTGAGACAGAATCAGGTTAGAGGTAACAAAGGCCTTCTGGAGCTTCTGCGGTCGCAATAAAAGAGAATTCCCATTTGCAGTTTCTTCACTGAAGGTGCAAATAAACCTTAAATGGAAGTAAATTTCCTTCAAGAAGAAACTGCCTTACAGACAGTTCACATCTTCTCAGGCATTTCCATCTGTTAAGCATGAAGTTTATTTATCTTTAAGTCTCTGAGTTATTTAGTTGCTCCACCTCTGCTCTGAAACTTTTTTTTTTTCACATTTATTACCTCCACTCCATGAGGCTATGTGATCCGTTTGGTTTGTCTGGTTGTTAGCAAACAAAAAAGTTCATAAGTTATGGGTTTTCATCGTTTTCTTTTTATTACCAGAGCTAGCAATTATAGCCTAGCTTCCAAGCAGACGAGTGATTCTTTTTTAAGAGTTGATCCAGATCTGTGTTGACATATGGCATTTTAAAAATTGCAGGAGATAAACGGTGCTGAAAATTTAGCTTGGATCACAGGATTCACAGGATTCGTGGCCTTTCTTGACTCCTGTTCAGCCACGGTTCAGAAATCTATCCACACTCCCACTCAGTGTGTCAAAGCTTCTTTTCGTCCCACAGATTCATCTACCTGATCAACAAGCTCTTAGCGAGATTCTCCGTGACACCTTTTGAAGATTTTATTTGTCTGGCTGACTCACAGGCCACAACGCACAAATTTTCCATTCAGGCTTTTCACAGTACTTTGGCCGAGGACTGAAAAGACGGGACTGCGTGAGCTGAGGGAAGGACCTACGTGCCTGCTGGGTCTCCTAATCCTGATGGCATGAATAAACCCACAGCAGAGACACAGAGAGAGCGAGAGAGAAAGGGGCTTGTCGTGATTGGGTGCCCTGAAGCCTGGTCGGGGCATGACGTCGACCTGCCTCGAAACCAGTCCTTCTCCCTGCAACTACAATTTCCCTCGCTGTCTGTCAAACGGATGTCACAGACACTCTGCTGCACACACACACACACACATCTGTCTCCTTATTATAGCGCACCTCAGGTCTTGACTGCATGCCTGAGAGACATGATGCATAATTTGTTTTGCTATCAGCCCCCTGCTGCCTCATCCATCAGCTGTGAAAGACATTTGTGGGGAATTGCGTTCCTCCTCTGATAAGGCTGCTGTGATGTCAGAAGCCCAAGCGCTGTGGGGATGATGACTCATGCTCATCACCGGAGGAACCCCTCCGCAACCCCACCCCCAACATATCCCCACACACCCAGCCCCGATGGCCTTCTTGCTTTTACCTCCTCATAATCCCCCATGGACTCCCACTGGTGCTCTCTCAGTGCAGTAATTGGTTGCCTGGGTTTGCTTCTCAGCAATGGAAGAGGGGGTGGGGGTGAAGAACAACTACAATATGGAGATGAGGTCCAGAGTATGAGTCATGAGGGGAGTGAAAGTAGAGCAGAGCCCCTCCTTTGATATTCCTCACTACAACCCTTCTCTCTTATGTCTTGCCACAGAATTTAAGGACCTCTGGTGTTACGGGAGTAAGACGTGACCTTGACTGAAGTGCAAGCCACTTTTTAAATTCACAAGGGTATGGTTAACACGTTAGACAAACTGGCGTTAATGGCTGAAAATAATGTTCCAGCATCTGTCTCTGGGATATTTGCTTCATTTCGACAGACTCTTTAAACTCAGTTTCAGCTACAGAACGACAGAAAACTGTCGGCACCAGCGGCTCTTTTACGTGGTGACTCAGGTGTAATCAGTCTCTGGCCAACCATCCAGCGCTACTACGTCAGATGATGAAATCCGTTAAATCTGATGCACCATCTAGATTCAAGTGCAGCACATAATGACTGAGTCGTGATATCCTTCATCACTGCTGAACCCTCGTCTTAGTGGAAAGTCAGCTTTTTGATATTTGTTCGATGGCGGGCTGAGAACTACTGAGTTCTAATTCTTGATTCACAATTGCTTTGTCTTTTTAAGTAAAGTTTAGTTTTTTGATTGTCAGCTTAGAGGACTGAACTATTTTTAAAGTGTTTTTACAAGCAGCCACTAAACATAAAAAGTATGACTGTTAATAGGACAGAATTATCATTTGCAAAGGTGTCACTTTGCTTTTGATGAACAAAAATTATGGTGAAAATTGTGTAGGATGAAATTCAGATCATCTCCCTGAGATGATCTGAAGTTTCAGTTTTATTATGAAGCAGACTGAGTTCAATTCAGAAATGCTCTAATCTGCGATTTTTACTGCAGATCAGACCGGAAAATACAACACACTGCCCTATCATACACAGTAAAAGAAAATCTTTGTAGCCCTCGTCTCACATAGAGGCTCAAAGTGTTTATTTGTGAAATATCTAATACTTGAGTGCAGCCCAGTGGTTCAAAAGAGGAATATCATGAACAACACATATGTATGTTCAGGGTGTTGATTCAGTACTGTAGGCTCACTGCAGGCTCTCTCTGTGTCCTGTTTTTAGTTTAGATTCAAAAGAAAGTTAAACTCTAAAGCCTGAAATGCCAAATTTGCAACAAGTAAGAATGTTGCCTTTAGATACACAAGGATTAAATGACATTACAAACATCACTGTCATAGGTAGGTCAAGGTCAAGGTCAAATGTATTTATATTGCACATTTCCAGACAGACCATGCTGCACAAAGTGCTTAACAATAAGAAAATGCCATTAAAACAGAAACTATGTATATATAAAAAAGTACAACAATAAAAATAAAAGGACAATAAGAGCACAAGAGACAATAGTTAAGTAAAGGTGACCTTTAACCTTGGTGGATGGTATTTAAGAAGCTGGGAAAGTTAAGAACATTTATACCAGAAGACTTGCAAAAGCCTCACTAATATTCTAATAATGACAGCTAATGACTTAGTAGCTAAAGGTTATTAAAAATTGGCTATTTTATTAACCTAAAAGCAAGGGTAAATGCATGGTGGTGCAGAAAAAGAACCAAGGTTTATTTCATTGAAGTCACAGGCAGGGAAATCAAACAGAGAGCAGCAGAGGCAGATTCAGGCCATACCAGGGTCCAGAGAAATAACAAAAGCTGGAAAGTAGCGTAACAGGATATAAAATCTTTCTTTCTTTGATACACTTATTTGTTAAAAGAAGGGACAATGCACATTTATTAACACACATATTAAATCAACTCTGCAACCACAGGTTACAGTGCTGCTATTTCACCCCTTCCATGTTTTTGCTTATTTTCAAGCCTCTTGTGCCACCAGGTGGTTAGTGCTATGCTAGACTTCACTGAATTCAAAATCGCTGTTTTTTTCATGCTTCTATTTGACCATAATATAATATACAGCATCTGGGTCTTCTTTCTTCTGATTGGCTGCCCCTCACAAACACGGAGTTTAAACAGCATCATAAATATCCAAGAGTAGAAAATAGTGCCTGAAGAGTCTGTAAAGCCCAAGATTATGTCTCACTGTGATCTCTAGGCTGACTTCATTTATCACTGTAACCTCTGTAATGCGTACATGAGATAAATGCTTAGATTTAGAGAATTATGTGGGGTTTTTTTGTTTTTTTTACCTGATTTGCCCATAGTGTCTGTCGGGCATTATCGTCCTATTTTTCTTTAATATGTTGTAAACATTTAAAGCAAAACACCCTGAATAAAAGCTGAAAGTCTTCACTTCAGTCACATCTTGACTGTGTGGTTTAAAATCCACTGTGTACGCATGTCTAATTATTTAAAAAAAGAAAAGAAGTTTAAATGTAAAAAAAAAAAAAAGAGTCTTAGTTAGTAGATAATACTGTTCATTGCATGTTGTATGTTTTTAGTGTACGTGCTGATATGTAATGTCATATAAATATGTAGCACTGGCGCTCTCTCACAAAATTATATATTCAATCGGTGCGTGTAACAAAAGGATCAGAAAGCTGAACTTGAAATGTTATTTATTTTTGAGCTTTTATCCTCTAGGTGGCAGCATTTTCCACAGTATGAAACTGATAAGAGCTCCCTCTTAGATACCGCACTGACAACAAAATGGCTTTATCATAATGTTCCAGATTAGTTCAAAAGGAGGACAGAAAGGACGTTCTGTCTTTCAAAAGATGGGCAGAAACACAGAGTCTTCCCTTTTTTTGTAATTTCATTCTTATGACATACGCTGTGCCCGATAACTATGAGATTTACTGCGATGCAAGACCAGCTGAAAAGCATTATATTCATTATATTTTTAACATGCATTCACAAAAGCCATTTAAAAAAATGAGAGTAAACCTGCAAGCGAAGAGTTTGTATTTTACTACTTTGTCAAATACATATAAAGACATACTTGTCCTTTCATTATCAACAGTTTCCAGGTTGTTGTCTGACTTTAAAGCATCTTTTATAGTTTATAACACAGTCATCGCTGCCGATGGGAGTAAACGCTGATGTGGAGTTCTAATCAAAGCCCAGATTATTTGTAGCTACAGAGACTTTCTCATGAGAACGTCTTATCACATTTACACAGTGCTTTTGTACATCTTGGGAAGTCGTGCTTCGGAATAGTTTCTTACAGGCTCTAATCTCCTAAGAATAATAATACATGCAGCAGATGCTAGTGCGGTGTGTTACAGATGGGGGGCATAATCTATTTCTCCCTGCCAGAGTCCTGTGAAACCATGGACATCATGTCACAGATTTATAACACATGTACGCTGCTGGCTCTACAGTTTGGAAAAACATGGCCCCTAAAAGAGATGCTGAGCAGCATTACTGAGCTGGATCACTTCGCATGATGAGAGTTCATATTAATATTGTCGCACATTTCAAGACATCCAGTTCGACGTGGTTTAAAAAAGGCTTTATGAAGGATCTATATACAGAGCTATTTTATTGGGTTAACTAAACAGAAGCAGTCAAGTTAAAAATTAGACTATTTATCAAGGAAAATAATCAACCTGAAGGTGGGAAATCTCAGGGGGGGAAAAAAGGCCTTTGATTTTGATTTGGATGATTATGAGACAACATAATCTAGTTCGGCTTAACAGAAGTGCTCAGGGTTCAGCTGGTCTCAAAGCAGATGAATGAGCTGTGTCAGTTTCGGCTTGTGACTCATTAAACTGTAGACTAATCTTCTTGCAACCTTTCCCCAAAGGATTTCTGTTTGCCTGTCAGCTATAAACAGTTTGAGCAGAGTTATCATTGCTTCTTATGATGTTTGATTAATATTTAAATTAATGGAAGGGAGATACAATTAGAGAAATCTAAAAGAAATGCTTTTAAGTAGAAGACCTTTTCTCTTTTATGAGCTGCTACAATCATCTTCTGACTCCTGTGATTCATCTAGCCACCCAATAAAGGGCCTCAGACATTTATGTTCTTAGTCACATCTAAGAGACATTCTTTCATTATGAAAATGACACATCAATTGTGGAACAAAATTGCTTTGTCAAGATTTGTGCACATTGGGTAAATGGGAATCATGTGATTAACAGGTGACTTAACAGGTAACATATATATATATGAAGGTAACGGTGGTCCCCGTGGTAATCGGAGCACTAGGTGCGGTGACTCCCAAGCTAGGCGAGTGGCTCCAGCAGATCCCGGGAACAACATCGGAGATCTCTGTCCAGAAGAGCGCAGTCCTGGGAACAGCTAAGATACTGCGCAGGACCCTCAAGCTCCCAGGCCTGTGGTAGAGGACCCGAGCTTGAAGGATAAACCGCCCGCAGGGGCGAGATGGGTGTTATATATATATGTGTGTGTGTGTGTATCAAAGCTTAAAGGTATTTTGAATATATGATGCTTTGGAGTGACATGTATTTAACTTGGCGTAAGCCATTTGCTTTACAATACATTCAGCAGTGATACATTTCACAGTATTAAAAGCTCGGTTCAGTCCTTCAGGTTTGAAAATCTTGGTGTTTTTATTTTAAGTATTGCATCATCAACTTACACAGCTAGAATCATCATCAGAGTGCATGTTTTACAAAGGATGGCCACAGGTTCAGAACAACAGGAGGGCTCCCTACTGCACTTGGGACTGCTTGTTTGGTTGGGCTAACTTGACTTTGTGGACCCGTTTGCTCAAATCAACCCCCTGAGAGACTGACACCAGAGTGGAGTGGGGTTTTACAAAGGACACTGCAACTTCCACTTCACGGGGCTGGTGCACTTCTGGCCAAGCTCTCCCCTAACCACCATTGAAACCTTAAACACAGAGGTAAAAATACAACTTTGTGATGAGGATATGCTAATGAATTTTGCAGCATGGCCAGAAATGTTTTGTCAGACCTCTCAATCAACTGATCCAGGACTATTCTGCACTGGACTGAACATCTTTTGTTTTTGCGTCTTGCACTGGAGAGCTTGCCTTTTTTTTTTTTTTTTTAAATGACAAACAGCCTTCAGAAGTGTGATATTTACTGAGTATCAAAGTGGCAAACAGCCCACTGACATCTGTGCAGACTAGTCATGGACTAGGTGCCTTTCTAAAGCTCAGCTTTAGTAAGAACACAGAGATCACACACACACATACACCCATGCACACACACACATAGTAGACTCACATGAGTGAGGACAGACCTGGCCTCAGTAAAACCAGTTCTTTTAGTTGGTTTTTTTTTTTTTTTTTTAAACCCGTCCTGGAATCGTCTCGCATCTGAGCATTTTACCATGTGGGACAAAATGACACACATTTTGTGATAAACACTCAGTTTGTCCCATCACAGTAAAACACAACATTGTGTACTGTGTGAGCAGGTTAAAACACTGCAAAGAACTGATCGAGGTCTGAACAAGAAGAGAAATTCATTTGTCGCAAAACACTGAGACCTTTGTTGTGTCAGCAGTGCAGTTTCATAAAACCAACATAAGAAGAAAGCAGAAACAAAGATCAGATAAAGGTAATAACTTAAAACGGGGCAGAATAAATGTAAACTGTCCCCCACAGAGAGAGAGAGAAAGAGATAAAGAGAGAGGACACTGAGGTGTTCTGAGGTGGTTTTGGCATTTTTTTTTTTTTTAATATCTGAGCACCAAAAGTGGTGACTTTCTGATTTAGTGCCAAGTCCAACAACCTCAACAGAGCTCCGCAAAGAGCGTACATGTCGAACTCTACACCGTAACGATGTCCATCAGAGAAACCAAAGGTTTTGTTCTTTTGTGTTTTTATTTCTTTAAATCCTCAGTCGGAGGAGTTGTAAATGTAAGACACATTTTGTCAACTAAAACAAGTCTAATAGAGACTACAATCCTCCTAATAGAGGAAAGCGGAGTTTTAGACCCCTTTTATTACGTAGCAGCCGGCTCAATATTTGCCAGTAAAGTCTTGGCTATGGGTGAGTCTTGTGCAGAATTAGCTCCCCTCAGCACAGACCCGGAAACAAAGTCGAGAGCATTTCACCTTGCGACAGCAGAATGGGTATAAAGGTTCAGCCTGTGCTGCTGTTTCAGGTCTGTGATGCTCCTCACAGGCCTGGTGTGTGGCTGGGGAGTCAGCCCTAGACAAGGCTGGTGACTCTAAACAGGCGAGGCTCAGCACTAGGAGCAGCTTAGGGCCAATTACATTTCAAGTGTCCATTGAATAAAACAGCAAAAAAAAATGAAAACAAAATAATGGCTACATTTTCTTAACCCCTCTCCCACCCACCCCGCAAAAAACAGAAAGAAAAAAAAAAAGACCCTTAACAATAATCCATAAAATATAGATTTTTTTTTTAAAAATAAGGAGTGAGGAATAAACATCAAAGAGAAGAGTAAAATAAGACAGAAACAAAATAAGTTAACCTTCTCCCCATTGCGTGTTCTTTGAGGGATTGCAGAATAAATATTCATCATATTCTGAGTTTTTTTCTCTCACACACAAAATAATGGTTGGCAGCGCAACACGACAGTGGTAAAGAAAAACAAAGCGAACTGCAGCCGAAGTGCAATTCTTAATGCCGGTGGAGTAGGGATGGAGTACATTGACATCATACAACCCGTTTTCTTTTTCCAACACTTCAAACTTTCCCTCCACAGATCACCTGACCACCATTGGAATGCCATATAATATTTTTTTTTCTTTTTACTTAAACCGCCATTCACAAAAAAGAGAATAAAAACTGTCTAATTGATTTAAAAAAAACAAACAAACAAAAAAAAAACCAGTGCCAAACAAAGTCTGCATTTTCCAACAAATGCCATTTTGGATTGCTGTTTACAACTGGATGGAAAGTCGTTCTACTGTTTCTATCGAGGATAACGTTCCTTTTACCTCCTCGGGGCGGGTAAAAATTGTTCCAAACTTTCAATTTAAAAATGCACAATAAACACAGGTCAAACAGCAACAGAGGCAATAGTTCTATCTGTAAGCACTACTTTTTTTGAACTCATTTTTAAAGTTTTATTTATTAAGCTATCTGTATGTACAAAAAAAAAAAATGTGGACGGTCACATGAGTTTTGAGGGAGAAAAAAGAAAAGAAAGAAAAAAAAAAAAACGGTAAGGAGTTCAAACTGATGAAACAAAAAACTACACGAGTTATTGCTTGTTACTGCTGGAGAGAAGTTGGACATCTGTTCCAAAGCTTGTTGTTTGGATTTTATTTTCCCTTGTTGCTGTTGTTTTTGTGTGTGTGTGTTTCTTCCTTCTTGGTTTGTGCCATTTCTATGGACAGCTCTAAAGTAGATAAGTGCAGGATAGCTTGTAGTAGCTGCTTGTCGAGGGGAAAGAAACCAAAACAAAACACACACACGCACACACACACACACACACACACATAAAGTTACAATTTCCACTCTTTGAAAATGCACTGAGCACCCACATTCGACAGGAATGTTTTCTTATTTTTTTCCCTCCATTTTTGTGGCTTGTTTTCCTCCGTGTGTGGTCGGAAACAATCACGACAGATGCGCTTTGTTCGCTTTAAAAGCATAGTGGTGGATCTGATCTGCTTCCCCCATTGGTTGGTTGGTGGGTTTCTTTCACAATAGCACCAATTCAAGTGTCAGAGCTTCTGTGGTGTAGAACACAGGTAATATGAAAAGAAAAGAAAAACCTCGATAAGACGAGGAAGAAATTCAGGGCTGCGGGGACGAGCTGTGTAGATATGGCGAAGTTCAGCCTCAATGTCCAGATTTAGCCAGGCCCAACACCAGAATAATAAGATATAGACAAACACCCACATTAGACAGAACCAAACAGACAATTATATTACTTAAAGAGCATTTTAGTCAAATTTGGGGCTGTGTAATTTTAAACAAATTTGGGGATTTAAAGATGTGTGGAAATAGCAGATAAAAATCAGCAGTTAATTTTATGTTGTGGCTTCAAACTTCAAGATGTCTACGTCTCTGTTCCTCCTTTTAAAATAAGATTTGAACCAATTGGCAGTCTGTGTCTGGGTCCCTGGTGTCAGCGTTGGTCGGAGCGGTTCAAAGTTCAGAGGCGAGAAAGAGCTCTCACTGGAACGCCTCCAAAAGTGGGTTGAGCAGCGTGGAGGGGAAGGGTGGGGCAAAAAAAAGAAAAAAAAAAAAAAAGAGGCTGGGAGCAAAGGGGGAACACTATTAGCTGGGTGCATGCCAGTCATCGGAGATGAGACTGGATGTGTGTGTTTCATAGGCATGGCTGGATGGATATAACAGATGGGAGGGCGGGCAAGTTTGGCAGGAACGTGGTGGTGGTCACGTCGGTGGGGCGGGGCTCTAGGAGGAGAAGGCAAGTTTGACGCTGCAGGAGGAGTAGCCCTCGTCACTGGCCATGCTCTGGAGGCTGCTGTGGTCGTCCAGGTCGCTGGTGCTGGCTGTGCTCACACTGTCCAGCTCTCCATGGGAGAACTCCGTGCTTTCCACGTCCACCTCAATCTCCTCTGTAGGATGGAAAAAATGATGAAAGGGGAGAAGAACAGATCAATTCAACATATTTCCACTTTTATTTAGGATTATTAACAAAACTATTCTCTGCTGATACTTTATTTCTGGATATTTTAAGAAACTTCCAAAATTTTATATTGTTTGCTATGTTGTTTTCTCCTTTGGATAACAGTGGTGCCAGAAATTTGTTTGTTTTTGGTTTTGTTTTGGGGTTTTTTAAAGATACAATATCTTAGAGATAGGCATTACTTATACAGCAACATGCTGTACTGTATGATGACACAGTATCTTACACAGTATCTGGCTTGTGCCACAGCACTTAATGAAAACAAAAACACTGAATATGAAAGAAAGGAGATTGTAGTCATTTTCATTTTCAGTGGTTAAAATTGTCATCTCACAACCAGGGTGACACAGTATACACTAATGATGGCTTTAATGCTTCTCTGTTAGGTTAGAGTCATTTTAACATAAAATAAAAAGGAAAACATGTCCCTCATACTTGACATCATTACAAACAAACAGATGAACACCATGTTGGTTTTGCTTCAGTTCAGGAAACATTTTGCATTTTAAATTTGATCTCCTTCATCAGCACCTCGACATGCAGTCTCAGAGGAGCTCTGACCAACTCAACCTCAGTGCTATAAAATTAGACCGACAGCAGCTGGAGGCTCTAGCTGTTTTCACACATGCACTGCAGTCATGACAGAGGTGCGTGTGAGAGCACAAATGTCCAGTGTACTCATACTAGAAATGAGCTGTTTTTTAACCTGCTGGCCCCCTATTGTAAAGTCCTTGTGATGGGAGATAGCGGAGCACAACTAATATCCTTGTGAATTTATCCCTAACAAACGGGCGTCATGCATGCTGCACATTTTATCCAGACTCCTTTGCTTAAACCACAGAGTAGGTTCTGCTGCGTGCTACATGTAAAGAAAAAAAATTCTCCTGAAATTGTACCAAGTCCATGTGTGAAAACATGTTTTGATGACCGTGTAGCTGCTTAATTAAAAATCATGCCTGTCACCTTACATACCTTGATCAGAGTCAGAGCGGTCGGAGCAGAGGGTGGAGCCCACACTGTCCATGCGTATCCTCTCTCCCTCCCCTGGGCTGTTCTGGGCTGCAGCACCACTGCCTCCACTCAGCAACTCCAGCTGACGCTGAAGGTGCCTCTGCTCGCGCTCCAGAGACTCCAGCTGGTACTGGCTCTTCCTGTCCACCTCTTCAAGTTTCTGGTCAGGTGAAAGAAAAGAGGAGACAAAAAAAGGTCATAACTGTGGGTACCAAAACCTATAGACAGGGCATTAGTGGTCTTCACCAAAAGACATTATAGAAATTGTGTTGTGCTAAATAGTCACATTCATGACTTTTAGGGGTCATTGGTTATAAAAAAAACTTTACTGTCTATGACAGGGAGGAAGAAAGACATTCAGCAGCTTTGCAAAACAACTCGATGCTTGTTAATACTTTCTGAAGTCTTACTAGGTTGTAAATGAATTCATTGCTTTTCAAGGCTTGCCAATATCCCGGAGAATGCACAGGAGGGTTAAGTGTGTAAGCAAGAGGAAGGCCTCGTAAAAATAATGTTGAGAAAAGAGGTTAGATAAATGAATAGCCAGCAAAGAAACAGGCCTTTTTCATACATTCATGTGAGAACACAAATGTCTGAATCAATGGGCTCAGACTGAACGGACTTTACTCCGCCAGCTCCCCACAAACGCTCTGTGGTGTCAGATTGAGCCCATGTGAGAACAGAAAAGGTAATTGTCCAGAGAATTCACGGCCATCAAGCCTCCGTAAAAGGGTGTGAAACTACAAACACATGGACAATGCCCCAGAAGCTCTTTAGTATTCAGCAAATTAAACAAGTTTGTCCCCTCGGATTTTCCTGCTGTCAGCCACGACACCCCTAAATGATTTTCCTCACCTGTCTTGTTTACACCGTGTCGGCTTGTTTACGCCTTGCACCATTATGATACAAATGAAGGCCGTGGCAGGGCCCGATACAGCCACATTGTGATGTAACCTTGCAGCCTTATGTCATGGGTGCCAACATTAATGAGTGTGACTCCCAGCGACAGACCAAAACAATAGGCCATCAATAAGCGATGAAGAGACTCAAGTTGACAGCAGCAGCAGAAGTGCGAGCGGCAGAGCTGGCGGAGGCCCACCTCAACAACAATATCGCCTTTGTACATGTCCTGTCTGTTACGTGAGTGCATGCTATGCCTCACTTTCCCCTTACAGACTGCTCACTCTCAGGCAGTCACATGCCTGCTTTTAAAGTGGATAACAAAGTGTGAAGTGTTACACTGCATGCACAATTACTGTGGATTCATTTTATCATAAAGGTAAACACGAGTTTGGTTTTTCCAAGCAAAATATTTTTTCATGTGCGACGAATGACATATTTCAAATTATTCAGTGATCTATCTAACAACCCTTCATTTGAATAACTGGCACAAAGCTTTTTTTTTTTTTTTTTTTTTTTGGGGGGGGGGTTATCTAGTCCACAAGTTCTGAACAGATTTTTACATCAAGTGGATATTCGGTCATTTTCTGAGGCCCTTTGCAGGTGAAAGTGTGTGATGGTGCATTTTCCTTCATGATCATAGCATTCTTCAAACATGCAGATGTCTTTCTGAGCCAATGCTTAAAGAAAATATGTTCCAGAAAATAGTGGGTTTCAGGGTTAATTTTAAGTGCATCTCCAAATGGAAAAAAGGTCCTTTCTGGCACCTGCTTTGAATACCTTTTTCCCACTGATCCGTAATTGAGTGCCCAGTCTAGAACCAGTTACACCACAAGAAGCCTGATGTTGAACCCAAGACAACATCAAATTACTGGGGCCAAATACTTAACGGACTGACCGTTCTCAGGCAAGTTCAACTGAAATCCTTTGCCACACAACACTATCTAACATCTCATTCAGAAATCTGTCTAAATGGGGGCTGGTTCTCAGAGGACACCAACAGGACTGGCTCTGCATGAGCACTGATGCTCATTAACCTTTGAAAAATCTCTCCTCGCATATTTTTAACCCAATCATGAGGCACCAACTTGTGAGTCTTTGGTAATTTGCACCCTTTCTTTTCCTCATTTTTTTTCTGACCAAATGAATAATAAGGTTTTCATAGTCAGCTGGTCACCACTCAGTTTAAAAACCTTCAGAAAGGCATCTTTAATACTGAAGAAATTAAGTCGCCTAATATTTATGTACCGTCAAGTACACCACCATTAGTATTTTATTGATAGTCTTATTTCTAATACCACCACTTATCCTTTTTTATGACTTAAAGCTTGCAGTTTCTTTGTTCTGTTTATCAAAAAAAAAAAAAAAACAGGACCAGCTTTAGCTAAGAGCTGGGTAATCATATGTACCTTTATGTGTGCTTTGGCTTTGTTGAGCAGGCCCAAGGTAGTGTGACGGCTGCAGTCAGGTCCTAGGGGTATGAGGGCCTTCAACCGCTCCAGACACAGCCGCAGGTGAGCTCGTCTACAAAGGAAAAAGTAACAAAGAGGAAACAAAAGCATAATTAGATAAATAAAAAAGGAACAATAGGGCAGGGCGGCTGTGTGTACAGCAAAACATGAAATACAGTGTGGTAGTTGTTTGTCTTGTTCAATAGCCTCAGGCAAGTTCATGCAGATTGGGGGAGTTCTTTAAACAAAGCATTGAATGTGTAGCCCACTGTAACTATGTATCAAAGGTCTAAAGGCTCTTAGAGGATCAGTGCACCCTAACAAATAAAATATGGCATCTCTCTTTACTTGTGATGTCAAGCTATTTAAATTAGTCTCCTTTTACATTCAATAAGAGCAACCAAAAACGGACTTTCGTCTGTAACACCCTTGCTTCAGTAGCTAGATGTAGGCAGTATTCTGTAGTCTTTGGGGTGTCAGCCTCCACCCATGACAGATTTGGCTTGAGTCTTGTCCATCTCAAAATTACGGGTTAACAACGAGACGGTTTATCATCTGCATGTATTTAATATATCTAGGTATGGATACTTGTCTCGCCTACATTACAATAAGTTTCACCTGGTGATAAAAGGCATGGTGGTGGTATAATGGCATTTCCAGGACCTCTCTCAGCTCATGTAGTCCATCATCCTGACAGTACCTTATTCTGTGACTGAAGACAAGCCCCAGGTACTATCTATCCTGCTAATGGACCCGAGTTGAGAGGTAAAAAGAGATAATTGTGGCTATAACACAATCACTGCTCCATTAGCAGGGGCTGTCTTTCAGCTAGCCTGGAGGGAAAGGTGGAGAGACATTAGGAGGCAGTAGACTTAGTGGAGCGACCAAGACTCAGAAACGATCTCTTGGGACGCTTACAGGAGACAAACTCAAGGGACCAGAGCAGGGCTTCACTGTACCAAGTTGCAAGATGGGCAAGACAGCTCTCTGCTATGCTCTTTAAGACTGTTGGATACATGTAAGTGCTGCATAGAGTATATCTGTCTGTGTGCATATGTGTATTTGTGTGGGTGAGGGGTGGGGGTCAGTGTGGATGGTGTTGATAAGAACATAAGAGCAAGCCATTACAGCCATTACGCCAGTAATGTGTGCGTGAGTGTGTGCTTCAACAAACACTGCATGTTTGGGGAGTGAACTAGGAGGAGCCCTGATTCAGGCTGCGTGAGTAAAAGTTAGGAAGTCACAACACACACACACACGCAGACACACACAGCCTTTCATTCTGGGCGTTTGCATGATGACTATCAGGACATCTGTCCATTTAATCAGTTCTATTCACAGGACAAAGCAGAGCCCCCCTTTTCTCTTTATCTGTGTAATGTATATCTGCGTGTCTCATCTCAAACCCTCGTCTGCACATACATCAGTTGTCACTTATTCACATGCTACTCGTTTACAGCAGCCTTGAGCGATACACGCAGCTGCACCAGGGAGACGTCGAGGACGTACAACAAAGCACAACATGGCCGAATATTTCTGAGAGTGATTAGAGTTCAGTGTATTTTGTTCAAAGCTATAATCAGGATTATTACTGGATTATGTGGAAATAAGGCATTAAGCGTAATTTGCCATGTTTGCAGTCCAACCATTTTGAAATCAACTGAGCTATGCACGTAGTGTGTTTTCAGCTCTGCTGATATGCCAATATATTATTTATCAGGGAGCTTTTGCAGAAGAGCTGGTACAAATATTAATTCGCGTTAAACCAACCTCATGCATGCACACACAAGTCTCATTCTAAAACCTTCTCTTTTTCCACTTGTAAGGACGTCTCATTCACTGCTTTTTCCTAGTCTATATGCAAACATTTTTCCACAGATGGCCATCGGCTGTCTGGTAAAGAAGCGGTGAGGGCAGAGCGGGACACAGTGCTGATGTGTGGGTCTGTCTGTCTGGCTTGTTAGGCATTTAGTTAACAAACTCCAGACATCGGAGACCAGAGTTTTCTCCTTCAGTCCCAGAGAGATAAATGTAAATATCTTAGCAGACAACCCCAGATAACCCTCCACTTAAAACCACTCCTCTACTCCTTCCATCCTTTTTTCATCCTGACCCACTGACATGAACTGTTCTGTTGACCACTATCACCACATTTCTATCACTGGATATAACTGAACTTGTGCTTCTCGGCATGTAAACCAGTTTGTCACTGGTCTGGCTGCTAAATCAATTTTTTTTCTTAAACGGCATAAAACCTCAAACACCAAAGGAAGAGATTATGATGATGATGACAAACAGTTTGTCACCTATTTTATCACTGTCCTTTCCTGCTTCTGACCTTTTTATAGCCACCTTTGGTAATGTACTCAACACGAGCTACAGTAATCGCTAGTAGCATTCAAAACCCTCTCTGTGCCTCTTATTGATAGACAGGCATGTGAAACGCCTGTGTGGCATGCGTTCTTATCTCTGGGTGGATGACATGCTTTACTGCGTAGCACTCCGATAACTATAAATGGCAAAGAAGTCCAAAAAGCATAACAAGGAGCGTCAGAAGAGCAGTATGTAACTGTGAAAATCAAAACTGAGAAGGGTTATTATTGTGTAATTCTTCACTATCACATTGGACAGGCTGGTAATAGGAAGCCAAACCGGAGGTGTTATCCTCGACAGGGAAGTGTGTCAAAAATGATTGTGCAGTATGTCCCTAAAGCCACAGGCAAGCAAAGATAATGTCAGACAGGTTCACCATGTTAGTCACCAACATTAACTCGAACACCAGGCAGCAGATGTGCATATGGTGCAGTCCCTGCACAAGGTGTTCAATTCAGAGCTAAATGATCTTTGAATGTCAGTGTCATCAACTTATTTCCAATCCTGATTGCAATGACCAGCTCTGTTGAAGAGGCTGGTCTTGAAGAAGGGTACAATAATGTGGCTTGACCCACACAGAAAGACCTCTGCATCACTGTGTCAATCTGGATAAAGTATAACTGTCTTACTTAGAGGTTAAAGGTCATAAGTTCCTGGCTACTGTTGGTGCCTAACAGAGCAGGTCTCTAATCCCTAAAAAAGGCTTGTTTATCATGTAGACCAGCAGCCAAAGAGCTTAGGCCATTTACAGCTTACAATATGAGTGCAGGCTTGTGACCATAAATACCTGCTTGCTGCAGGCAGTATCACCTCCACCCTGTTGTAGCTATGTAACCAGCAACAGAGCCTTCTGTTCCCAGAGTTCTTAGAAAAGGTCGGTGCCAGTTACATAAACAGCTATGGATTTACTGTGTAGCCCCATAACTTCATGTCCTCTGCTGCTAATGCTAAGGACTGCTTAAACACATTTGGTTAAAGGATATGACATCACAGGATCACAGGCTGATTCAGTGGTGACTGATGTGGAGTCAATTTCAGTGGGGGTTAAATAACAAAAAGTTGATTCTGTTCATCTGGACGTAGCGTTTTCTGTGAGAGAAACGTTTTGTCTCTCATCCAAGTGACTTCTTCAGTCTCAGCTGACTGCAGGTTTCCCCAACCTTATAATTGGCTGTGAGGTCAGTTTCTTGATCATTAATATGCAATCACTGGTCAAAGATCATTGGGTTTAAATAGCTCTCCTGAGAGGAATGACCACTTGTTGAGCTCATTTTTTTTTGTATGTGTGGGTAATATTTTTAAAGAAGATTTTATAATGTTAAGGTAAGATGAACGTAAAGTCAAGGCTTCCATGTCTGTACAGAAGAGTGAGTGCTTGTTTTTGTTACATGGACTAATCAAGCTATGATATTAATAAATCCAATTGAACAAAAAATAATCATCTCATTCATCAAACAACAGATGAACAATGACTAACAAGATCTACTGTGTGACTGGGAATCTTTCCAGATATCTGTTAAGTGACAAAATGTCTAAGTAGACTAAAACCAGCGAAGAAAATAATTCCCTACTTTGCACTTCCAGAGTTTAATGAATGGCATGGCGATGTGTAGGTTGAATGAAGAGTTCTCCATCTGTGGCGGATTAGATGGCTACCCATGGCTACCAGGACCTGTGCTACAAACTGTCACGCAGAGGAGGGATATCAGATCACTCAGTGACAGTAAGCAAAACAGCCTAGTTCTGTTCAGTAGAGGGAAATTTCTGAGAACTGACAGTTAGGTAGTGAGTTTTCCCCCACAGTCTCTCATAAAAATCATAACACCCCCCCAACAACAACAAGAAATATATATCCTCTAATGCATATGCACATTTATATGAATGCACTCCCATGATGAATCCTAAGAGACAAAGCTTGCAGGTTAAACACTTAGAAAGCCAGCCTTTCCTTTTCCTCAGGAGACAGTGATGCACTTCCATGGAATGCATGCATGCAAGTTTGTCATGCTTGGAAGTCTGGGTGTATGAACTGTGTCTTGTGTTCCTGAAGGACCCCAGATGGGTAAGCAGGCAAGCACGAGCTTTGCCTTTTGGCTTTGGCATGTGAGCGAGCAGCCCGGCAGCCCTGGGTCACTGCACTGCACCTTTCTTTCATATGCACCCGTCAAAATCTAGCTTCTCTGTGAGTCACGTGCACAACATTGCCTTTTTATTCTAATAATCACACAACTTTAAATTCTTTTTTTCATACTTCCTTTAGTTCAGTTTAATACAGACTTACCTTTCATTTATAAGGGCTAACAACAGTTCCGAGTGTAATTTAAATGCTTCTCATTGTTGCAAATTAACAATTAAATTCATGATTGATGAGATGAGAATTTATACTTTAAAATTCTGTATTGCTCTCCTTATATGCCTCTAGCTGTTTCGCATGTTGTCAAAATGCGTCAAACTGCCTCCAATGTGACTGAAGCAGAGTTCTTTTTAAAGAACCACTTTGAAGCGCTCCCCGTTGGTATGGAAGAGCTGCCCACCATTACTCTTACAGAACCTACGCACATCCTATGTACAGCAGCTCAGCACCCGCCTCCCTTTTTCTTGTATCATCCATGCAGGAACACACGTGCAGAAAACGCTTGCCTTTGGAACAGCAATGAAGGGCACAAACACTGCAGCGTATGCATGCTTTCCTACGTATTCTGACATGTTGCTGTAATTCCCACACGATTAACATGACAAGTGCAATGTGAGGAAATCAGAACTGCAGTGTCTTGGAAATGTTTCAACAATGTATGAGAGAAGTGTGAAGATATTATGACTATGATCTGCAAGTAAAAATTCTCATTTAAACACATCCTCAGTTCCAGCAGAGACTGGCATGTGAATTAAATAATAGACTTTGTATTAACCACATGGATTCCTCAATAAACACAGCAATCTTTAATGAAACCTTAAATGTTCACATCTTTAACTAGGATCTTCAAGGACTGAACACCTGAATGCAAAGAGTTATAATATGATATCTCAAAGGTGCACTTTTGGTTCTGATTATTTCTCATTTAAAGTCCTCTGGAACCAACACAGTTACTCAAAGTGTGAGTTATGGAGGGAAAAAAATGTAGCTGCCCTAGATTCTAAACTTGTGAATACGTAAATAATGGATCACTTCTCGGGCCTACGTTGTCTGACATAATTATTGTACATGCTTTTAAAGGAAGTGTCAGATTTCCAGCCCAGATACCAGTCAATGCACTTCTCTTTTGCAAATCCCCCACTTTCTGAAACCCACTTAACACACATACAGAGACAGACACACACACACACACAAAATCTGACCTACTTCTAGTGCATGTGGAGGGAGAGGATGTGACCCTTCGCTCAGTTATTACACTAATTACACGTCGCCACTGACTGTCTCAGTGGCGAATCTTTTAACGTGACATAAGAAAGGAAATTAAGACATCATTAAACACCCTATTAGGGAGGGGGAAGAATATGACTTAGAGGCAATTCTTTTGTTCCTTCCTCCATCTGCGGTGTCAAGACTCATTTAAAGCAGCCGCAAATCGTGATTCACATGATGTCAACGATTACTGAAGTGATTACAGTATTTTATAATGCAAAGCCTCATTTAAAGTAGACTAAGCCATGTTCATTGAGGAACTACATCAACTTCAACAGTAAATTATCTATTTTGAGGGGGAGTGCAACTAAATCGAAACAAAAAAAAAAAAAAATGTGGCCACAGATGTTTTTTTTCCCCTTCCTGTGCTTTGGACATTATTTTCCAGAACATTCCAAATCCATTACTTCGTGGTTAAAAATAGCAAATGTGAGATGCTTACTGCTTAAGCTACCCAGCCCAGCCACTACGGCAAATCACACGCAAGGCTCCTTCTCACAGAGCATACAGAGTGAAACCACATGTGGCACCGTGGTCCACACCACAGATGGTGACATGTAATATAAATGAATAGGGGCAGGGCGCAAATCAAATGGAAGTACCTACATTTGTCCCATGATACTTTTGGTGTAACTATAAGAACTGAACAGATTTAAACAACTAATGCAAAGATTGTAACACTTTAGCCAAAGCCTGATGCAGGTATAGATAATTTTCCTGTCTGTTCATTTAGATTTTTTATTATTTATTCCTTTCTTTGTGTAAAAGAAACAAATAACTTTTCATTATCAATAATTAACTGTCTTTTAGTCCTTCATTTTACTAGTTTTGAACATTTGCCCAGTGCTTAACTGATGTTACACAGCAGAGGAACAAGGTGTCCAAACATTGGTAAATGTCACCACCACCATTGGAACAGTCAGTTAGGTCGATTATTGATACTACGGTCACCAGTATATGTTACTGATATATTGGTTCCATTTGGAGTTTACCTTAAAAAAGAATAGATATAAACAATATATCACATTAACAAGTACATTAACAACTGTGTCCTGCGTAGCTCAACAGCACGAGCATTTCTAATGCAATACAAACAGATACACACAAAACAAAAAGGGAACAACAGTTCTCTGCTGTTCTCCATGTTTGTTCACCACCTTTGTTTGTTGGGTTTTACTACAAAGACCACGGTTGTGTTTTCTGCTAAAGTTACCTCTTCTAGTACTCTCTGTCTATTATGCCATCTATGGCTTTCTCTCTTTTTTTGTTTGTTCAGGTGGGATCACCTGTCCCCCTCACATGACTGCTGTCAAGCTGAAGCCAAGGTCAGATGTCTGACCCTACAGAGCAGGGCACCTTACGAAATACCAGTATTTACTAGTTTAACTACTGGAACAGTAATCAAAGAGGCACCAGCCTGGCTGCAAAACTGGAGCCTGCTGTATGTGCTTTAGCCAATTACAGGTTTATTATCTGAGCTATAAATGGCAAGTTAAGGAAATGAGAAGTGCAGATGGAGATGAGCTTACATTTAAGGTTTTACGTAAATGTAAAACAAAAACAAAAATAAAAAACTTGTGTTGATTCATGATTTTACAGATGGTTCAAACATTTGCCCATGGCTCGTCCATGATGTGCTACGAAGTCATTAACAGCTACTGACAATGCACTGGTGCCACTAATTTTTGAAAACTATATGATTGTGAGATTATAACAAAGCTAAACAACTGCACAACTGACAAATTAAGATCCGTGGACTGAAAGTTATATTTTATCCATAGCTGATGCGTGCGCTTGTTCGCCACAGTTCTACACGAACATGGCACGCACAAGATTAGAGCAATCCTTGCTCTGAAGCAGCTGTAAGCTTTTTTTCCTCTTTTCTTTCTTTCTGAAAGCCTGATGCCTTCCTCATCTCCTCTATGAAACATGGACAGATGGGACGAATGTAGAGAGTCAGAGTGAGATAGCAAGGGTGAGGGATATAAAGAGTGAGGGGGGAAGGGGAGGGTTCTGTCTGTGTAATCTGCCCAGAAACTGGCCATGGGCACAAACGAGCGGCGGTCTACGTGGAATTCAACTGCGCTTAGTGATGGCAGATGACTAAGACCTACTCCGTTTCCAACAAGTTTTCATCCTAAATTTGAGCATCCATATAACAAGTTCTTTAAAAAAAAATCAAAAAACAAAAAAGGCAAAAATTCATCATGAACATACATATTGCATGCACATGTGGCATCAAGAGCTGAACCTGAATATTAGTTCACTGAATTAATATTTGGATTTGTAAGTTATTTTTCTGTTAACCAGCGAATAAGCTGTTGGGAAAGGAGCTATGTTGTTCTTGTGGTCTGTTATCCAGGAGGGTGTACACCGTCTATGTTGCTTCCAACTTTCTCTCTGGGTGATCATTATTGTTATGTAAATGTAGACAAAAATCACAGCATACCAATAATCTCTGACGCATTATGACAGACAAAATTGTTAGAAAAATATGAAGTAACTCTAACTGATCTTAGCAAGTTACTATTAGAAAAGTTTGTTTGTCCAGTTGGACAGTGACAGTAGGTGAGGACTCATAAAGTCACTTCAAGTTTTAATGGTAGGAAAATCTAGAGGCGTTTCTTTTTCACAAGACAGGGAATATATAAAAAGCACAGCTGCCACAAGGAACAGAATTTTGAGTGTACTGATATATATCTAACTAGAAAAGTTTCTTACATGGTCAGTGCCTTACGAGCAAACGTGATTTTTCACAGATTTTTTTACTGCATTTGATAAACAGAAAGGGATTGCGTCAAATTTCCACATACAGCAGGATCCTTCTTGGCTAAGGAGTTAAATAATAATTAAAAAGTATTGGGACTCTATGCAAACTATACCAAATGAGGACAGTCTGGTTAGATGACAGGGAACACAACAAAACAAAAAAATTAAAAAAAAAATGCAGAGGGTGTGAAAATGCATTGCTACATGTGGGTGGGTGGGAATGAAACTTCTGAGCATTCAGGCAGTTTTGACCTCAATCCCAAAAAAGAGATTCAGTGTGTGGAAAAGAGAGAGACAATTTTTCCAATGGCAGTAAGCTCACAATAAAAATGTATATATGGATATGAATTCGGAGCTAAAACGAGACTGGAAACCGAGGGCAATAAAATGCAAATGGAAGTTAAAAAAAAAATAAAAGAAAGAAAGAAATCACTATAGACTTGCAGAATCCCTGCCACAAATCTAAAGGACACAACTGGTAAATAAAATAGAACACAGTTGACCAGACCACAGCTAGTTTCATGCTAAACTTGCTGAAACACATTCATGACACATGGCAAAGGAGAGATGGAGGACAGGCTGAAACGAATGAAAACAGAGGATACAAAACAAATCACTTTGAGAGAACTGGGATGAAAGCAAAAATGTGTCAATTTACCCTTTTCGAGCAGCAACCACAGACATAAACACGTGCTCACGCACAAATACACACACGTGCAGAGCGTGCTGGAATAGAGAGAGGGCGATGCGCTCTTTGTGTGGCTGGGCCAAGAGACTCTGGGGCTGAAACCCATCACTAACGCACGGATTAGTTCACACGTGCACACTGCCTTTTAATCTGGTCCACTGACAAAGGTTGGACGAGAGAGAGAAACAGAAAGAAGGCAACTGACAAATAGATGGCCTGAATGAAAATGATGGCCACAGAAACAGAGCCAGAGTTGGAGGGTAAAGGAGGAATGGGGGTTGTAATTGACGGGTCAGAGGTGACGAGAGATGGAGGGCAGGGCCTGCCTTTATGTGCACTTTAAAAGAGTGATACCACCTGATCTAAAATACTATCAATACATGTGTCTTTGGCAAATGGCCTAAATCCCACAGATCATATCATGTGACTGTATACCTACACTACTCAAAACACATTAATTTCTTCCTTTAGGGAGCAACCTCTTTTTCCATTTGTCTGCTCTTCAGCTTGCGGACACAATGGCACACACGGTCACTGACCCATCGGCAACCCTGAGTTTCCCTTCAGCCTTCTGTCAGTGGAGTGGTGAGGGCAAAAGCTTTGGATTAAAACTCCAGTATGGCTTTTCTCCAAAAATGGGCCTAGTGTAAAGCCAGGGACATCCAACCAGATGTTGGCTCTGGGGGCAGGTTGGGTCCTGTCAAACAACAACCCCCTTAGTTGTTCATGTGCTTTAATACATCCAATAGAGAGTGGGGGAAGGCATGTCAGCCAAATGCTCTAAATCAACCTTTAATGCGCAAAATGTACACGTTTCTCTCTCTAAATTCACTTAAAAGTCACTCAATCCAGCTAGTGGCATGCAATTCTACTGAAGTTATGCATTAGTTTTAAACATGTGCATTTCATATGACTTTCAGTGCAGGTTTGATGATGAGAAAGTACACGAGGCAGCTGTTGAGGGAGTAAAGGGTGGAGACTTTTTTTTTTCATATGCATCTCCATCACACTGCTCTCATTGGTGAAAAATTAACCTCTGTGATTGGTCAGAAGACAGTGGTGTTTTCCCCCTTTTTCCCCAGCTGTGAGGCTAAAAATAGAAGCAATAGTCAGATTTAGCCTAACTGAGTATGTCTTGCACTTTCAGCTAGGATCCCCTTTTACCTCTTTCTATCCCAAGTCACCAGGCAGATCATTTAGCAAGCTTCTTCAGGAAAAAGGAAGGGAAGCAGGAACATTTCTTCCTGGAACATTATGTAACCCCAGCCTCACCCATTTTCTCCAAAGTGGCCTAATCAAGCAGCATCACCACGGTTTTGTTAATGGCACAGGTCAAAAAAACCACCGTGTAGGAGGAACATTTTGCAGAGTATTATGGTACAGACACCTACAAACTAATAAAAAGAAAATGTTTCTATTTTAATCACTGAAAATTAAACCAGGTTTTGAGTCAGAGAGGGGATTGTTTGATGGCTTAAACCTGCTGACTAAGCTTCTATATCCATTCAGCTTTATTCCTTTTGGTCACACCATCCTTCCACAGAGTGCTGTGTATATGTACTCTTGCAGGATAAAGGCACAACAAGAAGAAGCCCAGACAAGGGGTCAAGTGTCAGAAGAGCCGAGACAAGATGTGAGTGATGAGAAAGCCTTCAAGTGCCTACATATAATCCTCTGTATGGGTCTTCTTTACACCTGTCTACAGAACATTTGTGTCGGGACGAAACAAAGATCTACGGTCTTATCTGACGGCAAACCAGTGAGGATTGCCAGAACATGCTATGTCCATGACACCTTACAGACCTGTTTTCAATCAAGCAGTATTTGATACTGAAACTATGGCAAATGAACATTACAGATAGTAATAAAGGTGTGAGATAATTATAGCACCCCATGTAATAAGATGATTCAAACTGGTCATTCTTTTGACCAGGAAGTCTTTTAAAGAAGCAGTTACAACTAGGGCTGCACGATTAATCGTTAGAAAATCGCGATCTCGATTCATACTTATGTGCGATCTCATTTCCAAATGACAACGATTTAAAAAAAAAAAAAAAAAAAAGACGACGACGATTGTACCGCATGATCCGGGACGTAATCTGCATGAAAACAAGCGCTCCCTCTTCCTGCTCAACAAATGACAAGGGCGGAGCCTTATACCACGTGATACAGAAGCTGTGCCGTGATGCTCAAATTGGCAGGGAAAAAACAACGGAGAGCACGTCAGGGATGACGAGAAAGTGACAGGAGAAAATTCGTCCCGGTCAACCACCCAAGCATCAATAACAGGAACCTTATACAGCGCTTCCCTATACACGTCGAACTCCCGCAGGCACAAAGAAATTACGGAGGCTATTACTTATCACCTGACCAAAGATATATCAACACTGTGCAAAACGAGGGATTTAGGAAAATGATCAACACCCTAGACAAACGCTACACAGTGCCGTCCCGCAACTATTTTTCTATTATTGCACTACCTGCTCTATGCACGCAGTGTCGAGCAACGGTGGAGACGGAATTTCAAGCAGTACAACATTTTGCGGCAACCACAAAATGTGAGGCATTTATTGTTTTTATGTTTATTTATTGTTTTATGTTCAGTTTCAACTGTTACGAAGTTGATGTGCAGTTAATAAGTGCAATAAATATTTATATTGGAAAAGAAAATCGTGAGAGAATCGTGATCTCAATTCTAAGCAAAAAAATCATGATTCTCATTTTATGCAAAATCGTGCAGCCCTAGTTACAACAGTTATCAAGCTTACATTGGCAGCATGCCAGTGATAACAAATGTTTGCAAACTTTTTTCATATTTTAACAGTACTTTGTTCCATTGTTGTTTCCCTCTCAGTAAAAAGGTTCTATTTGTCTATTAAAAAAACAAAAACAAAAACACAATATGGAGGCTTATGCGGATTTTTCACATTCTTGATGTTAAAAGGTAAGTGCTCCCCCAAAGGTTGTATGTGACTGGCCTGCTAAGAATGCCAAACTACAAAAAGGCGTTACTGTCAGAACCCTCAGAAACCCAGCAGCAGGTGCGATTACTATGTAAATCAGAAAAGGCTAATCCAGTCTCCCTCCACTTGACTCAGAACAGTTCACTTATGCTACCAATGTGGCACAAGTGAAATGCAAACGTCTCAGCCTGTCTTATAGTTGGCTGAAGATAATACACACATTCCAGAACACACGATTTAAGTGTGAAGATTCTTTCACCATGTTATGAGTGAACTATAATTTTAAAAAGAGAAAATAACGTCTTCATTGCAGCTGAGAACCCTCCACACTAGTCGGTAGAGCAGGTAGACTTCTAGCCAGAGCTACAAATTGACTGTTTGCCAACCGAGTACAGGCTTATGTCCTACTGACAGGGCAGAAATGCTCATTGTACACACACTGAGAGTTTATATAAGGCTTGCGTGCTTCTTAAGGCTCCCTTAATCAGGTGTGTTTGACCAATCCTTCTACTCATCCCATCAGCCTCTCAATAACTTCCTTGTACTGAGATACCATCGTTGGCTAAACCAAAGCTTAGCTCGACTATTCAGAACTGGGTCTGAGTGGCTTCAGAGAGAGGGTAGGTGACATGCCTCAGCACATGTGCATGCTCTAGCTGGGCTCACCAGACCAAAGATCAAGTCTCTTAAGCTGCTTTTCTGAGCCAAGAAAAGCTTACAAGTCGTCACGTTGGTCAGAACAAATGGTCCCAGTTTTAGACCCTGCAGCAGGGCCTGAGAATGGGCAGCACTCCCTGGACTCGTGAAGCAGTATTGCTTTCTTCAAGGAACATCAGCACAGTCAGAGTAACCCAGGCTTATTCATGTTTGACTGCTCATTCAACCCAAAGGCTGGAACAGCAGTGCAGTGTTTCAAGCCCACTGGTTAAAAAGAGCAGAAATGAATGAGGGCAGTCAGTGGAAACAAAGTAATGTGCCATTTAAAAAAATGTGCCACCCTTCTATAGTGATATTTAGCTTAGACTTACTGGAAAATTAAGAAAAGCTTTCAAAAGTTTGAACACATAAAGAAAAATATAGCTGTATGGGTTGTGACTAGCTGAATCACAGTTAATTTTGTGTCACGCATGCATGTGTGTTATTGCATGTTATCCACTTTTTACATTTTGGACTGGATTTGTGCCCAGACATGAACAGATGAATATGATTTAGTATGTTTGCAGTTTGTTTTAAGACCTTCAATGTCAGTGGTGTCCTCCTGATTAAATTTACAGCAGAGATAGCAAAGGTGTTTTTTCACATGACTGTCATCGATCTAGCAGTTTTTTTGTTGGCCAGTAACTGTCTGCATATTCTGAAAAGAAAGTGGGCTTTAAAAGCAGGGACTAAACTGGGTAACTGCATTAATAAAAACCTTCTTTGAACTCTGAAATATATGATCCCACTCTGCTGGAGACTATATATTGGCCTGAAAATTGTCATAATAGGTGTTGTTTATATAACAGCTAAAGGTAAATCTGACCAAGTTCATGACAAGTTCATACACTTCACACATACACAAACAAAAGGTGACTGCAAATGAGGCATTACATGTTTAGACAAAACAAATTCAGACTTCACAAACACTCCTTACATGCCAGGCAGGCCAACCTCTAATGGCTAAGGGTGTTTCTGATAAACATATCCACAGAATCACTCTCAGAGGTGTTTAGCTCATTCTTTGAGGTGCTAATATACCCTCTGCAGTGGTCGCTTTGCTCACCGCTGTGCCATCGTCGCACAGATGGAGCCATTTATAACTGCCATTAAGTTGTAAGAAGCCGTTGCAGTATTCTCCAAAACGATAGGCGTCTCCACTCAGACAACTCAAGTTTTTCAAATTACTCCAACACTTCTCCAACATTTGTATTTGTATGTGTCCGAGCTTCTGTGCAGGATTATCATTATAATGGCCGTAAAAACCGACATGATTAGTGCAAGACTGTGCCACAAAGATTGTGTCTTGCAGCACAGGATGTGATGTGAAACTTGTCACCAGAGACCCGCGACACGAGCCACATGGCGAGCATAAAAACGGCCTTAGGCAGCTCCCCGTGTCAAATCAAAAAGAAAAGCTAACATTGGTTTTACTACGTGGGAAAATTTTCTGACTGCATTACAGACCTGGCCTCAACGAACTATATTAAAAATGGATGAGTGGCAGTTCAGGAGGAACTCAGATGATAAGCAGTGGTTCTTGTTTTGTTACCTTTTGATTGATGGCTTTATTATTAATCAATGAAACAAGCTTTTACTAGCTATAATAAATCCACAACTGCTCGAGCCTCTACAGATTCAACTCCGAGCCATAAAAAAACCTCTTAATTGTTTAATGTTATGCACATGCTTTACACAACGCACAACAATAAATCACCAACTAACCTGAGCACTTTGAATTTATAATCAACACGTTTTAAAGAAAATGACTAATAACCATAAGGCCGTGAGATCAAAGCAGTCGAACCACAACATGCAGTCATACAAGCCTTTTACTGTTAAATCCTACTAAGGGACTGTAATTTAGCAGTGACATGTGGAAGTGAAATAAGGCTGTTAGAAGGTACATGATCAAAGCGGCAGATGACTACGTTATCTGGTCCCACGGTAAGTATCTGGAATGTGTGTGGGGTTTTTTTTTTTTTCCCCTTTCGGTGCCTTTTATCCATGTCCTAACGTCTCTGCTGTCACACTGAGTCTACAAGCCTCAGAGGTTATCAAGAGCTGCGGTAGCCATGCAATGCAAATCATCTTGCCTGCAGTAGATACACAAGTTTGATAAGTGTTGGAAAAAGCTCCACCCAGGCTGGACCATAAAGAAGCTGCTTCCAATTTACAGGACTTGGAAGTCTGCTGAGATGGAACGAAAGCTGCTTCTGTTGCACGATCATGTTATAAGCCTGACACACTTGGATGAACAACTATGCTCGATACATATGACTTACATTGGGGCATGTGCTTAAAGGGAATTGGATTAGCTTCTGGCAAAAAGAGGGATTATAAATGATTCTGACTTTAAGTGTGCTCTAAAAGGATTGATTACCATTTCAATTTTTACTCTTTCTTTGCAAATGGAAATGTGAATTAGTCTCATATTCGCCTGCTACTAAGCTGCAACACCATGCTAACTGTGTCAAGCTGAAAACAAAGACAAGAGTGAAGAGAAGAAAAAAAAACATGGTGTCAGTATCCGTACTTGGTACAGGACAGCTTATTCCTGGCCTGCTCTGCTGCTGCATCTCTCTCTAAGACTGCAAAGTGGAGCCAGGAAAAAGAGGAGGGACGGGATAGAAAGTTTCACTGGACATTACGCATGTATTGCGAATGAAAACACACTGAGACTAAACTAATGCTTTCAAATGCACAAATGAATGGTCAGTCGTTTTTAACATTTAAACAAGTTAACTTATTTCTGCACTTCTTTAAACCATCTCTAGTGATTTAGTACTTTGCAGAAAGTAGGCTGTTTTTCAGGGGATTCTACAGACTGTGCCATTTAATTAAAGGAAGCAAAAACAGCACAGTCAGAAGATTCCTGTTCATACAAACTAAGCATTATTGTGACACAATTAGGATGCTTACTTTATGAAGTAATAATTTTTTGGAGGAGTAATATATGATGCAAACAGAAGATAGCGTGGAGTATAAAACATTGGAGTAAAACTCACACATATATAGATCACCAAATCTAATTCAAACTTTTAAAAAAAGCATTAGAGCAAAAAGGATAGGAAAGTACGCCTATTCTGCGTCTCCTGTTATAGTTAGCAGTGATTCCTTCTGTTCTGTCAAATATAGGCTTTATACAAGTCTGCTCTGAATGACCATGGCCATAGAAACAAGCCTTACTACAAGATCAGCCCAAAGAATGTACAAATCCATCCTTCACACTGTGTTTTAGGAACAAACAACTGAGTTGGCACCTTTTTTTTCCCCTTTGAAATGTATTTGTGGGGGTGGAACGCTGAAAGAAAAAAAAAATGCAAGTCTGCATGGGTGCTGCAATCTGCTGAGGCCACTCAGTCGACCGGCCGGCCTTGTGTGGCTTTGTATATGAGCACCAAGATGAGACATCAACTCTTGTCTATATTTAGATCACTGGACAGCTCTCCTTCCAATGTTCCCATCCTTTCAGAAAAGGCTGCCAGGGAGAATGGCGAGAAAAAACAGGCTGAGGTGATATGTAATTACACTGAATGGATCCAGCCTCTCGCATCCTTTCATTGTACCCACACGCTCAGAGATAATGAAATGGAAGGCATGCTTTTTTTTTCTTCATATATTTACCATAAATCCTGCAAGTCTAGCCACTCTTATTTATGGTGTCAAAGAAAAGGCTCTAGTGCTTGACTCTGGTTGGAATAAAGAGCATAAACACCAGCAAGTACCCTAGTAGTGAACTCAGTCTGATAAGGGCTTCCAAGGTGCTGTTGCTCTTAGCATAAACCATCCCAAACCAAAGTCTGGTTAAATGCACCACTTCCTACACTGCAGATACCAACTTGAATGCAGACATGTAATTCAGTACAGAAACATAAGAAACTTCAGATGAAAATACAGGGCTGAAATTTTTGCTGCTTCTACATACTACATTTACTTAATCTCATTTCACTTTAAGTTTTTAAAATCATACCCTAGGACAAACGTATGTCTGCTACACACTAAAACTGCAGGGCGTGTACACAAACTGGACACAACCATTGGACTGCAAACAGAAAAGCACCCGTATTTTATTTGACTGAATAAAATAGGCTTAAAATAATTAACATGATAGTCCAAAGATCTAAGCCTAGCCAGAGATGCAGCTTCAAAATCACGCCTCTCTGTTAGTAACAAACAAGGTGCAAAGTAAAATCATAACCCTGCTAACCAGTGCAGTTCTGCTATACTTTGATCTGGAAAATGAATGGATCTATGCTGTGCCAGAGTAAAATGGCATATAATCACTTGAACGGAGCAGTACGTATCCACAATCTGGACGAGGGTGTGGACATAAACGTGCAAGGAAAAAAAGCCTGCCAGTACTAACAAATGCTTATGTTACAACCTCAGTAAGATGTAGCTTACCACAAAAGAATGTGTTTTGATTGGTTCAAATATGCCCAATATCGTTATATGGCAAGTTCATTCATTAGATTTTAACCCTTTTCTGACTGCTAGACTGGTCAACCATTACTGAATATCAACTAAGAGCTCAGACAGAAGTTTATGTCACACATACCCACAGAGTTATATGCAAAAACGTGGAGAAGGAAACTGCGTATGATTCACTGTTACACAAAAAGGTGGAAGGATTATGCATATTAGAGGTGGAAATGGGTAAGGTGAAAAGAAAAAGAGGAATTCATGAACCCAACTGGGCCACCCAAGTACTTTTATCTTTAAAGACCTGTTGAAAAATAAGCGTTTACTTAAAAGGCCATAACCTTGTAGGGGAAATGAAGAAGTAGGTCATAACAGACTTGCTATATGTGGGTAGGGCATGTATGAGCCTGCAGTCTGTGGTCTGATTAAATCCGAAATGTGTTTTAAAGACGTACTGCCAACTCACCTATTCTTTTCCAGCTCGTTATGTGTCGACCTGCAAACAAAAACAAAAAGCAGAAGCTGTTAAAAAAAAGAAAAGAGAACAAATGTACAATTTTGCCTTAATGAGCAAGCAAAATAAAGGTACAGGGCATCTTTATCAGAAAAAAAACAATGTACTTTACATGTGTAGTATTAGAATACTAAATATGTATGAGCTAGAAAACCACGGGCTGAGAAGTGAATGGTGAATTGGAGTGTCAAATTTGATTAACAGATTTATTAATTAATCTCAAACTAGACCAATTCTAGGCTCAGTGCACTGAAGCCTTTACACAAACAAATGTCAACGTGACATCCAGGAATGCACTGTGGCACAGTGCCTCTTCCTCAATAATGCAAGGGAGGATGTGACACTGCAGACACTTACATTCACACTGTGCATGTGTGTGCGACTGGTAAAGTAGGAGCATGCGCACACAAATACACAAAAGCAGCCAGGATTCAGTGCTCTGTTAATAATCTAAAGTGAATCAGCTCGTCCCTAAGAGTGTCTGTGTGTGGAAACATACTGAAAGGAGACAAGGCCTCCTCCTGATTTTTAAATGGCCAAGTTCCCTTTCACACAAACTGCACTCTACCTCCTCCCAGGGGGCAAAAAGGGGGTAGGGGAGTGCTGCTGGATGCAACCTGGTCAAGCACTTTTCTATAGTGTGGGTTATCAATACTGCAGTACGCTTTTTTCTTGCCATCTTGGTAATAAGCATGCAGGAAATATGGACGAAGCAAGAGGTAAGAACAGAACAGAGGGAATGCTGCGGTTCCATCTGTAAAAATTGGCCCAGACTCAGAGGAATTCATTTTTTAATGAATATATTACTGTTTATTTAGCTGGATATGCTAGACAGTATGGTAAGTCAACTGTGGCAGTATATTTGATTTGACATGACAAGGTCTATGACCAGGCTGAGTAGCTACTATTACAACAAAACCCAGGCACGTTTCAGACACTGCAGGCCATTTGCTTAAAACCTGAAGGAGTCTACATGCTCACATGCATGCCTTCATCTTTTATATACTATATAAGCCCTGAAATCATGCATGGATGTGCTCTTCACCAGGCCAGCCACACAAACTAAAATCATATGACTGGTGCATTTAAAACAGCATAATCTCTTTTTGTTTAATGGTGATCTCCATAAATGTCATAAAAAATAAGCTAAAAGCCACACAATTAGTTCTTTATTGGGAAAATGAATAGCCACAGTCTTGTGTTGAAAGCTGACTTCTTTGCACACATGTAATTATTTTCATTGTCTCCAACTCCGCTTATTTCTGTAACTGTCTGATCTGTAAAGTCAGATCAATAGTTGTGCTAACAGAAGATTAATACTTTGGAGTGCATAATTTGCGTCATCTGCTGTCACAGTGGTTTCACTGAGTCTGTGTTGCTTGGTAACCAACATCCTGCTTTGTAACCTTTCCAAACTCTGAATGTTTTACCAAAATGTGAATCTTCATTTGGTTCCCTTTAAAAGCACATTTAGGGAACAATGTTAAAATTCAAGATTCCAAGGAACTTGTGTGAAACCAAACTTCTTTTTTTACATTTGGGAAATCTCTTCAGCTGCTCTATTTCACTATACTGAAAAGTGAGGTAAGCTTCAGGTCAGCCCTGATACAAGCACACACAGTCACACTATATCTCAGCATGGCCTTTCATTTGGCCTAAGTCAACTTACGTGGGTTTTATCATCACAATCCTTTTTCCCTGCCTCCTGAATCCCATATCTGCATGTCTGGACAGTGACAGCAAGGCCACACAGAACAGCAGCATGCTTCCTTCTGCAGGCAGGCATGCATGTATGTGTACGCGTATGTGTGTGCATGTATATGCATGCAGGGAGTGGGTCAGCGAGATAAAGCTGCCCTGCTATAAACGGTAGGCAAGAGAGGACAGATTCAGATAAGCCCATCACTTTAAGCCTCAACACGCTACTGAGAAGGCAGATATAACTGGAGCAAGCAACTAAGAGCGTGTTAAAATAAAATGTAATATTAATGTAAATATTATAATGAATAAATTAGTATATTCTCTAAGATGTCAGCTTAACATTAATTTTAAAAGGGTCCTTGGAGTGTTTATAAGTAAGGAATAAACAAGAACATGTTTGAGACTGAAGCTTAGGTATATGTGATGTTTTTTTTGTCATTAAAAATGCAGACACAGAAGATGGCTGCGTTGTAGATCTCTTTAGCTAATGCACCATGCCTTTATTTTGCTCACTCGGCTTCTGTCATACACAGGATCTCTGAATTAAAAAGGCCCATCGAATGATCTTATTTTTTAGTTTGCCAGATGCCCATCTCCCCATGGGAGTAAACGAAACCACATCACAATATGAAGCTGTGAATGGGTGTTTAATACAAAATGTGTTAACGCAATAGGCGAGTTGTAAACATAGCTCTATGAATAGAAACAACAAGCATTATCCCTGCACAGTTTTATTGGTAGTGCTTCTTCACATCTCGAAGCATTTAAAAACCAAATCTTTTCTCTTTGCCACTTGCTTCCATTTTCTCTCCTGCATACGTAAACAGTTTGATTACAGACTCTCAAAGTTGTCCCACTTTAGAAGCAGATTTCAGAAAAAGCATGCATGGTGAAAGCTTAAAGCTTTTCTAGCATTTAACTTTACATTAAGCATCATTAATGTGTCCTTATGGAATTTCTCACAAGACTAAATGTTATGAAGAGTTATGAATACGATGTCAGACTAACAATATATCTGATCGTGACTGTTGCCATGCAGAACTAGGCAGCATTCTGCGCTCATGATGAGTAATGCGCAGTTCCTGTTTGGTGGCCTTTTCTTACATTAATATTAAAAAGCTCTGCAAGAGTACGAGTGGGCTTTGTGTTTGATGTATGACTGTCGATGGAAAGATTAATGTAAGCAGCCTAACTTAAAAAAACAAACAAACAAAAAACCCACACAAAGCCAGTGGGTCTTAACTTAGGAGATCCTCCCAACTCCGGTTACTAAATACAAGTGTCTGCCATCAGTGAAAGTAATGTGTTTGACAAGGGTCTTAATCTATGTGGCAGTCATTATCAGCGAGTGTTACTAAGCATATGTTCCATAACAATCACCAGTAGCTTTGAAATTATGCAAACTGTGAACCCATGTTTTTTTTTTTTATAGAATATGGAGGTAAAGATGAAACAGCAAGTCAGTGATTATACAAAACATAAGTCCTATAAATGGCTCCACATATTCATCTTTTGGTGTCTGCAAACAAAACATGCCATAAATAGCAGCATTTCCTCTTTAGGGGATAAGACTAAATATCCCTTTCTCCCACAGTGAAGTGGAGAATCCATACTAGGGGGAAATACAGAAAGTCAACCACAAAAAAAAGAAATTACTAAATTTAAAAATCACGGAAAAATGTTTCTGCGTTGTTTAGCCAAGAAATAGAAGAAGTAGAAGATGTTGCTGCAACAATTTTTTATTTTTTCTTAAGCGACATTTTTTCGTTTTAAAGTCTTTACTTTCACCATGATCCCTAACCTTGACCACTGCAGTCCGTTTGACAATCAGCTGATGAAAAGCCAGCAGAGCCCCTGTCGCTGCCCCCCACCACCGAACCAGCGGTGTTTACGGTCAAACGTGCACGTAGCTACTATAAATGTCTCTACAAGTTCGAGGATCGATCTTTTGTTATTCAAATGTCAGTGTCTCTTTACATAGAAAGCCCCTTTATCTGAAAAGCGTAAACGCTGCAATAAACAGATGGCAGCAGTTTAGGATCACATGCTATCTGCAACAATGTCATCCATCCCAGAACTTGACTTTCATTACTGGCATATAAATAGAAAATTCCCCAGCAATCACAAAAATGATTGAGAATAGTGTCTTACCTATTGTGGTTACTGTTGAACTTCTTATTTCGGAATTTCCTTTGCCTCTGGTAGTTTGTGTTCTGATTTGATGGAAACGTCGAGGCATATCCATGTTCACACTCTGTTGGAAAAAAAACTGGTGGTTAACTGACTAGCCACTTTTTTTTTTCTTTTGGGGGACACTTTCTACTTCGAGAATCACCCTTTTTGAGCCGACAACCAGTACAGGGTTGTCACTGCCAACTGAGACATTTGGAAACGTTATTACCTCTTTCTCTCCTTTCTATGTATTCTGCTGCTTCCAGTAACCGCTGGATATTTATTAGCTGAACAGCCGTCATTCTTTCTTGAGGCTTGCTGTGTTGGACGTTGCAATATAGCTTTGAAAGCAGCAGCAACGACCGCTTTTTAATTACAGGGAAGACAGTGCATTGGTTATTATTAAAACTGACGTGTTATATCCTTGTTCCGTGCCTTTGCTGGCTCATGAGCAGCCTTCGCCAAAAGGGAAGGAAAGAAAAAAATCCAGTGTTCGCAAGCTAGCAAGCTACAGCCAATCCTCGCCAGAACTCACTGTTAGAAAAAGAAAGCGTATCAAAATATTTAAAAGTTTCTACGAAACACGATATCAAATTGGATAAAAAAATATGATAAAAACAATATAAAACGTCCCCGAGGGAACCCTGAACCAGCAATGTGCGTGCTGCAGTTCGTTTCCTCTCCTTTCCTGTTTGTTTACTTAGCTGCTCAGCTGAGAGGCGGGGATCCAGCGGCGGGAGAGGCCGGCCTAAGTGCAATGCATTCTGGGAAATCGAGTATTTTGGTGAATATGGTCCATTTTACCTCAAACGCAAACATTCCATTAAGTTCACAATTTAGCCCACCTTCACTGAGATATATATCGATTGGAAAATCATTCATGATTGTAATAATTTTACAATTGCAACTACAACAGGTCAGTGTAAATTAATACATACATTAGGCAGAGTTCCAGTGCACAGATCAACAGAAATTATTTTAGAAATGGTGTGTTTACTATTGTTCTTACAAAGTTTAGGAACGTTGTTGCTCCTTTTCATGACAACGTCATAAATGTATGACAAAAAAACTAATAAATCATTAATTAGAGCTGCTTTTCATATTTAAATTACTAAATATCCATGTAATTCCATATTCTTCCCAGACTACGCGTCCTACAGAAAAGCCCTACAAATCCCATCCTTCACTGGGACAGTAGGCGTGTCTTGGTCGGCTGTAGCCAGGCCCAGCAACACATGACGTTGATATCAAGCGTAACTTCGATTGGCGAAAGGCTTTGACAGGCGGCGAGGGTTGAGCTCGCTTCTAGCCAACCGCAGGAGCCTTGCGCCATGTGGAAGCCAGTGCGACACGCCCCCCAAAATAGCAGGAAGCAAACAATCGAGAGGACTGCTCTCTGTAGAAAATTTCCCACGTTGCATTATTACAGTCGATATCACTTCAAAGGCTTTCGCAGCGCGTTCCATCCAACGTGACCGACCTTTCTGCACGAAAAATGCCGTGCACAGAAAAATGCATATACAAATTCGTCTTTTCGGTCTTTTAAAGTCACGATTTAGATGAAAGCGAAGCCATGAAAATGATCATAAAGAGTCGTTTTTAGTAGTGCATTGACCAGATAACATGTCATTATATTGGATACGTGCCAATCCAATACCCATCTGAATGATCGTGCTTTTTGCAATCAGCCAACTTATCTATAATTACATCATTTCTTATAACGTGATAAACAAGCAAATCATGCAAGGTCGGATATTTTCTAAACAGTCGATTCAACGCCGCGAGCTATAGCCGTGGCGTTTATCTATAAAGTTTCAGTTTGTTTCACCGATCGAGTCTGCGGGGGCACAATGACATCATCCTAAACTGAGTTGGAGGGCGCTGCAATGTGGTCAGATTTATTATAACGGAATCGTAGCCAACATTCACACCCACACACCTAATCATTATGTCATATTGCTTTGTCTATGCAGCAGGGAGGTACAAAAATTACAGATCCCTGTGTTGGGAGTTGTGGAGAGTGACATAGCTCTACACGAAGATAATGCGGATAATGCAGGTAAAAATAGTCCGGAAAATTACGAAAGCTTATATTTTTCCCCTCCCGTAACTGCGATAAGTAAGGTCATCAGTCTGGTGCTCTTTCATATTCTGTGTTTACTGCAGGCAGCGGTGCTTAGTTGAATGAACTCAACCCTTTGTTGTCTGAATCTGTTGACAGTGAAGTCTTTTTTTCCTTCCTGAAATTCAGATGCAAAGGGGAAAAAAGATCAAACGCAGCACACAAATAAAACTCACTTCCGTCCTTCCTCTCGGCGCTCTCAAGAAACCTAGCAGCCTCCAGCAAAACTTGTACATTTTTCAGAAAAGTGTTGATCTGCTCCATGTGGGAGTCTTTGGAGTTGAAGACGTCATTGAAAGGACAACTAGACATCTCGAAATCTTGCTGATCCAAGAGAGACGCATCGGAATCAAAAAAGAACTCCTCACTCTTCAAACTTCTTCTTTGCCTCTCACTTTTGGCCATTTCCCCCCCTCTTAGTTTCCGAGCTTTCTGGCGACGGGCTGAGCGCAATTCGCAGTGAGGCAGCTTCTGGGGGACGCTGCTCTTGTCAGATGGTGTCTCTTTTCTTTCTTTCTTTTCTTTTTTTTTTTTTTATGAATGCAGGGTGTTTAATGTGGAGCAGTGGCCAATGTCAGTAGATGATGGTGCATGGGAAAACAGGGAGCCCGGCCCCTTAGAGTCTAAGGATTCCGCATGGTCCCTGTGCCCGCCCTTGAAGAGAATACAGAATCGTGCATGCATGGACGCTATACCAATGAATCATATTTACATGTCAACATTACATAAGAGTTTCATAATTCTGTTTTACATGGCATCACATTAAACAAAAAGAAGCATAACTTGAGTTTAAATAGCAGTGGCAGGTGTGGGACTAACAGTTTTTATTGTATTCTACTGCTGTTTACAGAAGTCAATCTATGAGAAAGGCATTTAAAACTTGATTTGAAGGTAAAAAATAGTTTTTGTTGTTTTAATTTGTTACAAAGAAGTAGGAAATTATTATTTTCTTCACTGACCATGCTATTTGAGCAAATAAAAAGGTTAAAAAAATAAAATAAACAAGGCTCTGTGCGTGTTTATCATGCCTATACTGTTTTCTCACCAGCATTTTTTCCAGATCTTTATGCCATAGTATACTTCAAACTGAACCTCCCACTGAAAGTTACCATCTGTAAATCCAAACAAAGACCAGTACTGGAGATTACTGGGCTACAAACATGTCTAGTCATGTTCCTGGGTCAATGGCCTAGGATTTCAGAACTCAGCCTTTTTATTAAATATGTTATTATTTATTCCTTTGTATGCTTGTTTCTTTTATAATCAGTCGTGTTGTTTAGCTGCAGTTGCTTTTTGTAGTTGAGTTTAGTTAATTTAGTTGTATCTCCAGGTTTAATTTCCTCTTATTCATTAGTCTCTATGGTGTCTTAGTTCTAGGTGTCAATTGTTTCAGTATTTTCTTGTATTTTGCCTCTTCTGTTCCCATTAGGTTTTGAGTCTTGATTACAGTTTGTTTTCTATAAGCTCTTGTTTTCCCTTTTATATCAAGTTTTCTATATTCTTTTCAGTGACTCACTTCCTGTTTTACTTTGACAGTAAACTAGCTTTTATATTTAGTTTTACTTTCTGGTCTTGTTTTAATTAGCTTCAGCTGTGTCCCCACACCCTCCCATGTCCACGTTTCTTGATTACCTCATGTGTATTTAAGGCCTCAGTTTGACTCAGTTCTTTGTTGCATCATACTGTTTACTTGCTCAGTTTCCTTAGCATATTCCCTGTGTGGCCATTGTAGTCATTCCTGAAGTCTGTAGTGTTCTGTGCCCTTTGTTCTTACAAGTTTGCTTCTAAAGTTTGCATTTGGGTCCCTCACTCTAGACCAAACCACATGTCCCTCAAACTAGCATGTTTATCTATAGCTGGCCATACTGCCTCTGGTTACTGAGTTCTGCATTATGATATCCCTTGGTATTGTTCCAGGTCTTTTAACCATAGTCCAAAACATTACACTGTAGTGAAGTGGGGGATTACAATAATGCTAACTCTTTAATGTTAAAAACATGCATATGTTTGCAGCATTGTAGGCCTGCAAGAAGACAAGCCTAAGATGAATTTACTATAAAAACACGCACAAATTCCCAAATCTGAGCTTTAAAGAGAGGTGAGAAAGAGGAGCTTGAAGAACTGTGTTAGTATAACACTGATCCCGCTGAAATGACAGAAAGGGTAACTAAGAGATAAGTTCTTAGCCTTGATCTTGTGCCATTTTCAGTAGACCTTTAGTTAAGATGTTTTTATACTGCCGCAGAGTCCATTTTGAACCAGAACATGTCGAGGCAGAAGCCTGTATGAAGCCCTGATACACCCCCTCACTTTGCCACTTCAAAGAGCCAGCAGCAGCCCGTGATCGTTTGATGTAAAGTTCACAGAAGCAGAAACTTTAAAGTCCGACACAAGGGGGAATCTCTGAAGGTCCCTCCTTCCCCTGCCCCACCACCTCTTTACCCCCTGTGAGGGGTAGCTATGGACGAAGGAAAGCCATTTGAGAGGGATCCTGATTGGACTTTGAAAGGTGCCAGCGCCAGCACGACAAAATGTGTGGATTTTCAAAAGGGTTTGGCAAAAGCTCTTTGGGATTTCAGGACAGATTTGAACGTTTTAGGTTACTGGGCCTACTTTTGTAGGCTCTGCTTTTCATGCTGTCTTTGCTTCCTGAAGTGCATAGCTCCAGGGCAACTTTTTTGTCAGTGAGCAAAGTGTTTATATAGCAATAGACATGAAAAGTATAGCATGAAAAGCTCTAGACGCAATAATAATATTTTCCTCCTCCGGAAGGTTTGGGCCATTCAGGTCACGTGCACTAGGGAGGCATAAGAGCTGCAAAGCAGAAGGGAGTCATGTGTCCCAGCAGGAAACACTGGTAACAGTGAGAAGGTAAAGACTGAAAAGAGACTATTGCTTAGGGGTACGTATGTCCTGTGACATACTGTTTGAAGCTCCCCACACACAGACACTCAAACCACTCATCTTCTGGCTATTATTGTGATTAAAGGCTACCCCGTGATCTTTACTTTAAAGGTAAAACCTATGACCAAACAAGACGTAGTGAACTATAAACATCAAGAGAAGAGACAGGAACAGAGGTCAGGCATTTTCAAGGAGACACGCTCATTTTTACGAGCCTAAGGAACAAACCACAGCTCATAAATTAGGGGCATTAGGAGAGGCAAGGGACTGTGATAGGAAGTTACTAGTTTCATATAATGGAGATAAAGTTACTAAGAAAAAATATGTAATTAAATTACAGTTACTTAGTTACATAGAACCCCATAGAAAGCATTTAAAGATAGGGCATTATCTCATCATTGGTATTGTCTTTCTTCTATTTTAGGGTCATTATCTTACAAGATAAAGATATATATATAGCTACATATATATAAACAAAGTTAAATGGAAAAAACAGAATTGTCAAAATGTTAGTGATTACAAAATGATAAGATGCCAATATATTCTGCATGGTAAAAGGCTTATTGAATAAAATACTCATTTTGTTGCTTTCCACTTGAATGTGAACTGCCTCTGCCAGTCAAATAAGCGTGCATTTCTCGAAGCAACATGAGTCTGCCATGGCCTGCGACCGGCCAGAGCAGGTGGGTGGGCATGTCGGTGTACAAGAACGTCTTTCAGTACGAGACATTCAATAGTATCTTCCTCCTCAGAACAGGAAAGTGCTCTGAAATGACTCTACGGTGCACAGCTTGTTTACCAGGTGCGAAAATGCTGTTAAATCTGTAACCTTTAGAAGATAGCTCTGCGCCATCGCCTAGTTTAAAACGTCTGCTAGTATAGGAATGCAAATTGACTGAAATATACTAAGTTAGACAACTCAATACTGGAACAATTATTCATTATTTTTTTCATTCATCTTTCACAGAATGACAAAATAACACATTTTAAAAGTAGCACTGGAAAGGGGCTGAGACAGGAAGAGAACATGCTGGCAATGTGCCCAAGTATCAAAATAACTTCTTCAGTGTCTCCTTTGTTTTTTTTTTCCCTATCCCACCATCGCCATACACTGATGAGACAGCAGCATGAGATAGCGCGGTATCCCGACCTTTGCTTCAATGACAGAATGCTATCACTTTAACAGATTGATGAAGCCAGCAATATTACATATTCGAGGTCTTAAAAGGCCTTAAGATGGCAAATTCAGGGAGCATGTTAGCATGCTGACGTTAGCATTAAAAGCTTAAAGTGCCACTGTGAGCCTCAAAGAGCTGCTAGCTAAGTTTTACCTGAGAAATTACTTATGAAGAAGTGTGAACTGCTGACTTTAGTTAGTTGAATGATTCAGGACTAGCATTCTGAATTTAAATGTAGAGGAGCTACAGTGATATGATGATGATGATAAAGTAAATGCAATGATGCAATGATGACAATCCATGATTAAAATTTATGACAAGTAACTACGTTTTCAGAGGATGTGGAAACACTTTGAAGCATATTGAACACTGACGTAATCCCGTTTCGCCTTGGGACAAATTTCAGAGTTTGATTTTGCAGCAGTCATTATGCATCATCTCCGAATCAACGTCATCCGCCGAGTCTCGGTGGACTGAAGTAATATTAGAACACGACCGAATGAAACTCTCAAATCTTTCAAATGCACAACACAAGGAAGCTAAATGCATTGCCACAATAAAGATACACCATAATGGTCTCTCTCACCCCTTATTGCTCCCATGAAAACTCACTGACATTTTCATAAATGTCACCAATTTACATCATTCTCGGAGGATCACTTCTGCTAGTGGTGTTCATGGGTAATTATACAACATCCACTATGTGCACCTCCGCACTCAGGAAGGAAGAGTTGGTGGAGAAGAGGGGAAAAAAACAACATAGAGTAATATAAGGAGGAAGAAAACTGTTAAAATGACAATGTGAGAGTGGAGAGAATATAAACGAAGCTCCTCACAATGAACATGCACGGCCCTCCTGAGTGACACTTTTGTTCTAGCGTTGGGGCTGAGAGATTTAAAGAGTGGCTATTCATACTGCTGACCTTTTTACAGCTTTGTGTTCTTGTCTGGTTAGTTTTCCAAAACACCAGAAGCACCCTTTTGCTTCCCATTCACCAAAGGGAAGCCATTTGACCTCAACCTATACTGCTTCCACACGAGTAAAAGTATAAAGCAAAAGAGAACCGTTTTAGAAGACACACAGTACTCGTGCATGGCTAAAATGCAGAGTGCTGTAAGTATGTCTAATGTAAAGGTACATATGAAATACTAACAATAAAAATACATGATATTTTCTGAGAGTGGTAGGCGAGAACGTGAGTGTGAGCGGAAGTGTAACACTAACCTAAATCAATCTTTTTTCTTTTGTTTTGGCCTGTTGCTGTGGTTAACAAGACCTCTGACAGAGCCCCTCATTCTTAACCTTTGTGTCTCCTCCTCATCAGCCACAATAGGTATTTGTTCTCCATGGGAGGTCAAGCCTGATCACACAAACACTAAATACATGCCGTGCCTTGCTGTCTTTTCCCCCTTCAGAGATCAATTACTGTAATTTATGGGCTCCACGTGAAACAGCTATGGTGGATCTTTACATTAACGCGCGCGCACACACAAGTCAGCAAATCCCGGGCTGAATTGTCGTAGTTACATAACAAATAGCTATCCCTGTGCTTCAGTTATATCTATTTACAAAACTCACTGTGCAAACAGAAAGCCAGCTAGCACAGGTGCCCGTTTATAATTGCTGCCTGCACAAAACATCATCCATCAGATAGAGCAAGTGCTTGTTCAAGGAAAATGATTGGGTGTGGGTGACAAAGCATTTTTTTTTCTCAGGAGCTTCTTCTACTGACCTCATGTTGACACTGCAGGCTATGCTACTGTCAGCGAGCTTATTTACCAAAGGGCCACAAGCTGTGGGGTTCTCTGCTTTGTCAGGGATTTCTAGCCAAGATACTATAGTCTTCCATCAAGATTGCAGTCAGGCCTTTCCTTTGTTTTGCTCAAACCATACAGCCACTGGGGGAAAGCTTCCTGGGTATAATCTCCATTTCAGGATATTTTCAGCCTTTCCTTGTGATACAGTATCAAAACAACACATTATACAGCCCCACCCTAACCTCTTCCTCAAATCAGCAGTGCTGATGCAGCTACTACTACACCTCTCAGTCTCAATTCTCACTTCCTGTCTCAACACTCTTCCCTGGGCACATTTTCACCACATCTTAAAATGCCACTCCTAGAACACACCTGCAGCATTAACAGCACCTATTCCCTCACAAATATGCTGATGAACTGACAACTGGAACGTAAACCTAACAGACGACAGACTAGTGTCTCCCCTCCCAGGGGCAATTGCCCTTTACCTCCTGATGACCATTGTTCGCCTCCGTTCCCAGGCACTGACAACCGGTGACAATAGCCACAGCAGGAAAGTCAGGAAAGTGGAAAGCAAGTGCCCACATGAGAAAATGCATACAAGAAAACAAGTTTACGCATACATCCAAAGATGCGTTGTTGCACATTTTACAGGCAGCATAACAAGAGAGTGAAACAAACAAACTCGGCTGCACGAAGAACTGAAACAAAGGGCAAAATCGGAGTTGTGTGCAAAAACACGCAAAGATGAGGAAGCAACGAAAAACACTGCACAGACATGAATTCAAGCGATGGGAGGGGTGAGATACACAGAATGGCATAGACACTGCTACAAACCGTCCTGTGCAACGCCCTATAAAGTATAGCAGAGAGAAGTCTGATGGTAAATGCTCATTAAGAGTTTAAGGGAATCACATAAAACCTACACAGAGAGTACATACACATGCTCAGTACATACATATGCTCACAGATCTTTTTACCCAGTTAAGTAGAAAGATAGACAAAGAGGCAGAGAGGGGGGAATGACACACTTCCAACATGTTCATTCTCTGCTGTCAGTGAGAACAGGAATGAAGACCAGTGAGAAAATACTTCACATGCTAAGCTGTCATTTATCCACAGGGGCCTCAGACTGCTGTCTCTGCGACTCCACTGGAGGTGCAGCATCGTACGCCCCTGAAGATATTAAAACAACCTTCCCTATAGCCACCCGCCTTTACAGTGCTTCTCTGATGTGGGATGTTGCCAAATTATCCAGGGGGACCTTGGGGCAGTGTGTCTCCTCTGCAAATTAGAGAGTAGAGACAGCTAAGGAAGATCAGAAAAAGAGGGTGTGCGCGGGACAGAGAGAGAATGAGAAAGAGACTGCGGAATCAAAGAGCTAATGACTTGCATAGGAGGGGGGACATAATGGGACTCGAGCAAAACAAGTCGATGGAAAAACAGGACGAGAAACAGGAAGAGACATGACCTCATCCTATGTTCCTTGTTTAGCCTGATTATACTAGTAAATGGCAAAATAGCATTAATTTGTGCTCTCCAGCAGGTGCTACTGGAATCTTAGTAGTGATGACTCCCTCCTGGTCACTTCCTAGAAACCATCCGTGGGTTTCTAGGGACTGCCAACTACATTCTGTTTCTTTTGTGTTATATAAAGTTAACACAGAAAAAACTATTATTTCTTTCACTTTTGTTCAAATTGAAACAATCATAAAAATTCAGTTTATTCCAGAAATGAACCTAACAGTGTTTAAATTGATAATTGTACTTTTACTGACGATGCAAAGCCCACTCTTTGTGTATTGGTTTATTAGTTTCTTTATGTGTTACTCAAACAGTAGGTTGATTACAGATTCTTTGCCACAGTGGTAACCAGTGACTTCTCACCCACATTATCCTTTAAATACAGAATTTTCCTTTCCAATGATGAAGATATTATGGCATAAATATCAGGCACAGACAATACATGTATCACTCTCCTCACATCATACATCAAACACATCCTCCAACTTTGGCGATTTATTTAAGCTCCAAAATGTTCTTATGTCTCCTTCTGAGAGCCACCTGTTGGCTCAGGAGGGATGTTTTACTCAACACTCCCTAATCTGTAATTTGATCATGTATTATGACATGTTTTTTGTTACTGTTTCTTTATCAATGTATAATTGAAAAAACGTTTTTGTTGCATATGGCAAGTAAATTATCATCCACAAAAAACGTTCCAGCGTCGTTGATTATCTAAAATGTTGCCTGTAGATTATAACCTTTATCCTGGTTGTCGTTAGTTTATATATTAAAACACTACGAACACCACATGCATTGTCTAATTCCTCCAAAACAGGAGGAGCAGTTAACACCATTGCTCTCATCTTTCCTGCAGCTGTAGATGAGTAACCTCAGATCCCTGGAGAAACCAGACGATGGCACGCACTCAAAGATGCTAAAGGAGAGGTGGGAAAAGGAGCCAGAGGAGAGAAGAAAAGCAATGAGAAAACAGTGAAGGAGGCAGGGGAAGGCATGCTGTGGGAATCCTCTTTCTGTCATTTTCACGCTGATTTCCTGTTGTCACTGCTCTGGTGTCCTGTCCCAGAGGAAATCCTCGATTCCTTTTCTTGCACATCCCACAATTCTCATCTTTGGTTGTGTTTATTTCCCTGCCTGGTCTGCTAAATGCATCTTTCTTTTGGGTTTAATACCTGTGGTAATTTCGTCTGAATTCATATCTGGCATTCTCAGGTTCTGTGTCAGACGATCCAGTTTCATTTATAGAGCACATTTCCAACAGGGAAGCTGAAGAGATATAAGCATATCCAATGTAAGGGTGAAAAGAAAAAGGAAAAAGGGTTGACATTGATTATTACATGTGTATGCTAAATCTGACCTTTCTGTTTATAAAATCCATCTCACGTTTACTGATCAGATGAGCTGTCCATGCTTGAACAAGTGACTGGTCTGATAGCATCAACACAGCATATCTTGTCTTCACATACTTACCCTTATTTTTTGTTTTTTGTGTTTTCCCTTCTTTTCTTCGTACTTCTCCACCTTCCTCCCCCCGGGGTCTGTCTGTGAATCTCCTCCATTCCCTCCCCTCTCGTCTGTTTTGTGAGGCTGTTGGAGGGTGGGGAGGGGGTGCAGTCTGGCTGGGTGTGCCGCCTGCGAGAGGAGCAGTAACCTTACTTTGGGTCTTTGCTGATTTCATTATTTTCATTATTGGGAGACTTCCACCATGGCAATCCCATTAGGATAAGACGGAGCCCAGCAGGAGAGGGCACGCTGCCTGGGGGTGTCAGTCTGTGTGTGTGTGTGTGTGTGTGTGTGCACGTGTGTGTGCGTGTGTGTGTGTGTGTGTGTGTGTGTGTGTGTGTGTGTGTGTGTGTGTGTGTGTGTGTGTGTGTCCCACAGGATAAAACACAGAACTTAAGCATGGCTGTATTTAGCCAGATTGCCAGGGGTTTAAAATGGTAAATGTTTCAGTTTTGAAATTTGTCAGTTCAGTTGCTTCGTATAAAAGATAAACTGCTTTTGTTATTCTTTAAAATTAGCAACACAAATATGTAATAACTTAGGATTTGAATTACTGAGTTCAGTCAGGCATGGTGAAGCCCAAAGTTAGCAGGCAATTTTCAGTGAGTTGACATAAATGAGCATCACTATATTTACTGACATTTTGTTATACTGTCAGCTCACAAACAGTTAAATGATGTTTTCAAACTGAACTGGCCAAGTAAGGCTGGAAGCAACTATAAAAGTGATGCAGATAGTTTGCATGAATTTGCTATGCAGTTCTATATGAATTAATTAAAAGCAACAGTTGCCTCAAGGTGCTTTATATTGTAAGGTAAAAATCCTATAATATCAGAGAGCAGCCAGATGATTTGCTATGACCAAGCACTTGGTGACAGTGGGAAGGAGAAACTCCCCATTAACAGGAAGAAACTTCCACCAGAACCATCTGCTGCACAGAGAAAGAAAAGAGAAAAAAGGAGAGCAAAGGGAGATAGGACAAAGTACAGGCTATAGTTAAGAAAAGATGCAATTCACTGAATTGCAGTAATGCCCTATAAATGCCTGAGCTTGGGGATGAAGAGGTGAGTGGAAAAGAAGTGCTTATTAGTCTATTGCAGTGCAAACTGAGGCCTGATTTAGAATTCTTTGAAGATCTTTGTAGAGCCTATAATGTAACCTGTGCTGGCATTTATGCTTGTTCTGGTTTATTAAGTATTAATTACCATGTCATCCTGTGCCAGTGTTTTATATGCAGTACCAGCTGACAGAAAAAAAATTGCTGGGACTTTTTTCCTTATTGGTTTATATCCAAACAGGAGAGGGACCTGATAGACAAAGGCTCTGCCTCCTACTCCGCTTTTACACACTCTAAAAGAACCACAAGTCAACCTGTAAGCAAAGCCCTCTGTTGGGATGATGATATCACTGAATTCTGTTCACATGAAATAATCCATAAAAATACACCTATATTTATATACATCTGCATATACTATATTAAGCTCTTAATCATCATTCTATGTTCTGTCATTTCATGGTAATAGCTAATTATATATATATAGTTTTTAAATTTCATTTATTTATTATATTTTTTCAGTCTGTTCACTATGCCTTTTTTGTGCCCTAATATACGTACGACATACATAAATTCATCAGATTTAATTTTGTGTTTTCTCTACACGTGACTTATTTGTATGTAAGCAAATCTGTAAAACAATTCTATGTAGAAGTCCAATACAGGGATACAGAGCCAAAGCATTTTTAGTTGCTGGAACATCTCTCAATAAAATCCAGTATTTGATTTTGAAAGATGACACATAAAGGTACCAAGTGAGAGTGAGAGCTAGAACAACTCCAGTGATTTTGTCACGCTGCATTCTTATGTAAATCACAGAGACACACAGACCTGCACATTCAAAGAATGTGTTACTGGAATCCTATAGATTGCACTTCCTACTATTATTGTGCATTTAAATGGAATGGAAGAACAAGGAAGCAAAATATTGCTGAAATGTTCAGCCGTCTGTTTTGTTCCCTTGCCTTTTTACTAAGCCGTTCACATTTCAGACTTGTTTTACAAATCCATCAATCATCTGGGCATGAACTGGAGGGGGACAACAGGGGTTTTAGTTCAATGATTAGATAAAACTCTCAGTCTGTTCAATATGATGCCTAAAGAAACACTAATCAGAGTTTTCTCTTCAGTGCAAAGCAATACTTTTTGTTTTGCTTTTTCTTTAGCGGATGACTGAATTACTCCTGGCTGGCACAGTAGCTGAGGTGTAGCTCAGTGTTTTTAATACTTCTGTGAAAACTGCAGACACTTGGCTACAATCTCTGTAAGAAACAGTGCTTCCATCTCTGTCTCTAAGTCTAAATGAGGCCCTTAAGAACCATAAGATGACAGAAAACAACGCACATACTCATATGGCTTAAGGAACGGTCTGTGACCAAGTGTAAGGCTAACGCAATGAACACAGTGAACTTTCACCTGGAGTAACACCAAAAGGTGAGGGCTATGATTTTCCTGCCATGTCTCAGAGGCCTACAGTCAGGAGGAGTCCTCCAAAACTCTCCAGTACTACTCCACTTCTACAACAATTATTTTTTAGGGCTCAATGGCTGCAGTTAACTTGCTACATCAGTAAAAGGCTTCTGATAATGATCAATCCATATTATATACAGTAGCACTGTATCTGGACTGAAACTGCTTTATTCTATTGCTTTGATTATTAATTCTAGTTTATAAATATAATTAATGGTAGAAATCCAGTTGATCATGTACCTTATTGTCCAATTAGTTTTAAAAACAGTGTGCATGTTTGACTAACATACAGCTAGGTCTGCAAACATTTGGACAATGACACAAGATTTGCAGTTTTTTTCCACAGAACATTACAACAGTGGACAGCCATTTTTACATGCCCATGCTCTGCCTGGCCTTTACTGCAGTCACTTCCCATTGTTGCAAGTTTACGGCTCTTTCTGCATTATTTTTGTCTTTTCTAAGTGAAGACATGCTCTACTGGGTTGAAATAGGATGACTGACTTCACCATGGACCCATTTCTTTGCCTTAAGAAACTTTGGGGTTTCACAGCAGTTACAAAAACTTGGTGTCCAAATACTTATGAACCTAACTGTAAAGTCTACTTAATGTAGAAATGAATAACTGTACTCCATAGTACTGTACAGGTTTCAAAGGAGTGTGGTGAGTTGGATCTGCTGATGCGTAAGATTTCTTACTACACTGTAAATTAAAACGCTGACTTCACAAATCCTATTGGGATTATTTAACAGTTGTTACCAAGCGTTTAGAAACAACTGATTACAGTCTGTGGCTCTTACAGTTTTTTAGCTTGATGTGCAAAAAAAGCTAAATATTCTTCAAGTAGTTTGTATAATCTTACAAAATCTGGTCACACACAGTGCACTAATCTCAAAACAGGATCACTGGGACTTTACAGCTAGATAAAATATTGCAAGTCTTGGTTAGATCAGGAGTTTTTGTAGTTCGCACCAGACCCTGTAATGGCCTGTGGCACAAACAGACCCTTGAACACATGACTGCAGCTTCCAAATTCTAAAATAAGTCTAACATTTCAGTGTCACTGTAAGTAAAATACATGACCTTCTTGCCATAAATTTGGTGTTAAACGAAACCTGGATCACGCAGGTTATCAGAGATGTATTTACCATTCTTGCTGTGTTACTCCAGCCTGAGAAAACCTACGATTGCATGGACTTGAAAACAAGCTGATGAAAGAGGAGTAATGCAGTTGGACGTAAGACCACAACATGCTTTTTGTTGTGTTTTTGGTAACCATAGAGATTGGGATCAAGTGTCACTACTAACCACAGTCATCAATCCTCGTGAGGTTTTTTTTTTTTCCATTCCCGTAGGGTTAGGTAATGTGTTTAACTGATACTTAATTTTGCCCAGCAAGACCTGAAATCAAAAAGCTTTTGTAGATGTTCCAAATCATTTGATTAATATACTAACACATTTTAATTTTATACTTAGAATTGAAACTCAGAAATGAAAGTATTATTGCTTGCTCCTCAGTCTGAATATCACTTTAGAAAAAAAGGCTAAATTTGATTAAAACAAAAAAACAAAACAAAAAACCTTGCCTTTAAAAAGTTGGAACCACTCATGTTTAGAGAGTATTTTAGAGTCTTTTTGCTCCCTGTTTTGGTTTAATGTCTCAGAAAAAATGTTCAAAAACTTTTAGCTGGGTGACAACATCTATTTAGTCTTTGCTAGGTACCTGTATACTGATAGGCCTTCAAATTAAGATAGCAGGGAAAGCTACATTAAGGACAAATGCCAACTTGCATGCTGCAGTCTGTTTACATTTTTTGCAGTACTCGGCACTGCTTTACATGTTTGATTGTACCGATTGGTTGAACTGGGACGTTAAAGGCTAATTCACATTTTCGTATTTGTCCTGCAGTGCCAGACTGTATTATATTCACATCTGACTGAGATACAGCCAAAATGCAAAGCACCTCTAAACATGATCATTCTGAGGTGATCGCTTTTTCACATTCCCAGTGTAATTTCCACATGACACAAACAAGGTTTTTCCTTAAGCAGATAACATATTCAGATACAGGTTGCATTTTAATGCCAAGTGTAAATTAAGCAGTGTATTTCGGCAAGTGTGCCATGAGGAGATACGTCATTTTTAGGTTGCAGGGTTGTTCCAACTACACCCACTAAGCAAAACTTCACTTTGCTGTGCTGCTGCTAATGACTCAGCATTGAGCATTGTGGTTTTCAAATGCATATGTTTGCGAAATAGAGTGTCAACGAGGCCATCAGGGTGCAATAGGTGTGGTTGCAGAAAGACTTTCTGTCCTACAGAAGTCTATGGGAAAGCTTCCTCTTTCCTGTGTCCTGTGTAAACACTTTGCTACTGAGTTTATGGTATCAATACCATGCAAAACATTAAGTCCATTTATACAATTTTGGTCTACATGTAAAAAAGGAGGATTATATTATATAAAAAGGAGGAAATTATTATGAGCCAATATGCTCACTGGCTACTTGTGATTTCCAAGTCATCAGCCAACGGTTTACAAATCAGATCTGCAGAGAAGAGACTGTGAAAATGCTCATCTTGAGACCTCACTTCCCAAGACAAATAAGTACCTTCAGCCATTCTTCGTGCTGTCTATGATATGTGTTCTTCCACATTCTAGTTTGGCAAATTACACATTTGTTTTTAAGTCTGCTAATGTTAAAGCTTCTGTACTAGCACTGAACTTCTATGATCTCGCCAAGGCAAGTTTTTCACAAGACTTGGGTAAACCCCCAAAACTATCTCAATAACTCACTGGAAAACTGAAATCTGTCACTAAAATAGTCCCCTTTTTCCCTTTGACCAGCAATGGAAATAGGGTGACCTTAGCAGTTGGTTGTTTCTGGGTAAGTAGGTCCAGGATGGGCCTCAAGCAAGGCAGAGGCCCAGCCAAACAATAGGAGCCAAAGGGAAAGAGCAGTGGAGGGGGTCCTCCAACCTCTACAGCCAAAACTAGGTCTTCCATTCACTGAGTTGTTGTCCACAGACAATGGGGCCGTATGGGGGTGAGGGAGAAGTGAGTCAGAACTTTAGGGCCATGTTTAGCTTGTTGGTGCCAGGCAAGCATATTTAAGGTGTGTGTGTTTATGTGCTGTGCTTATTTTTAAATGACAAACCCATCTACATAAGCAAAACAAAGAGCACAGACAGAAAGAGGCCTTATAGATGATCAGTCCCGTTGTGGCTCCTCAGCAGTCTAAATATGTCTCCCCGTTGGACATCTGCGCCTTATCAAAAGCAAACGGCTCGCCTCTATTCTTCTCCCACTCTTATAGCTTCTGAATGGTGATTTGATGTGTATTGTTCAGCTCTCTGGTCATGAACCATGCTCTGTGATATTTTACTCCCAAAGAGGTTTTAAAAAAAGTTGAATGGGCCCTTTAGTATCCCATTTCCATTGCTGATTACATGTCAGATGTCACGTTTTTTCCTCTGTTTTGCCCATTCTGCCTCTCGCTGGATATTAAAATGAATTATGGGTTAAGGTGCAGCTGTCACTATATGGAAGTTTTACTTTCCTTTCTTCGTTTTGCCTTTACGTTTGATATTTAAATTTGTGAGTCTTGATTCACTTTTTGGTGAAAATTGACTTTAATGGAAAGTTGTTGCTCCACTGATTAATTCAAACATTATCTTTGAGGAGGGGTGTCTGGTCTTTTTCTCAAAAAAGTCTGAGCAGAGACAATGAGCTATGTGAACAATTTCGGCAAGTCAATCGGCAACTCCCAGGCAAACACAGCCTGCCATTGTGTGCCAGTGTGATGGGAGAAACTGCGGAGAAGAAAGAAGAGGGAAAAGTTGATATGCTATACTGTGTAACTGAGAGGAGGGACAGAGCTGAACAGAGCCAGCTGCAGAGGAAAAGAAATGACTGTTTCTAATTCTTTCTTTCTTTCTTTCTTTCTTTCTTTCTTTCTTTCTTTCTTTCTGTAAGATGGCAAAGGATGAGTAGAATTGACTGATAAACAGAAAGGGGTCGAATTGCCTCCACCTTGAAGAAAATCTTTAATTCGGCCCCTCTTTTGCGGGCTGTTCTAATTGTGGTTGTATATGTGTGTGTGAAGGGGTGTGCAGAGAAGAAATGGGTAGCTATCCCCCCTTCTTAGACAATGGCGCAGATGGCTGGCCCTTCTCAGCTTTGGGGTGGGGTGGTGCAAGCAGACGCCCGCAATGGAGCTCCATGCCCTCCCATGGAGTTCATTTCAGTTCCCCACTGAAAGAGACGGCAGACTGGGGGTGCGGGGGTGGGGTGTAGCCTATAACAAGAAGGTTTTAGAGATCCTGACCTCACCTCCTCTTCAACACCCCAATGCCCACTCACCACTGGCCCACTAGCCTTACTACTCAATATGTCACACAGGAAGGTGGGAGGAATGCCAAAGCACAGTGGGGGGAGAGGACCAGACTGAGCCAACCTGGCCATACCCAAAAAAGGGTGGTTTAAGTTAAAGAGATCAGACTGTGCTCAGTTTGGTTTAACAGAGATTAGCGATCTTAATTTTGTACTGTAATGTAAAGAAAAAAATGGACAAAATGGGTAGACATGTGGACGTGCAGTTTTACAAAGCAGCAACCTCCATGGCTTTAAAAAGGAAGCTGACATGGAAGTGAAGATAACTGCTGTTCCTAGAGTGGCCACTTGAAGCTGGCTTCTAAAAGTAAGTCTGTAGACTCTTGTGTTTGACCACGAGAAGCTTCTCCAAAGATGTCAGTCATGACATTGACCCTCTCACCATCATCAATATCAAATCATCTGCTAAGAACCCCTGGTATCATTATTTTCTGACATCTACTATTTGGAACTTTTAGTACAAGTTTTAATTTTAATTCCACCTTAATTTATAACTCACTTTGCATGTACTCAAAAAAAGGGCTCCAGGGCTTGTCTCAGTCATCCTTAACCCATCTTCAGTGGGTCTGCAACATAGCAGCTAGGCTGCTAACAAAAACTAGCTTGTGCTAGCAGTTCACCTGTTCACTAGCTTCCAGAGAAATTCAGGATCTTTTTAAAAATGTTGTTAATAACAAATAAATGCCTAATAACCAGGCTTCTGCTGACACCTGATGTGAGCAGGTGTCCTCTTTCATCTCTTAACTGTTCCACACTTTTAATTTTAAAATCAGTCTCACAATCCTGTTTTTGAATCCCGTTTTTGAGATTGTAATGCCTAGTCTATCATCTCAGCTGAATCTGTGGCTTGATGACCACAAGCTGAAAACTTTTTAAAGGTCAGCATTTTCTTAACTGACCATATGTTTGACTGTTTGTCTAAATGCGTGAACATGTATTCTTATCCTTAACATGCGATTTATTCAACTGTGAAGCACTTTGTAATGTAATGAATGTTTTAAAAGGTCTCTCTAGTTCATTTCCCCTTTAATAACAAATTTATGCATGCAAGTAACTGTAACTGTTGGACGGCTGGGTTTTTTAAACTCTTCCATGTGCAGGTCTCTCCCAGGACTGGCTCCAAGATGGAGTGCTGGTAACACCAAACCAGGTGAGGTAACACAATCCATTGGTGTTTCCTTCATAGAGGTGTTGTGAATTGCACTTTATCAAGCTACTCACCCAGGACCAGTTTGCCTTGGGAGACCATACCAGGGGCAAATTGCTCCTGGGATTACATAAACCCCTCCAACATGATAAGGTGTAGGTGTTCCAAATAGAGCTACCACTGCTACTAGTGTCCCGTGAGCTATTTTGCATATCCAGCTGGAAGAATGCCCCGGTGTTTACCCGGGACACATCAGAATACATCTTTCGGTCTCTCACCTGGTTTGGAAATGCCGCTGTTGTGTCACTGGAAGACCTGGAGGAGGTGATCGTGAATGGATGAATGGGATAGATGGGAAGACTTTTTGCTACATGTTACTTAGTCAGCTTTGGGCCAAGCCATGCTTGCTGCTTTGCCAGTTTTCCATTCATTATGCACAGCTAAGCTAAGCTGGTTTTAGAGCCGACGTGAGGCATGTGGTAAGCATCTTTTCATCTAACCCTCACAAGACAGCAAATCAGAATAATAATCAAAATGTTGACCTATTTCTTTAAAAACTGACGCCAACCTCCAGAAGAGATAACGTATCACAAAAAGCAAGAGCTACACGGTTAGCTAAACACAGATAGTGACAAAGACAGAGATGAAGCGATAGAGAAAGAAAAAGGGGGACTATTTTAGCCAAAGTTATCATTCCCTCACTCTTATCTCACATACTTGTTTTATCTTTTGAAGGAGGTTGTTTTCATGTTTATTCATGTCACAGTCACCCTCATTAACTTGACCCAAAGTTGGCTGCCTTGTTTTGTTCATTTAATCCACCTCAGACATCTTGTTCGGTTCACAGAGCTCTCCTGGGTCCACTGGGATACTGATTAACAGTGAGACCTTCCCACTCATGTTTAGGCTACACAAAAACATGTCAACATATATTGTCTACTTTCCCTAAGAGGGGTTTGATTAAGGGCAGGATTCGGTGAGGGATAATCTGCAGGTGATTATCTGTGGTAGATGGGGACGAGGAGTGGGAGGCAAATTCATAATTCCTATGTAATACACAGCACTTAGTCCCTTTGACCCAATGACCCATATCCTGCCTTGTTAAGGGGGAGCCTATATTGTGATACTGAAAGGCTTACAATGGCTTAACTGGAGGGACCTCAGGCACAGAGTGGCGCTTGTCAGCCCACTCCTGATCCAGGGGGATTTCACCACAATGTGTGCATTATAATGGATAGTGGGATGTATGCAGGGACTATGGCAGCTGTCCCAAACACTGTACACAAAGTATAGTAGATATGTGAGTGTTAATGGAAGAAGAAGGGAGGGAGAGAAGATTGTTGGCAAGTCAAGAAATTGTTTATTGGTCAAAGGATGAACCATGTTGTGTAAATGTCTGCCTGTGAGTGTGTGGTTTAAGATATTTTAAACCATATTTAAAAGGGATGTTTGAGAGTTTAGACTTAGTTCTTAGTTTCAGATTAGAATGATTTTTAGATTAGGGTTAGAACAGGCATTGAGGTTTAGGATACAGTATGTTAACAATTATCCTCAAAAGTATAAAAATACTAGAGTATGCCTAAGTGCACACGTGCCTGTCTGATAGTCCTTTAAATCAGCTACTGAGACAAGAGTAAGACATGCCCATTTAGATTAAACATTTATGCATACTTAACCAGATTTCTGAGTATGTGCTATCCAGTTTGTGTCGATTCGGTATGCATTTGTGCACATGAATGTGCACATTGCAGAGTGAGAGAGATAAAGGGTGGATTGTTTTTCAGTCTGTATGCATGAAAACATTGTGTGTATAATGGGACAAAGGAGAAGAAGTGCATGAGACAAGGTTTTACGTTATAGTCGTGTAGTGTGTGTAGAGTCGCCGAGTGTAGCCTGACAGCGAGAAGTCGCAGAGCCCTCGTTAGTAGCCAGTGAATGGAGGCCAGTGTGACCCGAATAGCAGTGCACAGAGAGGAAAACATGATAGAAACATTTTTTCCCTCACGCTTTTTACTTTTTGACAACTTACAGCAACACAACACCAACAGTAGAGGAGTAGTGTTCTGTAACCAGCTGTAGCAGTTATATGTGTGTTTGTTGCTTCGTGAATGTAATTCAGACTAATTGGTAAAGTTTTTTTGCAGTTAAGTGATGTGACGATGAGCAGTTGCAATAACTGTAGTGCATTACTGCATTGTAAGCACTGTAACAACAGCATGATATACCAGCAATTACACTATCTTAAAGTCTGGTTAAAACAATGTAAAAGTAAACATGCAGACTCTGACTCCACTTTTAGGTCACAGCAGTGACCAGGGTGTTGGTATGAGGGTCAACATCTAAAGTGACCTGTGACTGTGCTCCACGCTGAGTTTAATGTGTGTCATAAACTGCTCGGAGTGAAAAGAGCGGAGGGTAGGTCAGATGTGAGTTGAAAGCTTGCGCATGAGCCCACATCAAACACAGTGGTTTTTGTGTGGAGAGGTTTTAGTCTCATCGGCAAATGAAAATGATTTCCCTTGTGGGAAGCGTGAAATTGGGAAAAATTCTGCCAGCAAATGTGATTACCATAATTTCTTTTTCTATTCAATACAATAGACAATGAACGTTGCATATATTAATCTAACATCTGGATGATGGTGCTTAACCTTTTATCGTATGGCGCCTTTTTATTTTAGCGTTAAGTTTTCCCATGTGATAAAAGAATCAATAAAAATAGATTTTAAATTGTAAATCTATATGTACACATAAATTAAGAATTAAACTATTGGTGTTTAATTCAAAATTTAAACTTATGTGATAAAATATGAAAGCGGCTACTCACAAGGAAATCATATTGTGAGACATACAAGTATTAAAATTGACACAAGAAATATAGAAATCACAAACATTTACAAAAGTTGTTTTTACAGCAGCTGACCTTTAGAGTGATTTATATGCAAATGTACCAAGTACGATATTGCGTTTTTAATTTTTAAGAGCCAGACTTTTATGCCCTTCCCCTATTTCAAGCAAAACTTCAAACTCCATTCTAGCGTGAAGATACAACTGGACAGAAGGTTTATCTTGATTCATAGTCTCCTCTGTCTGCAGTCTTTCACCTCTCTCCACCTCTCATATCTTCCCTCTGTCTGCAACACCATTTCCTCCCCTCTGCCCTTCATCCTCACCCTCCTTTTTTTCCTTCTTCCTTCTTGGCAGAGAGTTGTTCGCTGGGGAGTCACACTTCTTTCTCTCCTCCCTTCGATATCACCCACTGTTGTTGTTGTTGCCCTCCAAATCTCTGCTGGCAGACTACGGATGGGGCGAGAGAGGCAGATAGAAAGAAATAGACTCGTACCTCTCCACTAAACTCACCTCACCATCCCCCACTACTGTTGTTGTCACCCCTCCAAATCTCTGCTGGCAGGCTATAGACACATAGAGATAGAGAGGGGAGGTAGGAGGCAGGAGAGTTGAGTCTTCTCAACAGGGGGATAGTTCTCAGGACGGCAGGAAATTGCCCATGTTGTTTTTCGGTAATCCTTTTTTAATATCAGGTTTTGGGACCAAGGGGGTGGGAGGGGGTGGGAGGGGGTGGGAGGGGGTAAGAGTGCGTGAGTGTAGAGAGAGAGAGACACAAAAGAGGGATCCAGGCCAGACAAAACGATTGGCGGCTCCCAGGGGGACGATATCGTGTCTGTGTGTACATAACACACATCTCAAGTGCTGGAAATGAATAGCATTATTAAACCCTCACAGTTTCTGTTTCTCAGTAATGCCACCATTGATATTCACTGAGATGAATAACACGAACAAGCTTTTTTACTCTTACAAAGCTCCTTTCACAAAGTTCCAGCGAGACAAATGAGCAGTTCCTCAGCCCTGAAATGTAAAGATAAGCTGCACCGATCGGTCGGATGACTCCGTGTAATGTCAGGTGTGTCTTTTGACTTACAAAGTCACATCACTTGAGTTGAGTGCTCCTCATCTCTATGGAGGGTTTCACCATTGTTCAGCCCATTGTTTCTGCTTTATAGTCCAAGACTTTATTGGTTTAGATCGCTCTGATTCCTGTCATCAACCTGCTGAAGGCCAGCAGACAGCTCTGTTCCCTGATAAAGTTTAGAAAACCTGTCCAACCATAGTTAGAAACAAGCTGGTGAAAAAAGATGGAGCATTTTACAGAAATTGTAGGTGACAGATTGCAACATTCTGAAACAACATTCACCAGGTGGCCAGAAGCTGAACGACAAATGAATGCTAATGCTGCTTTATCACTGTTACGTGTGTAAATGTGCAGATGTTGGCTCTCTGGATTGCTAAAAAACTTAACAGAGTGACAGTTTTATAACTTTTTACAGCTAGCTTTCCTCTTCTTGGGATTTTTTTTACTCATCTTCTAAAAACCCAAAACATTCCTCCAGATTTACTTCACTTCATACTTCAAGGCTAGATAAGTATGGGCTCATACTGATAAGGGGGAGAAGGATCTGTGCCTGTTTTCTCAGCCATTAATCAGTGTCACTTAGGGAAATCCAAGCCTCCCATTAGTGCTCCATTGTGGAGATAGCTGACACAAAGGAGGAGGATCAGGCCACAAGACACAACTCACAGTAGCCTGGTTGCACCATATTGACCCTCTGCATGGAAGCTGCATCCCTTTTGTAGAGGACTCTTGTTCTCCTCCCCCAGACCCTTCTCTCGACTGGGGTGTGGCACATAGAGAAAGAAGAAAGGAAAGATGGGAGAAAAGGGAGGACAAAAAGAAAATGATGCAGTGTCTCCATTAAGGCATTGTCAGAAACATGTATATCACTGTCTTTCCAGGATGCCTTTTAACCCTGTTGTTTAGCACAGAGGTGATATATCCCTGTCGACGAACAACATGTACGCTGCACATGTTCAAATTTTCTAGGAGGAGCAGTCTAATTTCTAGAATATCTGGGTATGAAAGGAGAGAAAGGGTTGAAACAGAATGTAAAAGTAAAATCTAGTAAATCTTAGTCCACACAGATCATTAGAAGATATTCCTCAAAGTTCTTGCAGGGAAAACTTTCCTTGAAGTTACATCAGAAGCTCAGAAACTTCTAGTTTAAGGAGACTTTATGTCCAAAACATATTATTGAACTACATCTGGAATATGTTTAAAGCTAGGCCAGTATGTTTCTTCAGAATGAGCAGGATGGAAAGTTGTTTAAGGTTTAAAATGTACTTTCTTACACTAATTTCTTGGAACAATCATTTGTGCTGTTTACACATAATTTGTTGTTTATGTGTTTCAAACATATCAGTTAAGTAAGTATCATTTCTTTCAAATGTACCTCTCTTCATTACACCCCACAGAGAGCCAGCTTTAAGAAGCTCTTAACAGCTTCTGCACTATTTCTTTAAAGTGCTACTTTGGAAAATGCTTTACATTTTAGAGAACATGTAAAAAAAAAAAAACATGTTAAAAAGTTGAAGAAACTCTCTATCTTTCCTTTTATTTGGAAACAATTTTCTAGATTTGGCAGTTACTTATTGTGGGAGAAAGTGCATAATTATACAAAAACAATCTTGAGTCATCAAATAAAAAGGCAATTCAAAAGAAGCTGATCATGTGATTTAAAGAGAATCTTAAACATTATAGCTCTGATCATAGCATCATTTAACCTCATCTGTTGAAAGGCTGTCCCTTTTGGTGTAATAAGTAAGTAAAATGTAGGTATTAAGTGCTTTTCACAGACAAACAGTCACATAGTGAAAAAAGGAGTAAACTGAATTAGAATATCAAGTGTATTAAGAATATTAACATAGCTGGTAAAAAAGATACAGGTAGGGATAATAAAATTAACAGGTAGCTTTAAAATAAATAAGTAATAATTCAATAAACTAACAGTAAGCTTTTTATTCCCAGGGCAGTAGTCCTGTCCAGCCCAGTTAAGCAGCATTTACTCCAATCCAGCGCCCTTCTCAGGGTCAGTTTGACTGACTGTCAGACTCAGTATGATTGGACCTTATCCCACTTCTGTCCAACCCAGCAGTGCAGCCCAGTTAAGTTTGGGACATTTTCAATCTCCTCATCTTAACTTACATGGCGAGGCAACACTGTACCGAGCCAAGTCGAGATCAGCACATTTCTCTTCCTTCCCGTGTCCCTGGTTTCTTGTGATAAGGATGTTATGTAATGGGTGTATGTAGTTAACAAGGGAGTATAGATCAAAATGAGTAGCCCTACGCCTTCCTTTCATTTTTTGCTGAGGATGCACAAACATTCCCTCCTCTCATCCCATTTGTAAAAGTACATCGATGTTTATCGCAATATTAACGAATAGCTGAGTGCATAGCACTGCCACTAATCAATGTACTCAGAGGTCAGCACATGGTCAAATTAATAGAAACACTATTTGCTCTTTAACGTAACCCATAATGTGTGTTTTTGGCACTGAATAAAAGTTGACTTTTAAAAAATACTGATCAGAAGTCCAGCCCATGTTGCTATTCCTTTAAACCTTTAACAAACAAAGAGGAAAAAAGATGCTATTGATCACCGATGAGAGATTAGATTTCCAGTAGGGGCAAAATGGGAGGAGCATATAAGAGAGTATCCACTTACCCTTTTATTAAATTTTTCTTTAGCAGATAGGCTGTTAACAAAAACTATCTAATGGTCACACATCACCCTTATTCTTTCCTCCCTTCGTTGGCTTTCACTGAAATTCATAATTGATTTAAAAATTGTATTTGTAACATATGTATGACCAAGCTCTTGCCTTTATTCATCTGGGGGCAAAAAAGCCATAGATTTTAAAACGATAGATTTTAGTCCTGTTCTTTATTACGTTTCAGGAAGATTGTCTCTCTTAGCATTGCTAGGATTCAGCCAAAAATAGTAATTTAATTGGCTTGCATCAGTCCAATCAGCTTCTCATTTATAGATAAAAAGCTATACAACCTTTGAGCCCCGTGTCATCAGCACGACTGATGACTAGCTAGTGTAAAAAATGAGAGCATTTGACAGCTAATGAGTTTGAAACGGACAAATGACAAATTAAAGGAAAAATGTGAACTTTTGACCCCTACAGTGAAGGGATCCAGTAGCAAGCATGAGAGAAGGGTTGCTGTGAATCAATACAATATTGTTGTGAGTGAGCAGCAATCTGCTGAAACACTTCTATTCACACGGCAGTGGTCACTTCCAAGATGAGAGTTCTTCCATCCATTATGACTCAAAGGATCAGTGAATGGTTTGAATATTAAAATAATGTGATTCATATGCTATGGCCATCATAGTTACTATACATCAGCCCAGCTGAATGTCTGTGGGAGGGTGTAAGGTGCATTGAAGCTTCTGGGGACGTGTTCTGGTCCACAACACTTTCTCCTAGATTTTGTCATTCATCTTTATTGCTTTATTGCTCATTCTGGAAGGAGAACCTTACTATCATAGCCAGTTCAAGTAATTCAGATCATTAGCATATCAACCACCACAGGAGCCTGCGTATCTAACTATCAAGCCATTGCCAAGGACTCGACATTGTGTCGTTGTACTCTTGGATGTTGATAATAAAAATGGCACTGGGTTTCCTGTTGGATGAGCAATGATAAAACACCAAGATAATACTCTTCAGCAGAGTTTCTTTTCTTGGTTTCCACAAACAACATTTATAATCTCCCTCCAAAGGCTCCACTGAATTGAAGATTAGGGCGCAATAAGTGAGATCCTTACTGCTTCATAGCGCAAAATGAACATAATACATCTTCAAGAGTTTGACAGAGAACATGATCAATAACGGTGACTTCACAAAATAATCGCCCCCACAGTAAACAAACACACACACACACTGATTTGCAATTTTAACCTACTCACTGATGGAAGTCAGTTTTATAGGGGGACCATTAGTGGACGCACTCAATCCAAAAGCTAAATAACACAGGCGCAATATAATTACAGTATAATTCATCGAGATATCTAGTAGATGCTCACTGGATGCTTTTGCTGGAGCTCTGATTAGTTAGCTACCTCAGTTCAGTAGAGAAAAATAGATTTTATTACTTCTGTTGATCAGAGGCCATCACAGTGAATCTGTGCTTGCAGAAGGAGTTCATTAAAGGTCATAGACATCTTAATCAGATGTGTTGGGCCATTTGTTTTAGTAGTATCGGTTTCATGCGCACAAACTTGCACACACACTTTTGAGTTATTTGTTTCTAAGGTGATTTCACCACAAGTTTGCATACATTATTAAGATAAAACTGCGCAAAAGCGATCAAATGCCAGACTGAATTTAAGAACATCTCAAGCCCTGCATGTGCTTCTCTTTCCTTTCTTGTGCGATAGTTGCCTCCCTCTCTCTAACTTTGAAGCCATCTCACCCCCCTCACTTACTCTTTGGTAAATTTTGAATTCCACCACTTTTCACAGGGTTAACATCAGCGTTAAAGATGCTTCATTACAAACTATTCCATCACTTAAACCTGGGATGTCTTTTACAGCTGACCTAAAAGGTGTCCAGGAGAACACAGAGCATTACTTTCAGATCTGACCCGTCTGAAGTTAGACTCTAATTGTGTCATGTCCATAAATGTAGTTTTCATCATTATTTTTTCCTGTTTGCCAGATAATGCTCTCTATTTGTATTTATTAAAGTCACCGCTACATGCTGTAACATACAGACATTAATCTAAGACACTTCCAATCATTCTGAATCCCATTAATTGATTAATTCTAGCATTTTGACAGATGTTTCAATATTCTATATTACAAAGCTACATGAAAGAGATTTGTGGTTTCCACGGGCCAGATTTATTAAAGCTCTGCACCACAGCAAATTCTTCTTTCACTTCAAAAAGCTACAGGATTTAATGAAGATGTGCAGCATCAGCTTCGTGACTGAAAGATGTGGACACACTTATCTTTGCAGCTGGGCTTATTGCATATTTATTTGTCGGACTTTCCCTTTCATAACACAAAACTTTGGAGGAATATTTACATGCATAATACAAACTAATGTTTCCGGCACACAATTTAATGCCACATTTAACAAAAAAGGATGCGTTACTTTAGTTGCGGGATTTGTGATAGATGGAGCTTTCATTTAAAGTAATGAGAGGGAGAAATGTTATCAGGAATAGAACGTAACTGTGACGTGTGGATGACTGTGACTGCAGTGCCAAAACTCTGGCTCTGTTCTGAAGCTCTTCATTCAGTCGTCACCCAGAGTGCTGAGAGCTGAGTCCCTCTCTGCACCTCAATAATACAAGTATTCATAGAAACTGAGCAGAACGGAACAGAAACTGTTTCAGTTTGGGGGCTTTTTTTGTTACATTTCTTTACAGACATTGATACATACCTTAAATGCCCATGCTTGTTGTTTTTTTTTCTCAGCAGTGCACTCACAGAGCAGTTTTCATGTTTCTTTTCTTTCTTTTATTGTGTCAATTTGTATGACTCTGAAACTAAGTAATAATGACTTTAATAAATACCTGCAATACAATACACAGCCTACGAAAAAAAGGCTCAAAATCTAAATAATGTTCACTGTTCTTCTACATTTGGTACAGACTGGCATTTATACACAGCTCTCTTCTGGGCTCCACCTCAGTCATCAGGGCCGCACAAAGTCACAAGCAATTCAGAAGAGTTATCTCTTATATGATAAACATATTGATTCTCCTTCAGCCTCTGGTCATTTTTTTAATTGCCATGCTGTTTTCAGAGAGAAGCCCGTGTAAAACCCCAGCTTACTGATACTATTACTAATTTGTGCTGCTCTTGCAGGGTAATTATTGCAATGAACTGACTGCATCTTTGTATATAAATTAGCACACGGTAGTAGATCAGAAAGATCTATTAACAATAGAACCTTCGACTCCCATAGGTGGATCTTTGTGAAGGTATCATCAGGCTAATTAGCCATGTGGCTTCCAGTCATAATATTAATACTCTGCCTTTTTGGTAAACTACAACTGTAGCTTTTAGATACCAACAGAGAGTTTTTACACTGGCACTGACTGTTACTAAATCTGGCCCTAAATATTATGATGATAGCTTTGACCAGTCATTTTGTTTTTGCCAGCCTGAATAACAGCGCATAAAATCAGTAACATTTAAAGATAAATGGTAATGTTGTCACCACCACCACATTCATCAATATGAAAGTGTAGCCAGTAGCTTCTTAGCTTATCTTGGAAAAAAAAGTCTGGAAAGAGAGGAAAACAAACTCAGCCTACCGGCTTTCTTTATCTCACTATGAACACATTATATCTTGTTTGTTTAAGAAGACCAAATGTAAACACACCAATTTGTGGTTTTGGGTGGAGGCTATGTCCCGGACTATATCTCAAACATTTGTAGTGATTTCCTGGAGTATTGTCATTTGAGCTGAGTTAAGTTTAGCAACCGCAAGCTATAATTTAGAGCGAGTTTTGTACTTTTTATATCTGTGAGTATGCTATGGATCCCTTGCATCTGAGTGAGATAAATTTTGTGATCCCAGCAAACAGCCAAGATGTCCATCTGGGCATGGAATATACGTCCCCTAACAATCCCACTCACTGAGAGGCTGTGCACAGACGGGTCTTTGAATTAGGGCTTAGGGTATAAATTTAGTAATAAGTTTTGGGATGGCCTCTTTCTACTTACATGAACAGAAGGAGGAACTTCCAATTCCAGTCATTGACAAAACAGAAACTGTTTCATGAGATATTCTACTTGTTTCTTTGTTTCTTTCTTGTTCTTTCAAGTTTCCTGAAAGCCATTAAACAGTGTTTATTTCCAAAGCAAACTGTTTGACACGCAAACCTTGTATTTGGAAGGACAAGAGGTTTCAACATGAAACAGTTACTACACCCTTACAAACTGTGAGTAGTGAGGCTTTACTGGCAAAGACCTAGTGTTGGAGGACTTTATAACACACTTGCAGTTAAGGTTAAATGGTCTGCATTTCGTGTGAAGTTCTCAGAATTGTCATGTGGCCTCCACAAGCAAAAAAAGAGGGGGGTGGGGGCCAGACTGGAATTGGGCCAGATTTACTTGAAGACTAGGATGGAGACGGCTGCACCTGCTGTTGTTATTGTACTGTTTTCAAGACCTCTCCTTGGAGGATGCATGCAAAGTATCACAAACGTGACAACATTTGTGTCACTTTCACTGAAGTAGACTCATAATTATGGATATAAAACTATAACAATGACATTTAATGTGAGAGAACAGACTTCACCTGCATACATACTAAAAAAGGACCAGATTTCATTATGTATCCTCCAAGAAGATGAGGAAGTATTCGGCAAGACCAACTAGTCATCTATGATAACTACAAGTAAATATAATAAAAACATTATACTGAAGAGTGAGAAATTGGTCTTTTCTTCTTACTGTGTTTCCAAAAAACGTGTCATTTAACCTCCTAGGACCTGGCGTCCACATATGTGGACATCACATTTTGGGTTATTTAGACTAAAATACTCAATTTTGCTCTACATGGGCCTGATATCCACTTACGAGGACATTATACTGCTACTGTTCTATCAAAATTTTAAACGAATATCCTCATATGTGGCTCTTATTTTTCTTAAAAACAAAAATAAGGTAAAAAAAAAAATCTGGTAATTCTTTGTTTTTACATTCATCGGGCCCCAATATGCCCAAATATCAAAGAGAAATTAAAAATGCATGTCGTGGAAGAGTTCGGGTCTTAGGAGGTTAATTCAAATTTGGGCCACCCTGCTAAAGACAGTCATTTAATGCATATATGGAGCATTTGTATCAAGAAAAAACTGCAAAATAAGAAATTGTGATTTTTTTTTAATGGTTTGTCAGATAGTTAAAATCGTCACAATTTGTTGCATACAAGAGGTATCTTGCATGAGAAAATCTAACACCAGTTTGCAAAAGCTGTGTGGCTCTGTGTGGGTAGGTGGTCCCAAGGGTTTCAAATTTGCACTCAGCCCTAACTGACCCCTTATGTTGTTTATCAGTCGCTAATTCATCCCAGTGGCATCTGGGTACTACTGCAGTCTGTCGTCAGTGTGAAGCTTGGAGTGGTAGGGTGTCTAGCTAGGTATATTGTGGTGGGGTGGGTGCTTGTGTGTGCATGTGTGTTTGTCAGTGCATATGGGGTGGGCTGTGCTCCTAAAAAAAAGGCCTATCATGGTTACCACACTCCCCTAGCAGAGCATCCATCTGGACGCAAGTAGTCTCATTGTTTTGACATTCACAGCAGGATGCAGTCTGGAGAGGAGAGGAGAAGCCCTCTTCACCTCTTTAACAGTGTTGAACATGATGTAGCAGGATGGGTCTGTGTATAATGTATGAGTGTGTGTATCCATGCTGGTTTACAAACTTAAAAGGATAACTGATTATTTGAAATTGAATTAAAACATTTAATTATTGAAACTACAGCAGTGGGAAGTGGAGCAGAGGGAACGAGGCTCTTCTCATTCAGATGACAAACTAAAAAAAGAGCCTGGATCAGACTTGTTCAGTCCTTTTCCTTTGTTTGTTGCAGGGTGTTTATGTCTATGTTCCCCTGTCCTTTCCTGTTATTTGAGTAAGTTGTTGATAGGGCCTTTATTTGATTTATTAGAGGAGTCATATTTATAGATTGTTTTCATTTTGGCTTTAAACTCAGCCGTGTCAGTGGAAATTCCTTTAAGAAAAAATAAACCGTTAAACACCTCCTCTCCTCTGAGCTCACGCTGTGCCGGCGCAGAGTCTCCTAGAATAACACATCATAGTCAATTTTCTACATCACTGTAATCAGTTTTGCCCCATTTTCTTAACAAACACCATTTATAATGTTGTGTTGAAAGAAAAGTCAATATGCAATGAAATTCAGAGAATATATTCCCCATTACAGGAAAAAGGCATACATGTTCTACTTATCGTAATGAGTTAAATTAGATGCATGACTATTTTTCTGGAAAAAATTCAATGGTTTTATCACTTACACTGGTTTTCAGTAGAAGTAAAGAACAAACAATTACCTCACTCTGGAGCAACTAGATGGTGTCATCTTCACCACGAGACACACAAAAACACGCAGTGTCACGGGATCGCTCGTACAGATTTATTGTTCACAACAGGAACGTTGCCAGATAAAGTGCTGTATACTGGTTTCACATTCACTGACGCCAAGACAGGGTTACACTGGTTTTAAATGCTCTCTATGGAAGCCAGCAACATGTAAAAAAAATGATAACAGACAGAAGACATGAGCTAAAAGAAATTACGGCTCATCCGGTTTCCCTCGTCTTATTCTCGTCATACACCAAACTCACTCCCTTATTGGTGTCTTTTGTCGGGCTTCTCTGGATGCAAAGATTCAGTTCACGATGAGTCTTAGTTTTGGAGTTAGCCTGCTTGGAATAACACAACAATTTTCATTCAAAGTTCTCCATCACTAAAATCACATTAAACTGATTTTCTTTTGAAACATTCAAACATTCGTTAAAGTGCCAAACTGACGACCTGGCTCAAATATACAACTGTAAACCAGCACTGATCACAAGTGTATATTTTTTTAAGTAATGTTTTCCCCAGAGAAGTTCACATTGCTGATATAAACCCAGCAGAGTGCTGAAAAGCAGAATAGTTGTAGACATCATAATAAGTGAGGGGCAGCCCAGGGTGGACAATCTATAGCAGCTTAGCATCAAAATTATACATTTCCCCTCAATTTGGGGAAAACATCTGAGGTTGAAGAAAAGAGGAAGAGGAAAAAGTGCTTCCAAGTCTACATAAAGATGTGCAGACTCTCAAAAACCTGTGAGAGACATCCTTCGGGGAAGTTAGCACACACTATTTTGATGCTAGTTTTGCATATTTTGGTTTGCATCTTGAAATATAAATGCAGTCAAGGCACAGTGGCTGCTCATGTGCACACACCTTCAAATTGGCTTTGACAGTCCATGCCGTGCAGTGACTGATTAGCTCCAACATGAGACGGGCTTTTTGCCGTGGTACGGTCCAGTTGGGCTTTAAGTGTCAGGAAAACTTTCTGACAGTAAAATGAGGGTTTGCAGACAAAACAAATCATCCTAAACAAAAGAAAAACTCATGAAGATACATACACTTGAAGTGATACAACACAGAACACGTTTTAAAGCTGTGATTCCCAACCTTTTTAACTTCATGAAGAGGAACACATTTAAAGACGTTTGAGTCAGTTTATAGGATATAAGACAAGGGTGAGATTTTTGCAACAGCATCAGGTGGGAATTAAGGGAATTAGTGTCTCTGACTAGAACTGAACCAGCAACCTTTTACTTTGTTAGTCCAAACCACTACATTATGGAGATATATCCATGATATCATATATTACTCCCAATCATAAGCCACTACCAAAAAATTTAGAGCAGCTCTGAACTGTTGTAGATAATATCTAAAGATGTGTATGTACAACACACAAGTTACAAACAGCAGGATCAGACATTAAATCATTTTCTTTTTTAAACATGCCAGTTCAAATCTAAAACTGCACAATATATTAGAATAGTGAAGGGAATTTGTTTGGAAACGTGCCCTGTGCCTCCCTCCCACACTACACACTACTCGGGCGACTCTGTCACCTAAACTGAGCATGCCCAGAAGTGATAATGCAACTGATACAAATTATCTCATGCTGCGTGATACATATGAAAGAAAAACTCTAGTAAATCTCCCAAACTGAGGTCACATATAAAAAAGGCTATAGCCTGTATATAAAGGATGGTCGTAGCCACATTACATCACCCACTCCTACACATCTACACATCATGACCAATCTTACTGAGGGTCTGAGGGCTTGTTAATCACAGTGTAGGCCTTCACCAAATTAGACCCTATTTCATTGTTTATTTTATTCTAAAAGTAGTTTACAATATGAACACTATACTTTATTAAATAACAGACAGTAAAAGGGGAGAGGGGAGAGTTACTGAGATATTAAGTGAGAAGTCCACTTGCATCCTCTTCTATGCAAGTGGACTTCTTTCTGCAAGCACTCACCCACTGCTGGCTATGAGTCAGAATCCAGGTTTAAAATGGCTTTATTATTCAGACTCAGACTATACTTCTACTACTACTACTGGATTTGTGTGGTAGGGTTGTGATTACTACAGTTTTTTACATTGAGAAAGGCTAGGGCTGCAATAAAGCCTCGACCAGTATTGACTTGAATTGTAGGTACTTCATTTTTTATTTCAAAGGGATAGAGTGTTTGGAATAATAAAGCTATTTTAACTCTTTACCCCTTGAAAGCCTGCTAGGAGTAAGCCCTTCAAATCCTTTTCTGAACTAAGCAGTTTCTGTTGATTGGGTTTGCATCAGAAGTTAGTGAGGGTGGTCTCTGCCTTTGCTGCTACCTTTGGAAAAATCTGGAAACTATTTTAATGGCAGACTAAAGACAACATTTTTATTCTAAAAGGTCAAAACTCATTAAGGCCACAGGGCGGGTCATCAAATATCGTCTTTATAGGGAAAAGCATTTGGACAGTGTGATGCATAGTTATGGTTATTGACCAGTTTGAGGAAAACATTACAACAGTTCAAATAAAATTACTTGTCTTCACTCATGTGAATTACAGATCACCTCGCCCTTAGGTTGGGAACAACGACCTTAAAAATCCGCTGTAATAAGACTTCACGTGTGAAAATAACGACAAGGATTATTCATACCACAACAATAGCTTGTCACGGAAAAATTTCCTTATACACAAACCTTACAAAGTGCTGCTTTATATAGCCATGGAATCATGACTCAATGAATATGTTTACTCTCATCATGACTTCTGTCCTTCCAGAGTTCCTGGGTCTGTTGATCATTTTCACATTGTAAGCACATTTAATCAGTGCCATATTTTTCAGTTTGAACTATAAACACACATACGTATACATTCATATTAATTCACTCCTTGATTAAAGATAAAGGCACCAGAGTCCCCCCGACCCATGCTCACTCAACAAAGCGTCCTGTATGTCAGCACAGGTCTTCCTCTCCCATGAGGCCGTTCTACAATACTGAAACCTCTTGAAAATGCAGCATTAAGCTTATAAAACTACTCAGTTCATGGAAATGTTAAAGTAAAATGAGTGTGTATGGATTATGTCAAACTAAAGCTGAAGAATGATATGGACTGTGAAGCACAAACATGAAAAAAATGAGCATCGGGTTCTTAAAATACAGTTTTATTTGTGAATTTACACAGATTAGCAATACATCTAAAAGCAACTCCATTAGATAACCATTTATATAGGATTTTCACAGGTCACAAAGTAGCTTGGCTCATTCTGGCATGCCAAAGCAAAACTCGTTCTTTTTGTTTGTTTGCTTTTTTTGTTTGTTTTGAACAGAAAAAAAAAAAAAGAGGTGGAGACATTAGTAAAGCAAGGTGCAAACAGTCAAAAACAGATGAGAAAATAAAAAGGATGCGATGCAAATCCAGTTCATCTGGAAGCAATTTTGCTAAAAAAAAAAAAAAAAAAAAAGGGTTAATAAAAAAAAACACCACCTAATGCGTTCTGCAAACTAAAAGAAAAAAAAAGCGTACTGCGATACAAATGGAGGATGAAAAAAAGATTTCCTGGAGGAGCGATGTATCAAAGAAAACAAAAACAAAAAAAAACCCATCTGAGTGGTGAAAACATGGTGTGTTAGTATCAGGCTGTCCTTTTCCCCTGCTCCTGTCTACTACACACAGATAAGCACTTCCATTTCCAAACTCGCACCTCTCTTTCTCCATCTTTCAGCTGTGTGACCTCAGTTCTTCGCCCGGAGCCAAAAGCTATCGTTTAACACGGCTAAAGATGTGCCCCTAAACCCTCCCACACTCCCTCCAAATCCAATACTTCACATTGCTAGCTGGGATATTGGTACATCTGGCTAAACTGCAGGGGGGAGGATATGCGGCAACCCATCACACTTTGGCTTTGCTGAGTTCAACTGTGGGTCATCCGCCAGTTACAACAGGATCGTGTTTAGAAGAGAAATTACAAGAGGGTAGGCTTTAGAAGCTGAAATAATGACCGGGCTCGGAAAAGAATCATAAAAGAATAATATAAAAATGTCCTATGACCTCCTTATGATGTTCCAGTTCTTGGAGGAAATAAAACAGCAAATTAAGCAAGGAGGCGTAGCTACTGTGGGTGTAGCCACTGCAAAAAAAAATAAAATAAAATAAAATAAAATAATAAAGTTTTGGGGCGCCTGAGGGGTGTCGATGCAGTCACTGGGGTGATTTAACAGAGTTCTTGTTAGGGTCTATGACGCCTGAGCAGGCAGATAAGAATCACAACCCTTGTCTTATTAAAATAATGGAGAAAAAAAATTACAATATGGCTTAAAATACACACACGCACGCACAAACGCACCAAACAAAAAGACGTCACCGCTCTACTCTCCATGACCCACGATTCCCATCGCAGCTGGGGACTGCGTTTCTGCAGAAACGCTGCTTGAGCGCAGTAATATTTTCTCACGTGTGACACCAATGAAAGATTATTCTGTCCGTCTTCATTCAACTCACTTTCTGGGCCCTGACCACTCCCCGACACCATGCCTCGCTGTCTACTTGCACGACTTTTACCAAATTACTTCACGATCCTCCTCACTGGTGAAACCACTTGCAACTAAAATGTGTTATATACACCACAAAAAAGTGCTGCACCATGAAATAAAAAAAAATCTATAGCCAACATATCCAGTTTTCATATATCTGTGTTATATAGTAACTTTGTGTACTCTGAAGGTTAGAATATAATTTGAAAAAAAAAAAAAAAAAAAAAAAAAAAATCAGGCATCACTACAGAAGACAGCCAAATAAATTCAGTTGCTGCAAAAAATAACAGGAAAAAAAGAGAAATCATGCATAACATCTGTATTCTCTGTAAAAGCTTAGAAATGAGTACAAAACAGTCAACTAATACCAAACTTGTGTTCAGTAAAAATGAGATGACAAACTAGAAATAGAGATGCTTGCTTAAGATGAGATTGTTTTTTCCTCCCATTCTCCCATTAATTTGGCAAAAAACCAACAAACACTGAGATGAAAAGGACAAGATGAAAAAAAAATGCTACATAAATATTCTCTCTCAGATAACAGTTGTGATAGACTGTCAGCCTCACTGTCTCTACTCTTAAAACTCATCTGTAGTTCAACCACAACAAGCTGAAAAGAAGGTTTTTTTCAGAAGCCTGTGCCTACAGTAGCTTGAAGAGCGTGAGAGATCCTCTCTCACAGTAAATAAATCAACACAAACCCTGTGGCTGTTTTCTTTTTCCCTCTGAGACCAGTTTTCCACTGTGACTTGAAATTTTATGTGGTCTCTCTGTTCCGTATGCAGAGTCAGGTGACCGGGATGTAAAAAAGAAGGAAAAGAGAAAAAGAAGAAGGTAAAAGGGCTGGAAGGTCTTAGAAGGGGAGGAAAAAAGTGATTCTTTTGAACGTGTGCAGTTTTACAACACTCAGGCTGCATTCCAATTATTTGAATCAAGAAAAAAAACAACGTGGTTTCAAGTTCCATTTTTCAACCCGGGAATAATCACAGGAGTAGCCAAAAACTCAGGATCTAAACAGCCTTGAATGACACTTCCAAGGAGCCCTGTTAAAGTCCTGCACAGGAGGTCAGGTGTGCAGACACCCCACTACCCGCCCTAGCCACCCCACATCTGTTGCAGTTTTAATTTGTGGCCTCACTTGCCCGCCCCAAACCCCTAAGCTTTGTCTTTTTGCAGAAGGAGAAAACTTCTCTTTTTTATTACAAACAGATTTTTGTTAATTCGTTTCCTCTGCCTTTTGCACATAAAACCTTTTGTTAAAAAAACAAATAAAATTAAAAACATAAAAGGACATTTAAAACAAAATAAAAACAGACATTAAACAGAAAACGGGGGTTTGCTTGCCCCTCATTCTTCTATGCAGATGATCTCCCCGTCTGCCTCGCCCCCTGCTGCCTGCTCGCTCTCAGGCCTCCGTCTTCTCTTTCTTTTTGTTTTTCTTCAGGAAGGATGGGGTGCGGAACTTCTTCTTCTTCTTGGTGTTGGGCGACTTGGAGGGCGAGCTCTCGGGAGACAGGGCCTCTTCGATTTTCTCCCCGGAGCGCACGGTGATCTCCACGCTCTCAACGCTGGTGGTCAGCTGGCTCACGCGCTTTGACAGCTCCTCGTCCACGTCCCCGTGGTCGTTTTTACCGTTCATCAGTCCTGTGTGGTTCTCTGCGGGAAGGGAAATTAGCGAGACACAAGTTAGAGGTGAAAACATTGGGCACAACATCTGCAAGATGTGACAAATTCTCCCACGACAAAGAAGAGCTCCCTGGATTTAAGTGTTCTTTGGAAGGGATACATGTAGAGTAAATCTATGAGTTGCAAGGCATTCTCTTTTCAAATAAAATATTCTACGGCTTTTTACATCATGATCATGTTTAGCTTAAAAAAATTCAATGCATTTTGGCATACAAGCTATTATCTAATAGTTAAACAGAGTTCATTAAAACCCTGGATCTTTTCTAGTCGTTTTCCACCAATAGGAATCTTCAGCTTGTGGTAGGTCCACCAAGAGCGAACTCATAACTAGTGTGTCTATTGGTGGAGCATCACTGAGGTGCATGTTCATGTTATCATATTGGAGAAATGACTGATTAAATCAATATATTTTCTCAGACTGAATGTGTCTCATGTCTTATTGTGTCTCATCGTGTCCTCTTGTGCCAAACGCGAGGCTCTGCTGTCGGATATACTAATCACCAATTCCATTTAACTGTTGAGCTGAACGCACTCACACAGTGTCCCCGTGCTCTACATATTTCGTAATATCCCTGCGTAAAAACCCCAGTGACCTGATAGCCCAGAGAGTCTGTCCTCCTTTCAACCCAACAAAATGGGAGCTTTGAACAGCACACTACACACACTGCCTTAATCGGTGTTCACGTAACATGCCGGGAAGCGTCACATCTCCGTTCTCTGTGCTGCAAATGCAGGTTAAGCAATCTAGGGCGCTGGTTTCATATTACGCACCAAACGTGTCCTCTCAGGTTATTTTCATCATTGCATAAAAACCAGATGGTTGTACTAAAAGGCTTGCTGTACAACAATCGACCTGGTTTTAACACAACACACGGCTGACCTCATGGTGACTGTGTCAGAAAATATAGGTCCCCTGAGTGAACGCGCCGTTGTAGGTTAATTGTTATTGTGTGGTTTTGCGTGTTTGCGCTGGAAGGAAGTGGACAGGAAGCCAATCCCATAGTGCCATTATTTACAACTTGTAGAGAGACCTCTATGATCCTGCCATTTCTTGGCGGCACACCAAATGGCTTCAAATGTCAATCTCGCGTGTTAACAGACGAAATACATTCAAAGGGCAGCAACAGGCTAGAAACCCAGTGATGTGACACTTCCCATTACCAATCCCTCAGATCTGTGATGTTAACACCAAATGAACATTCAGTCTTGATAAGTCTTTATAATGATGCATGTAAGACTGCGACAAAACCTCAAGTTTTGATAAAAACACTGAATGTGCCAAGTAAGAAAATCAATACCGCCTTGTATCTATCATTAGGAAGTGATGCAGAGCATGACGGCAAAGCTCTCAAATTATTGGCTGATCCATGTTCCTACTCTCATCTATGGCCACAAGCCGTAGGTAGTGACTAAAAGAAGATTTAACTGGTGGCAAAATGAGCCTTCTCTGAATGGGCTCTCTATTAGAGATGGGGGTGAGCAGCTCAGAGGAGAGATGCTGCTCCTCTACATCAAAAGAAGAGGCGACTCAGGCATCTGATCAGGATGCCTTCTAGGCAAGGTGTTTCAGGCATGTTCAACAGGGAGGAGACCTCTGGGCAGACCCAGGACATGGTAGACAGCTTACCCCCCCAAGACTGTCTGGTGAGAGGAGGGTCTGGGCATCACTACTTAGATCGTAGCAGACCCAGATAACTGGCAGAAAATGGAAGTATGAGCTTTCATCAGGAGGGAGTTAGTTTATCTTAGCAATAAAATGAGAGAAAAGTTCTGGGCTGATATAACCAAAAAGCTGTGGTCATGAAATAATTTCACTATGCATCAACCTACTGATTTTTGCTTTAGTTGGTGTAAAAATGTTTACATTTTAGGTACATAATGTTGGTTTTCACATTTCGTTTTCAGACCAACCTTTTTTGTTTTTACCTCCTTGCCTTCTCTGCTTCTGCACACAGGTTGGACGCAAACATTGCCTATTTGTAGTATTTATGCCAAAATTGATGGCATTTCTTGAAGCAGCTACTCTCTGGCAACCAATTGGGAAATCACAGAAATCCCTGAATGCTTTATAAGTTTACAAGACTTCAAGTCTTTAAAAATTGCTTCTCCCATTGCTCTAAAAAACAAACAAACAAACCTCTGGACCCTCAATGGCAAAATAATAAGTGTATAAAATATGAATTCATACCTTTGAGGCAACGCTACGTTTTCATAACCCAATATAAATTTGTATTGTCCAAAAAAGCCAGAGAGGTATTAAATATAGTGAAACTGTTGCAGTTTCATTGAAGTAGATGACCACGTTTTAACATGAAAGAGTAGTTAGTACAGCATTAACTAGTTCAGGCAGTGTATAATAAGCATTTAGTCTATTTCAGTTAAATTTACACTCTCATGCTCGTCCACAAACACACGCCTGACATTAAAGTCAAAAAGCAAGACTGAAGATTATTCTAAAAAACAATTCAGTCTGTGAGTGATACCTTCTTTAGCTGAAGTGCTTTGCGGGGACTGGGTGACAGACAGAGACTGAGAGAGAGTGGAGCCATCGTCAGAGGTTAGCTCGTGCTCGCCATCTGCAGGGAGGGTGGGGAGGGGGCCAGGTGGGGGGGTTGTGAGGGTTGGATGAGAGGATTGTGGCAGGGTGTAGGGGGTGGAAGTAGAGGGAAGACAGCAGGGGTGAGTGGGATGAGAGGTTGGAGGGATTTGGGATGAAGGGTCCGGAGGGAGTGAGGGAGTGGGATGGGGAGGTTGACAGATTAGTGGTAACACACACATGTTAGAATCAGGCCATGCACAGCTGTTTATCAACAACATTTACAAAATCCTTGTCTGCTGATCACCCAGCTATCAAAGTGCCATCAATCCACCCCGCCCCCGGGTGTGGGTGGCTGAGCACACACTGTAACATTTTGCTAAACCTTAACACAGACAACGCTCTTGATGGTGACTTGTGGTCCACTGCTAGCTAGACCACTAAAGTTTAACATTTCTTTAGGAGATGTATAATTTACATAGACTGAAGTATTTGTATTGTGAGACATTTAAATACAGAAAAATGAAGTTTAGGGCAAGAAAGAAAATAAATCTCAGTCACTCTTAGATAGAATAAGGAGATTATAAGAAAAGTTTATATTGTTATGTAAAATGGATAAAGAAACAAGCATAATGGGTCCCCTTTGAACTATAGATTCTTAAACAATTCTATCCAACCATAAGGAGCACATAGTGTGCCACGCAGCTTAGCTACAGTAGCTTAATTTCATTTTAAACACCGATTAGTCTGAATGAAAGACGTTCCCAGATCACTTTAACACATTCATTAGCACGTTCGGGCTTACACATTGAGCTGGCAGTCGTCACAATCATTCACAACTCCTACAAGCACAGCGTATAGGACGTGTTTGCATAACAGCCTGATCTGTGCAGTGATAGTACTTGGTGTTCTGTATATACACAGATAAAAATGCGTGCGAGCCTCAGATGAGATGATCTCAGTGTGTGTAGTCATTTGCATGAGCTTTGTCACCTCATGTGAAACATATAGCACATAATATGCATCTGTACATATGTTCATACATATCTATGTCACATATAGCTCAATTTGATCAGTTCTCTTATATAATGCGCATTATAATCAATCTGTTTTTTAAAACGATCAATATATACAATATGCATGTCACAACTAATCGCAGGCTAAGCCTATAAACGTGTGTGTATTTGTGTGTATGTGTGTCCCCGGGCCGAGCATGTATCAGGCCTTTCCAGACGGTCTCCAGCTTGTCTCCAGATTGGTCACCGGGGATTCATGGGGCTATGGGGGCAAAAGTGTCATAGCAACGGGCTCTGATCATGTGGCGGGTGTGAAGACCTGCTGTCTGTTCGGTCTGCCATCTTAGTCACACTGGCCCCTTATACACATACAGGCGCACCATGTTTCATATGCACAGAAGAACATTTGCAGCCATCCACACACATGCCCTTACCCAAATATACACAACACACAAATACACATTCAATGTGCTCCAGTGTGACAGAAGGCCCCCCAGATATTGATTCGCTATTGATTTTTCCACTGCCTCTCTGAAAGATAATAGGACAGCAGGCTAATATGATTAGCATTGACTAGCAGTGTGTGTGTGTGTGTGTGTGTGTGTGTGTGTGTGTGTGTGTGTGTTGACAAGGTTAACACAGATGAAAGCAGCCATGGACCTTGCATATAGATATAGACGTATAGGTATATAGATGTGCGTCTGTGCACGCGTTGCCCTCTGTACTGTGCAGGCTGTGGGAGACGGTGCTACAGACCGAGATCATTTAAATCTTTTGTTACCACCAGACTGCTGAGAGGGCACAAAGAATATTTGAGCCGTTTACTAATCAGTCTCCAAGGGGACGGCTTTATAATTGCAGAACCAATTTTAAGAAATCCTGATTAGTTTTAAGCTCAAGTTGAAATCTGCTCCAGCTGTTTTTTTTAAGGACTTGTGAATATCTGGCTGTTAGTGTCTTATTTTTTCCACAGTTTAAAGCCTTTTAAAACATGGAAAAAAAACCCTTTAATGACTCAAACACCAATAGTAGTTTTAGATGCTGATGAGCTTTTAATCCAGGGGCAACACAAACCGATTTCACTCAGCTCTCAAGAGATACAAGTGGAACCGGATAAATTCATATTCAAGATTTCTTGAGGTCTTAGTTTTTCCTTCAGGATTATTAAAGATGATTGTGATGATTAACAGAACAGCATTTTTTTTTAAGATTTACTTTAAATAAATGTATCAAAACCATGATATAAGTGATAAATTAAAAGAAAAGGAGCATCAGTTTCCTGCACCGGAGTAAACAGACGCCAGCACCCAGCTAAGCAGATGACAATTCCTCTTGCTGGCTCAAACTAATCTCCCAATGTGTGCGCCCAAATTGTGGCATGCATATTGATTATTGATCCAATTTGTTTCAAGCCCCGGCTCAATATTTTGTTGTTTAATGAACCTTCACCGATTGGTAAGGTCGTCTGCTGCTGGCAGCAGGAAAGAAAACTCTGGGTTCGAGTTCATCTCGCCATGTGTGCGTGAGCTTTGATGGTTGTTAACAGAAGTGTATTCGTGAGCGTATGTGCCGTACCGCTGAGGCCCAGTTGCCTTCTCTCCACGTTCTTGCGATACTCTTCCAGCTCCTTCTCTGACAACTCACTGAAAGGGTTGGGAGGCAGGGGAGCCATCTGCTCTTCCTCTGTGGGCACGTATGGCTGGGGAGGAGACAGGCAGAGGGGTGAGGATGGGAAACACGTACACAGAGAGAAATAATCAGGAGGCACTAGCACACACTCTGAAATTTAAAAAACAAACCATGTACTAACACACAAGCACACACCAAAGGTACACATACCAAAAAAAACCCATGCACGCGCACACACAGAGAGAAAACAACACCATCTCTTTAGTCACGACTGCACTCACCGACTTAAAAGAAAAATAAGTTTTTTTAAAAACGGCACAAACACCCACTGTGTCTGAGGATGACAATCATTCATTAGAGGATGACTAAGGCAGCTCTTGTAAAGATAAAACCACATCACAGAGTTCACATCTAATCAACTCCACACAAGACGTGTTTATAAGACACTATCAGAGAAAAATAACGCAAAAACTCACATTCGTGCACACACACAATGCACTTGAGCTTAAATCTCTGCTAAGATTTCTGCCTAAAAATGTCAGAAAGAGACTCATGCTCCAACAAATCATCACACTTCAACAACTCTCACAAATAAGTGCAGTTTTGTTTAAAGCAAACAGGTAATACATTGAAAACAGTTGTCAATTTTAAAGCAAAACTCTACTACAACACATGCAGTGGTTTTTGTTCAGAACGAGTGATGAAGTGTTAAAATCATAAAACGAACAAAAAAAATGGAAAACTAAAAACAACCACAGACAAGAAAACATACGTTGGTATTTACCAGAACGTTTATCTGCACCAGATCCTTCAAGACAAAACATTAAACCACGAAACCATCAGCACCACAACTTCTAGTTGAGACATTTTTACTTCACTTGTTCCATTAATTTATACATTCAGTTCTATCCTTGCTAGTAAAGTGTAACTGTCAAGAGCTTCATTTCATCTGTTATAAATGTGTTTACTTGTCTCCACCTAGTGTTCAAGAGATGTCATTAAAGTGGCTTAAACTGGCAGTCTGAACAATTTTGGATAAAGTTTTTTTTTTTTTTTTAATTGTTTTGGAGAGTCCTCCTCCTTTAATGTTCTCACTAAGTCATTAAGATTAGGAGACTCCGGTAATATCCAGAAAAGCTCTATCATATCACAAAAAAGCAAATCACTAATCAGCCAGAACAACTGAGAACACCTTTAAGTTTCTCCTTAAAGTAAAGATAAAGATGTCCTGCAAAGCTCAACTGTTTTTATATCATTATCAACACCAGCTATTCTGGATTTTCTTCAAATATCTGTAATGACTTTCTGTTAATTGAAGAATATCCTGCAAGAACTGTTTTTCATGAACCCTGGTGTGCCCTTTAAGAGGAATTAAAAGTATTTATTGTTAAATCACAGCATCTAACTGCTTAAACTTTATGCATTTTGTGAAAACATGTCTTGTTAAAACAGATAAATGTTACACATCTACAGTTTACCATCAGATACTTTCTTCTTTGAAGATCTGCTCTCTAAAAACGAGGGTTTCCACAGAACACAAGAGGTTTAGAGGCGAGAAAGAGGAAATTCTCACCTTTCGCGGTTCATCGACAGGGATGCCTGCAAGGTGCTGAGACCGCGGCCCTGATGACATCACATCAAGCCGGTTCTGCTCTCTGATCTGTAACAGGATGAAACACACGGTGACTTACTCTAATAACCCAAACAAGTGAACACAAACAGGAATCAGGATAACATGCCTGATACAGTCAGATGTTTCAGTGCCTAGATTTGTACTGATTTTGTAAGATGCTCTTAGTAAAACTAGTGCAGTGACAGTTCAAATGTAGCCGTCTTCTCAAGCACTGAAACTACGAATTATACAGTAGTATGATTACACGGGGACCAGACTATACACATAAAAGTATGGTAGAAAGAGACACTCTTGACAACAACTGTACAGTAGACGACTCTTTAAAATTATTTTTATAACTAATCTACTTTGATATTATAAATGTTAAATTTAGGGGAGTGGCTGCTGTAAATCCTGTTAATCTGAATGATTGATTTGGGCTGTTTTCTGTTTTCTTGTTCGGAGACTTTTAGATAATCTTTAATGAAACATTTTTACCTTTATAGTAAAATTAATACTATTACTATTTAGCATGGCTCTAACCAAGCATTAGTTAGCAATCCCCTGGTGTAGATGTGCTCACATTTGCCTTTCAGAATAGTAAAAAAAAATAAAAAGGCTTAAACTGATACTCCAAAATAGCATCATGGCTGTTATGCCCTCCTGAACCCACCACAAAATAGTAAAGTGTATCCTACAATTTCTGTCACTCCATGTTTAGATTTTGGTCACGTTGATAGCATCAAGCGTCTGCTAAAAATGGTAGTTTTACTTACTTTGTTCCTCTTCGCCAGCACTTCAGTGGGATCTGTGTTGAGAGGGACAAACTGATTGGGATCCTCGATACGAATTGGGGTTCCTGGGTCATCTGCCTTCATCCACTGTTAACAGAAGACCGGTGAAAACTTTGTTTCAAAAAATATAATAATAATATTAATAATAATAATAATGATGATGATGATGCAGCTGAACCCCTGTAGTTCACAATTTAGCCACTAGATGGTGATCTAGTACTATTTGTTCTTAACACTGGGACGCAAGTCCAGCCAAAACACAGCAGTCCACAGTAACTGTGGGTATGTACACACTAACTTTCCCAGCCACACTGCTCACCGTGGTTGTCCGGCTGTTGTAGCGCTCCTCTCCACCTTCTACGCTGACCTTGGTGTAGCTGTTGGGTGAATTGAGCCAGCGTGTTTTCTCCCTCTGCTGCCGCTGCTGGAGAAACTTGAAGGGCAGCCGTGTTGCACCACTATCCGCGTCCTCCTCGAACATGAACGCTGTAACCGTGGCGGGGATCTCGACGTCGCTCTTGTGCCTCGGCTTCTCCCGGATGATGGGGTGCCGGTATGCATAGCCTGTCCTGTAGCCCTAAAAGGCATCGCAGAGGATCACATGTAGGGTTTGCTTTCTTTTATCTGGTTTGTGCTGATCCATACATTTATATAGGCCTTGTCATATGTAACAGTAGTCTCCCCACATCATCCATGACTACTGCTCCAGAATAAGTTTTTGTATCATGACATTGATTTCACAGCTGACCTTTCAGCTGACATTATAAATTAATAAACATTCAGTCGGTTTCGGTTTTAGTACATGAACAACAGAAATGAGCATTGATTCCTGTAATGCTGGTTGGCCTGCCAGTTTCATAGTTAGTCACATGGAAAAGAAAGACTGTGCTTTGACTGCAGGGTTTCTGGCAACACAGAGGACAGCGTTAGATAGTCATTTCCTGTCTGACCCCTTTTTTCTCTCACCCTTTTCCCTCCATCCCCTTCCTTTCCTCTCTCTCTCTCCACTTTATACCCAACCATCATTTTCTCTCACATTCCCATCGCACGTCCCTCAGTGCACTCTTTTAGTCCAGCTGGTTTTCAGACAGTTTTCCACACCAGGCTTGACAGCGAGGTTCCGTTCTTTTGTCTTTCACCCTTTTCTTTTCATCTCAGCCCCCACATCTCAGTCGATACCGACATTTCAACCTAACTGAGCTGGCGTGATCTCCTCCTGCAAAATTCTGCTTTATATTCAGACATTTCTAAATATTCACAGCTGGCAGCTTGCCGAGACACAGTATAACTACTCGATTTTTCTCCCACTCTCTCCCTCTTTGTTACAAATGTGCCTTGGTCCTGTCCTGAATCCAAGAATTTATCTGACACAAATGCCGTTTATGAAGTGTGTAAAGGGGGAGAGTAGGAAAGGAAGGGAGACAAAGATGAACTATTCAAAGTTGCAACAGGCTGGGAGGCAGTGATTCACTGAGAAAGCAGAGGGGGAAAAGAGGAGAGAAAGGTGGGAGGGAAGCATGGAGAAAGGTGAAAAGTGTCGGGTGAAGCAGGCGAGCGAAGCACACACGGATAGAGATGCAAGGAGGACAAAAGGCATGAGAATCTGAGACAAGGAGGAACATTCAGCAAATCTCCAGGGACTGAACCACTTTAGATTTTTAAAGTTATCACTGTATTAACAAAACGCTCCTCCATTTACTTTAAGTTTCATTTGCTGTTCTTTCCAAAGATCAGCTTTGGAATCAGTACTGCTTCTTTGCATTGCACGTTAAAAGTTTAGTTTACTGTAGGTGGCGCCCTTTTCCAGTTTTGTTCACCCACACTAGCCACCACTGCTAGTAGCTGAATAGTTCTCCATCATTAGTGAAACAGAAATAAGACTGAAACAAACAGAAAGGTGAACTAAAACGAACCTCAGACCAAATGTGCGCCATACTGGTTAAACACCAGATGTAACACTTTTATGAAATCCATATAGGCCGGTTATTATTGTTTTATAAATCAATAACTGAGTGCTTCCATACTGGATACCCTTGGATACCAGGGATTTGTGTCTACTCCTGGTTTTGAAGCAGGGATCTTACTCATGTTAAGTGAAACCAAGATAGGTTACACTCCTGATTTCACAAAGCCACAACAAGTAAAGATTAAAATTATTTATTTTATGATTATTATGCATTTATTTTGTCATATATATCTTTTTTATAACTATGCAAGTGTTTATTTAGGTCTTTTTTGTGTCTTTTTTGGGGGGTTTGTGAGGTAAACTGACAAAAGTTTCACTTTCGATGTTTAGGTTTTTCTTTATACACTTACCAGATTATCCAGCATCCTCATCAGAGACTCAAACTCCAGCTCACCGATTTTCCACTTGTATTGCCCAGCCATGTTGACAGCAGCCGCCGAGGCGACGCCGAACACTCGTGATTTGTACTTCTCCTGGTCCAGCACTATAAGGTTGTCCACACCTCCAGCACAAGAAATGGCATTAACCTGAGGACAGAGGGAGACAGATGTGAGCTTCTACTGATGGCTGGTGGCTTACGCAACACAAAAATAAACAACACCCTCCTCCTTCTCGTAATACATGTGTGGCATTAGATCATCTATCTAAAAGGAGCATAAGCAGGAACAAATTTCCTGACCATTTCCCCTGCAGACTAAAAGTGTCATTTAGCAAAACCAAAATGAGAGACCCCTCCAGCTACCACGGCATTGAATTTACAGTAGATGACATGCAAACATGCCTGAGGGGATTTATTTCGAGAAATTAAGCTGGGCTGGGCTTTGCAGGATGGATTAATGTTTTCTTTTGCTTGACCAGGGAGAGTCAATCAGGAGATTTGGTTTGCTGTTACAGTGGAGCGGAGGGGGCACAGCCGTTCATCTCTAAAATCCACCATATTTACCAATGAACAGGAAGACACGCGAGAACAAAAAGCAAAACAACAGAAATCCAACACAGCTGTATTTTCACTTATTGCTACAACTGCCCCTTCAAAAGGGAAACAGCTGCACAGCAGTCAGCTGCACCAACCAAACTACCACCGAGGAAAGTGGGCAGTGTTTATCAGCTTGTTACAGTTTGATATTCTGCCAAGAAACCTTGGGTACTGCCATTCACGTGGATGTTATTTTGACATGCAGCACCCACCTAATCGATGCTGCAAACCAAGCACACACCCCAAAGTCAATGACACTCACTAATAACCTCCACCAGCAGTGCACTACAACACACACCAGTAAAAGATCCACCATCCTGCAGCCCACAGGACCCAAAGAATCCACTGCTGGACACTTAAAGAGGACGTTTGGCAATGTGTTAACAGGTGCACAACAAACAGATCCAAACCCTTATAAATACACGGCAGTGAGAAGTGGCTGAATGACCACTGAGGTTCAAAAAAATATTAATTTTTATGTTCTAATTCAAATGCTGCTGCAGCTAAGTTGAGCTAATCCACAATCCCTGACAAACGCGCCACCGCTCTCCGGGCTTATCGCCATCTTATCGGAAAAGATTACACAGACCGACACATTACATGAATTATGAATATACACTTAAGATAACCTCAAAATGAACATACAGTCAATAAACATTCATTCATTCTGCCCAATTCTCACCCCTTGAAACCTTATGTATCACCTTCTGTTCAGCTTTACTAATTAAAAACAAAACAAAACAAACAAAACACGGAGAACACCATCCTTCTCTTAATGCTGCTTTGGACCAGCATCAACAATAACACATCAGATTGTTACTCCCTTCATCAGACTCCTAATAGCCTTATTATAAAGCTGTGTTTGGCCAACATTTTCCACATGGGGAGAGATTATGAGTTAGAGTGTTCTTAAAATAGAGAGGGAGAAATGTGAAAGCAGCTGTGGAGATTAGATTTAGCAGGAAAGCTACCGCCCTCCTGGACTAATGCGTGTTGTTTGGAAGCCGAAGAGAGAGAGTGTGAGTGTGAGCGTGTGTGTGTGTGTCGGGCAGGAATGTACTGGGTACAAGCAGCACTTGGCTCTGCAATGTGTACCTGGATTTCACAGGCATACTGAGCATTGTAGATGTAGTGAAAGGCCTCTTCGATGGTCTCCCCGAGAGCAACCACGCCGTGATTCCTCAGCACCAAAACCTGGAACACGTGCACACAGAAAAAGTCACTGTAAACATCAGAAGAGTCCGATCACAGAGAGGCATTACAGCTCCATTTCTCTAACTTGTATTAAATGAGACTGTTAGATGGTGTTTATTTTATTTATTCAGCAAGTAACCAAGTCAATGGAAGCACTGATGAGAATGCGCGTGCTCATGCTGATTTGTATCCAGAAGCTCTGTTTTCTCTATTTCTTAAAAAGTGTTGGCCCAGGGGACAGAAGAGCTTCAAGAGTTTTATTTTCCGTTTGGATAAAGAGTGAAATCATTATGATTTTATGTATCAACAAGGGCTTGGCCACTGGGTGATGACATCAGAACCTAGCAACAGACAAGCGGGGGAAACTCCCTTGAATTCCCAGAATGTTTTCCAGTTTAAATTCTATCAACCGGTGATTTTTTTTTAAGATGCCAGAAAGCAAGACATACACATGGAAGGCAAATAGAAAACCCAAAATAAGGGTGTGGAGAAGGTAACTAAAGGAACTGCAGCTGACATTTCAATGGGATGTGCAAGCCTGACTGCCCTTTCGTTGCTCGAAATAAACACCCTGATATTTCAAATCGTTTTCCTGTCTTAGGTTAAAGGGATGAGATATAAAACAGGCTTGATTATTTTGAACTACCCCAACATATGGGCCTAAATTGCTCCAAGCCTCTAAAAGTTTTGGTCTGTTGTCTGAAAGACTGCAGAGAACGCAACTCAAAGACACATTTTGGCTCTTTTTTTATCAGCAAACCCTCTGGGACAAACACACTCCAGTCTGAAGCTAGAGATACTGGTAGAAAGCTTTTTAATACATTTGCACAAAGCTAAGTTTATTGTTTGCACTTTATATTTACCGTGTGGATTCTTCAAATCGCAAACTAATTATGCAAAAGTGATGGTCTCCTTGCTTCTCCTACCTTTGCTGTTGGCCCCAGGGCCTTCTGTAGCTCTATGCGCTCATCCTGCTCATCCAGACTGCCCTGGTAGTTGTAGTAGGCAATATCACCTAAGATCAGCGCCTCTTGGGAAATGGGCAGGATACCACACTTCATAGATGACACCTAAAGCAGGAGAAAGGTGAGAAGGAGACAGCAGAGACATGCCAGCAATGAGAAACGTTGACAGGTGGATTACAGCTGTATAGCTGCATTATTCTTCAACGTTCAGCAGCAGATGTTTCTCGTTGGTGCTCCTGTGGGAAGAAAGCTTGGAAACTCTGGCGCTCTCTGATGACTGCAGTGATGAGCCTCTTTGTTGTTGCAAAACTTTCATTTCTGCGCTGTAGAGTCGTTTAAAGATAATTATTCCCTTTTGGTTGAGGTGTCAAGGTAATTTTAAGGGATATCACTTCACTATTCAAATTCATACAGGCTGAAATACTTCTTCTCAAACTGAAATCGCACCCCTCTTAAAAAAAATAAGCATCAAGCACCAATCTGCAGGGAAAATCATCACAGAGAGGTGTGCAAGGTTGGGTATAATATAACGTGTGGTAATGTGAACTTACAGCTGCTGTGGCAGGAGTGTGCACGTGTATGATGCAGCGGATGTCTGGACGCATGGAGTAGATGGCAGCATGGGGGCTGAAACCTGCAGGGTCGATCCTCAGGTTGGTGGAGCCCTGGTCGATCACATCCCCGATGATGTTGACTTTCACCTGGTGAGGCAAGGATAGGGTGCTTTGAGGATATTTGCTTTGAGTGGTTGAAAAACACTTTCACTCAAGCAATAAGCACCAAGAGTACAGCAGGGCTTTAGAGGTCACAGAGAGACGATGTACTGCAAACCATTACAACATCAGTGAAATCAAATATGCCCGAGACAAAACTAGCTCACAAGCAGGTTATAACCCTGCAGTGTTAACCAAGCAGGCCTAAAGATAAGCCAACATCTGTGAGTATGATGGCACAGAAATCACATTACAACAATTCCTCCTTGCTGTATGCTCATCTCTGGGAAATGAATTTACACTTTACCAGGAAACATAATAGTGGAACAGAGTGGACTCACTATGACAACTTCATTACCAACCAGTTAACAGTTATTTGATTACATGACCGGAGAGAAAAGCATTCGAGGCAAAAGATATATAGAGGACCTGGAGGGACAGAGAGTACAATACCAGAGGGGGAAAAAAAGAAGACTGATAACTGGACACAGAGGCTGTGATATAAAACCTGGAGGAAGAGCAATGGTAAAATCAAGTGCAGATGTCAGTCCTCACAGTAAAACCTAATAACAAACCGAAAACACAACTTTGCCTGCAGACCTTGTACACAATTGGCATCACTAAGCACATGTTGTTCTGTGATAGAAGCCAGAAGGAGCCTGCTCACATTTCTGACCGCCCCCCCCAAACAAGGTCTAAGAGTGTGTTATCACACCAGCAACACGGCATCCATCATCCAGTCAGAGGCTCATGAAACAAACCCAGTTCAAACTGAGCCAGCTCAAAAGTGTGGGGTTTGGTACTTAAAGTGTGCATGGAGCAGGAAACTATTTCCTTCCAAAATTAAAGGAATTACATTTTTTTTTAAACCCTTCAAACTCTGTTTTTAATCTCTCATTATCATATTACTCAAACTAAAAACACACCCTTCCCGTCCAGGGCTTCTTCAGAGCTGTGCCGCTACTCATTAGCTTTGGTAGCAACAGATCATTTTTATTTTAGGATTAAAAAACGATTAAATAACAAAAACAAACTGAACAAAGTTACTGGAGGTGTGGCTTGTAAGTTTTCACCTCGCAGAAAACTTGACACTCGAGTATTGATCACTGAGAATATAACAGATTTTTTAAAAGTAAGACCAAAGTGTTACCATGGGAAACTTGCCACTACTCAAACTTCTGAAGGAATAATCTTGTTTTACTTGGTTTGAGGTTTATAACTACTTGGATAGTTTAGAGTGCATTTCCTTTTACATCCTTTTAGATCTGGTCACTACTAATTCATTCTTTATTAAAACAAGAAAATTCAGTAAAAGAAGATATTTAACCTCAGAAAACTGCATATGACTAAAAATATTGTTGAAAATTAACCATATTGTGTTGGCACGGGGCCAATACAGCGCCTGAGCAATTACCAGCTCGACTGGTTAATACGTCTCTTTCCTTTGATCCTTAAGAGTGTCCACAGATTGTTTCCGATCTTTGGGTCAAATGAGGCTGAAAATCCTCAGATGCATTCTGAGTGGTTTTCAGACTTTTAAAAGGCATATGGATGTTTGGGCAGATAAATTTATTGATCTTTCCAGCAGAGGAAAGTGAATGGCACCAGCTAAGCGTGAGTAACTAACCCCATCTATGTCTCCACACACCCTCTCCTGACAGCCATAGCCAGCTGCCGTGTGATCGAACACCGTTACGTCACATGGCCGGTGCATTATTGGATCACCCCCGTCACGTCCTTCAAACTTCAGCCCTTCTAACTGAGAGGCCCTTATGGCCGGTGTAGCACCTCTAATCTTAAAAATAAGTCAAAGGACGTGTCAAAGAATCTGAAATGTGATGCAGCTGCATGGTAGGGAGGGGATTAGAAGCTGATAAGGAGAGTGGGGCCAGAAGCAGGCAGTTGAAACTGAAAAGGAAATCTCTAAATTCCTTCAAGGGTTCAAGGTTGCCTGATTCAGGTTAAGCAAATCCAAGAGTAAAGTAAAGAGTAAAGAGAGTAATTCTCTCACCTTTTGACTCTGATATGAAGGTAGTCAACAGTAATCTCAATAAGAAGTTTAGAGACATGAAATAGGAAACTTTGCTGTGACTTCAGACTAAACTAAAACAACCAGATGGACCAAACATTCATACTTTTCAACTCCAAACTAAAAATGACCTCAAAATCACCTCAAAGCTCAAAGAGTAATACTGACAGGGAGAGACAGATGCAAACTAACCAAAGCCAACTGCACCACAGCTTTTCTTAGAGGCTACAGCAGGCTGACCCCAACACAACCTTTGACACACTTTATTCTGGATGACTTCCTCCTAATCAATTTCTTTGCCTTTCTAAACTCTTGAACTTAGTAAGCTCAATAGTTACATGACTAAGACAAAGCCGGCTGAAAGTGGAGAGAGAGATTAAACAGATGGATATAAACAAAGCAGTGACGGACTGGCATCAAAACACAAACACTAAGGAAAATCTGGGAGTGCCAGGTTACACGAATTTGTTCCGTCTTTCAGCGGATGCAGTGTTGTGGTCAACTTTACTGCCCGACCACAGGATAGATGGATGTGGTCCAGACAAATAAACTAAAAATACTCACAGCTGAATGAGTCTGCCATATACTGCTTTTAAGGATTCTGTGGCTTCTAGTAAAAGTTATGGCTAGTAAGTTTGATTGTGTTTGCAATCATGGACATGATTAATTACACTTTACAATGATTTGAGCCAGAGACAGAAGGTAAGAGCATCATCTGTTACTTTGTGCAGCAACAGAGCTAAAACTAAGACTAACACAACATCGTCAAAGGTAAAAGTTTTCTTTTTGCTAATAGAATAACAGAAAAGTATACATCTTGGGAGGATTAACAACCAAGAAGCCTGACTGGACTTATCAGCCTTGAGCTGACATTTATGCAAGCTTCTCAAATTTGATAATGAATGAAATATATGGCATCTGTATTTTTTACTATGAAGTAATTTAGCAACATAGAAAACAGTGGATGGTTTAGTTTGAACCAAATACTGCGAGTGGAAATATTGTGCACTATTGGTAAATAAATAAATATCAAGTTTTATCCTGACTATTTTGTTGCAGTACTAAACTATTATTTCTGTGTGCTAATCAAAGACATGTCAATGTCCATGTCTGTTGAACTAGTTAACTATTGCAGCAACAGGTTTTTGAGGCAGCAAAGTTACCCTAGTGAAGAGAATCTGTTCTGACGATTTCAGGTAGGTACGCTTGTTTTGTGTCTGTACTGCAAAGAGAATTTATTGTCTGAAATTATTATCAGCAATTTTGGCACTTTATTCACTTTTAAGGAAATAAAGCAGTTTTTCAGGGCAAGTTTACAGTGTCTGTGCTGAACTAAAGCAAAAAAGACAAACAAACCCCTATTAAATTAAAAACAGACTCAAAAATGACTGAGTTCAACAAGGACAAGTTCAAACCACTCAGCCACCCACGAGGCTTTACTATCAGGAAGTAGCAAGTTAGGCACAGAGATTTATATCACTACCTTCTAACCACTCTCGCAGGTCAAAAAGTGAAGTCAGCTTGTCAGCGAGGTGCTGACAGATTTCACTATCTGGCTGCAGAAGCACACCTGCAGTATATTATCCCGGATTTTATCTGTTTGCACAGGTGTCGAAGACAAAGTAGGAGAGTACAACAAAGCTACGAAAAAAAAACGACTGAAGATATGAGTCCGTTTTCTACTTTTGCATTTTGTTTTGAACACAGAGGCGAAGCCTGGTTCTGTTTTTCTCCATTCCATAATTTTAAAATTGTCAAATGGAAAAAGCAGAAATAAACAGAAGTAAGTCAGACAATCAGGATGAGACATGTTGATGAGACAAGAGCAACAGAAAGAGAAAAACAAAACAGAGACAAACCGAAATAGAAAGTGAATTAGAGGGAGCTGAGATGTACAGAGGGAGGTAACGAGGTTGCCAATGAACTGTTATACACATTATTGCACATTTAGCGCCGTGGTATGCCGAGCAGAGCTGAAACTGGGGAGACAGACAGACTGAACCACCTACAGTGTTCGCTGACAGAGAAACAGAGCGGCTAATGTCAACATGAGAGGTGCCGGTGACACAGAACATGATAAGCACGTACACAAAAGGGACAGTCAGAGAGAGACGGTGGGATCTCGTGCACAGAGAAGACCAAAAACCACTGGAAAAAAAGTTCATCTGGTACTTTCCTCTTCAGAGTGAAGGAAGTAAATGGCTGATTAAGCCAAATGGGAGAGCACTAGTTGAGTAAAGCAAATGCAAAGCCATTACCATCCAATGTAATGCTGGCACAGTTACACAGAGAAGGATGCTGACGCAGACATTTACGATGCATTTTATTTGTAGCAAGAAATTAAATTAGCAGGCAGAGCTTGTAGTTAAGAAACTGTGTTTGGATGAGACCATAGTGGATCGTGTTTCTTACCAGGTTTGAAGCAGATGCCTCAGCAAATGAGAGTCCTCTGGGGATGATGAGGATGTGGTCTTGCTCTTTACTGACTCGGCCCTAGGAGAAAACACAGATTGAGGACTAAAGGTTACTTTTAGTTAGAAAAAAAATTAACCAGATCCAAGTCAGGATTTAGTTAGAATAACAAAGAATTAAGGAAGAGTTGAAATATGGACTAAACAGTCATATCTGCAATTAAAACATGCATGCCAGCAACCTCCCTGTACATTTCTGTGGGCAACAGGGAGTCAGATACAGCATGAAATGGAGGAACTTGGGTGGAAGTGGACTGCAGAGTGGTTTGCCGTGGTCCAACCACTATGGGGAGTCTAAAGTGGCTCAGATAGCGTGCCTTATATGAGACAGCCATTTGTATGTCTAGAAGTGTGTCAGCTGAGCCATCAGCTGATGTGGTAACAAAGAAATTATTGCAAAATGCATTGAGGCATTGTAAAGTCATCACTACTACACTTTCTTGGGAATTTTGCACGGCACTTAAATAAAAAAGAATAGTGCAATATATAGCATTTAAACAATGGCATAGAATAGTAGAGGATATTACGAAAGTCTGTGTGGACAGTTTTTGAACTGTAGTATCAGTTTTCTGTAGAAAGTCAAAGGTTACAATAATCTTTGTGGTGAATGACAAGCCAGGTATTTAAGTTCTGATATTAAAGATGTTTTTGTAACCTCGAGACAATTACTGTTAGACTGAAACACCCTTGAAATGACAATAAAAGCTTTCTCTGCAAACAGACCCTCAATGTTTGTACCCAGAAATAGTAAGGGAGACTTTGGACCGGGAAATAGTACAGGAGACGGTAAACTTTATGAACTAGATAGATAATAGGAAATTTCCAGTACATCTGTGCTTTTGGAGTAGTGTCTTACTGTGATGTAGGAGTTGGCGAAGTGTGCCCAGCTGAACAGGTCCACCAGTCTGTAGAGGCTGGCCAGTTTACAACGTGTCAGCTTCTCGCCTTTCACCATCGTGGTGGATTCCACTCCATACAAGTCGTTGATGGGAGTGACCATCCCAAGGCCTAAATAATCATGGACGATGAGAGGAGGGAGAGGGGGAGCAGGAATGTTAAAAATGCAGATTGCGGATCAGGTGGTATTAATATCAGTGACAACCATTCAGGACCAGACATCTGTAGCTAGCATCTGGATTTGTATCTAATGGTGTATCTGACTCTACATGAGAATCCTAATTTACACAGTGGGGTGATGCAAGCAGCACTCAGACCTTTAATGCCTTTTGTTGTCTTTTATTATAAAATTTTAACAATAAGCTAAATCAAAAGGCTACAAAGTTTCTGACGTCTAATTTAGCATTAGTTGTGCATTCCACGGCTTTGACTTCACATATGGGACTCTTGGACAGAAATCGCAAAGGATCAAAACCCATGGAAATATGCACGGCTTTTCCGGAGTCTGGGGCTGGGTTGTCTAAGAGTATTTATGCCCTTAAGCACACAAAGCTCATGTTTGTGTATAGAACTCCTATATTCCAATATTGAGGCTGTGCTTTTGTTTTTCAGTGCAGTTCAAAGTTATTGCACCCTGGGCGCGGATGGCATGTGTTAGTGTCTGGTTGTCTGGGGTAACGAGCACAGTGACCACTTACTGAGGGGGGAAGTGTTGAAACCGGCAACTGTGCTGGCCATAAAGAAGTCTGCGATCTGTCTGAGGGCCAGCAGGCCAGTGGGGTTGTTCCCCTTCCGTTGCTGCTCTTGGATCAGGCTCTCCAATTCCTCCTTGAAAGCCTGAGAAAGATAGGGAAAGACAAAAGGTTGAGAGGGGACACGAGCCAACTGAGAAAGTAATGTGTCAAGAACTACAAATCTAACCCTCAAATTAAGAAAAGCAACAGTAAAAAGGATTTACCGGTTAATCTTCACATTGTGACTTTTAGCACATTAACAAACCTTGTTTTTTTTTTTTAAATATATATTTTGATTCCATATATGAAAACGAGGCTTTAATCAGGGGTTATGCAGCTTAACTGGGAGACACACACACACACACACCATTTGACTGAAACTGGACCTTCAGGTGTATTAATCTCAAAGTGAGGCAATATCACAAAGAAAACTAAGACTATGGCGAGACAGATGAAGATAGGAGGGAGGAGAAAGGAGTGGATTAGTAGTGACAGAGAGATAAAAGAGCAAAAAGATGTGGGAACATTCAAAGAGACAGGAAGAATGCGAGTAAAGACAGGAAGATCGTGGGAGACGTGCTAATCACAGATTAGACATCCTATTTGGGTGCCAATCTGAATCATCCTAAGAGCGCTCTACGAAGCTGGGCCCAGATTGGCTAGATACACAACAAGCTCCAGAAAGGTTGCTCGTCTGGTTAGCTCACTGCTTGTGCTTTGATTGGCTGCTTGGTGTAACTGGGAGAGAGTTAGTTTGTAGCTAATCCTCTTGTCCAGACTACAGTCATCTGCTGAGTCCACAGACACGATACAGTATATGCTAACAAGCTCTTATGCAGACCCCATAAACGCACAGCTGATTGAGTGACATAATACAGAGTACTGGGTAAAGCATTTTTCTCACAATGCTCATAAATCAAAACTTCAGACAGAGTCATAAATCTTCTTGTAGATGTTAGAGTTTGAAATATGATGGTGTTTAAAACTGCAGGTAATATTCAGCTAGACTGTGTAGATAAAAGTAATGAAGTAATAAACCCATCTGTATCTCCAGATAACATTTGTGAGGTTTTTAACCTCCCCCGGGGGCTTTCTCACCTCTCTACCTGCTGACGTTACTAAAGCTGTGACCAGTACATGCGGGTTTCGGCATTCAAACACACATGTGATGTTCTTATGCAGCACATGCTGACGAAAGGTAAAGTCCGACAGTCTGAGTTTGAGATATTTGATTTGATCAGCAAGAATATATTTTCTGTTTTAGTTTGTTTTGGTTTCAACTTTTGTTTCTACCTTTTCCTTTTTTTTTTTTTTTTTTTTTTTTTTTTTTTTTTTTTTAAACCTGTCCCGTTTGGTTCTTTTGCCATCAGAATTATTGTCTAAAGGCGAAGAAAGATGCCCAACGGATTTACTTTACCAAATGGACCATCCCAGCCTTGCCGTAATGGTCCATTTGATTTACCTTTTATTGTTTATTTTATTTTTTTATTTTTTATTTTTTTTACTTGCTAGATACGGGACAGGGGAAAAGAAAAGGGAGAAAGAAAGAGGGGGGAAAAAACAAGACAAAACAAAAAAAAAAAAAACAGCGGAGAAGAGGGACGGGGATAAAGGGCAAAAAACAAAAACCAACAAAATAAGCAGACAAAAAATACATATATCGATCACCTGGATCACCTTTTGAGAAAGAAAAAAAGAAAACAAGCAGAAGAAAACGAGAGTAATAGAATAAACAACATCACAATGATATATGGGAATATAACACTAAATACTTAATATTAAACATTATTGTGCAGCACGTAAGATCGACAGCGCACAGTGTGCTTTGAGGTAGGAGCCAAAAAGGGTGTAGTTTGTGTGTGTGATCACCTGTGTGTACACCTGTGAGCATGAGCGCGCTTGTATTTAAAAGGTTCCTTAATGTAATGATCTGCTAGAGGGTGTGGGGGGCCACAGTCCCATCCTCCAGGGCATGAAGCAGGTATGGAGGAAATCAAAACTCCAGACATCCAGAGGCCCCCAGAACACAAGAGACCAAGGAAGACCAACAGAGGGGCAGCCGCGCCACTGTCCCAGAAAGAGCTGAGGAGAGTCCCAGATGAGGGGTCACTCAGCAGCCGCGGAGCAGAAGCCAGGGGGGGTTGCAGTGACGTGCCCGTGAGCTCCGCCGGCAGCCAGCTGTGCCTGAGTGACCGAGCCCCAGGCCAAGAGGCCGAGGGCACCCCACCCCCGAAGTGGCCCGAGCGAGCCCCAGGTTCCAGGCCCCGATAAGCAGCCACCAAGGAGTGAGCCGGTGTGTACCCGGACGCCCACCCCCGGACACAAAGAACCACCAACGCATCGATGTCTGAGGGCGTCTGCCACCGGCAGGGGAAGTGGTGGGGGGAGATAGGCCTCCAAACCTTGGAGGGCCTGAGATTTCCCCAGAGAGGTGGCGTCTGATACCCAACCTGACATATAGACACAGACATACAGGCACACTCAAATACAAACATCCACTCCCACCCTCATGCTCTCATAGGCAATTACTCCACACTCAACCAACGTGGAGACAGACATAAAGAGACGCTGTACACACAATCACACTCCCCAAGCGTACTCTAAGAACCGGGTCTAGGTACCCTTGCCCCTGGAGGGGGAAACTGCACCCAGACCCAGGTGGTGTTACCCTTTTCCCTGCAGTGGGGAGAAGCAGACTGCCCCGACTCCGCAGCAGCAGGGAGGCCCCACACACCAGACCCCAGTCGGACGGCCAACTCCTCCTCCTAGCCCCCCCGCTCCAGCAGGCCGCAGAGACCGGGGGTGTGAGAAGACTCCAAACCTCCCTCTACCCGCTCATATGTAGTGTTGATGTATATGTGTTCTAAGGTGCAATTAAAACCCAGGAGGGCATGGAGCTACCTGCCAGAGAGCAGCAGGTAAGCGCATAGCCCCTCCTGATAGCCCTCAATGTCTACGTGTATTTAAAATTGAGAGGTGGGCAACGACGCCAGGGGTGAGGTGTACACCCTGATGGTAATTTGGAGTCCGTGTTGTGAGCCCACCCCCAAGATCCTATATGTATGTGTTATGAGAGTGTGAGTAATGTGAATGTCTAAGTTGTGGGATAAAATTGAGGCAGAGGCAGCCAGAAGGGGACAGAGGGGGGGGATGCCTCCTCTGCACCCTGGTGACACACCCCTACCCCAAGGCCCTGCATGTGTGGGTGATTGTGGTGGAGCGGGAAGAGGGAGGCAGCTGGAGATGGGGAGGGAAGAAAGGGAGGGGCAAGTGACCCCTTCCTGGGGCCAGCTCCCCCGCTGACCCCAGTTTCTACCTTTTCCTAATAGACCTTGGTCATCCAAATAGCCTCATCAATGAGGTATTGTAGGTAGGTAATTGCAAATTAAAGGCAAGTTGTTACTGATATACCATCAAGTTAAAGCTAAGTGATTATCAAATCACAGATACTGTTAGCATGTATGATTAGCATAAATAACTTATGCAGTAACTTATTTTAAAACCAAAAGATCAGAAATGTTTGACACATCTTTACTGACTTCTATTCATTCTTAGTGTGTATGTGTCATTTAACACTGAGTCTCTTCTAAACACATCTGTCCAGATCAATTAGTTGTTTTCATCATACACCTTTACATTTCCGTGTATCAGGTAAATCATTAAAATCTTTAGTTTTGTCTCCAATTGAACTTCCCGTCATCACTGACAATAACAAAAACACTATGAAGCCTCTTTAAAGTCCTGATTGAAACTTAACACCAGTGATGGAAATCTCTGGAAAGAAAAGAGCACCGCAAGAAAGTTTAATGAATCCACAAACCCTTTTTCCAAGCAATGAAGCCTCCAGTAGGAAAACATCCAATATTGATACCTTTATTTCAGTACTTATGCAACAGTCCACACACTCCCAGTGGAGCTGCATTAGTGCACAAAAACATCACTGACACTTAACTTCCTTTTTTCCCCTTCAGTCACCACACTGGGATGAGTCCATTAGTGGTATGCGAATGTTTTTTCGTTAAATGTGGATCAACCCCCCGCGTCAGGACACTGCTGGTTCTGAACTACAGCCAGACATTCCTCCATCCCTGGTGGTGAGGTTGCTGGGGCAACTGGTCTGCTGCGGATGTCTGACAGTGGTGGGTCTTCTTTGTTTTAAGTTGCTGTTGTTCTGGGTGTCAGTGCTTCGGAGACTGTTGTGCAATCAGACTGACATTAGAGTCGCAGTACTAAACCTACAGTAAATTAGAGCCATGGCTCAGAAACGTATCACTGCGGCAAAATCTGTGTTCCCGACTCAACTAGAAAGTTCAGTCTGTGCCTAAAAGTTCTCTCTAATCTCAAACTGCGAGCTTGTCACTAGTTGTTCTCGTGAAACTGATGACATAACATGAGCAGAAATCCCATCATTTGGTACAGTTAAACCTTTGACACTGACATTCTACCGTTCTTTAGAAGTGGCTAACATTTAGCTATTTAAACACTTAGCACATGGGCCTGGACACTACGCTGATAATAAGTCCAGTATACTGCATTTCTGATCTTTTCTCACTAAGTGCTGAAGGATACAAGATGCATAACAAATGAAAGGGAAAGAAGTATCAAGTGCAATCAAAAAAGCTACAGAGTTTAACTCTATTGACTATAAATATTCTTCCACCTTGGAATTCACTCATTCCATTTTGCAGCTGACGGCTAGTCACTTGTCTCCAGTTGCCTAGGTAACACTCTAACATATTTATTACCAGGTCATTTATTAATCAGCTGTTTCCTGCGCTCTCATTGATAGTTGGTTCCATCACTTGCCTGGAAGTTGAGTAAAGTTTATCTCATCTCCAGCCCGCTTTGGGTTGCCGGTGGTCATTTCTCCTGTAGTCACTTAAAGTCACAGAATATAATTCACGTTCTGTGATCCCTGGTCAACATTTCACTGCAAACACAGCTTAAAGGCAGAGAATACGATTGGCATCATTTCTTGATCATCAAATCCATCCATGTCCCTTGAGACCACTTCTAACAGGATACAGTTCTTTCAAAGAGTAAAGTTGATCATTCCAACACTGCAATGATTTCCAGGAACATGATTTTCCTCTAAAGGGACAGACCGACCCAAAACATTCCAGCAAAATGCCTCTCATGACAGAGCTGCTAGATCAACACACTGTAGGAGTTAAGGACTTCGGTTTTTCCTTTAATTTGTCGACCAGTTTCCGTGTGACTCTTCAGTAGCTGAATGCGCCACCATGTTCAGCAATGTAGACCAAGGCAATGAGCAAGGTGAAACAAGAGAGACGTGAGAGAGTTGCAGACCCAGAAAACAAAAAAACAACAACAAGCTGAAAAGCTACATAGAGCTTAGTGGAACCACAAAGAAACCACAGAACCACACGCTATTCATTGTTAAAAGAAAAACGTCATCCCAAAAGAACATGGTTCAGTCATGGTTCTTGTGTTGCTTTAGATTTACAACACAAGCACAATTACCTGTTCAGTACATGGATTCAAATGGCAAACATTAGTGCCAATCAAGTGGCAGAAAACACATGGGCATAGCAACACACACGCACACACAGGCATCTGCTCTACAATTTATGTTTCGCCATTCCCAAGAAGATTATGACAGCAGGGATTAGATTCCCACAGAATAATCCAGGGACCAAAAGTGGATCGTATCATTAATATTCAGCAAAACCTCCACATCTCCACAACAACTAAATGACCGTCACATGTCAAGTGTCCCTTTTAGCCACAGTGCTCTACCTGCTCATCTTTTAACCCTGGAGAACCCATGGGGTCAAATTTGACCCCATGGTTTCCCTAGAAAACCAATGGGGTCGGCTCTGACCCCATGGGTTCTCCAGGGTTAAATACAGCGTCCGCCTTGACAACCTTGACATGTGGGGGGTGGGAGTCAGGTGAGCCTAAGAAAAAATAAGATTATATTGGTTCAGCAAACTCACCAACAGACAACCAGGCTAATCAAGTCTCTCCACTTACTGGAGGAAAAACAAAACAAAATGATCCAATCAGAGAAATGAGGTGGTGTTCTCATGGCTGCTCCAAAATGCCAACAGCCAATCTTTCAAAATTGAACTGCAGCGCTCCTGAGAATGTTAAGTCGACATGAGGGCTGGAGCTCGGCCAGTTTCTCAGTGGAAGGGTAAAAGCCTGAGGGTGGTGAATATGCGAATCCAAGATTGTGCCGCGTATGGATGCCCTGGTACTTCAGTGTCCCCTATAACAGTATGTTTGCACTAAGTACCGCAGCAATTTCCTAATGTTGTAAACCTGCTCAACATTTGGCAATAAAACCCTTTCTGATTCTGATTCTGATATAAAAAAAATAAATAAAAATCAAACAGTGAGTATCTGTAGGAAAAAAATGGAGTTTCAGATCTTTAGAATCCAGTCTATGTTATGTTAATTTAGCATTTATTTTATATTAGTCGAAGACAGTTGGCCGATATCGTGCTTTTTCCCATTTGTTGAACAACAAACATTTTCATGCACATATTTCAGCTGAGTGACTGAACCATGTTCTTATGGGATGTTTTTTTTCCCCTTTCTTTAAATAGGACCTTGTGTGGTCTTGTGTGATTAGACTAGTAGAGAAAGATATTTTTGGTGTTATTCCACAGTTTCTGTTAAAACTGGTGTTGCAGATGCAGGTGACGATTAAACCGTTGATGTCATCCTGTGGAAAAGACAGACGGGACTTTTTAATGAGTGCGTTGGAGCAAAGTCGACCTTGCACGTCTGTGCTTGTGCTCAAAGAAATCCGTGTTGCTCCCGATAGTTTCACCATTACCTCACACACACACACACACACACACACACACACACACACACACACACACACACGCGCGCTCATGTCTTCATGTAAAATTACAGTTTGCTATGAGTCATTGCAACACAGTTTAACTGAGTGCAATACGAAACAGGTTATTGCTTGGATTCACATCGCGAACAAGGCTTCAAATAGCTTGAATCAGACACAGTGCAAACTTTAAAAGATCAACATTAAGTTTCAAGTAGTGTAGTGTCTTCTATTAACCACAAACACTGTCCTTTGGATCATTTCCCGTCACAGGTTAGGTTTACGTTCACCTTGAAAAAATAAAAAGCCTTGCATTACAGCCAAACTGAAGGAACACAATGACCTGCAATTTCAGGGTTGCTGGCAATAAACTGCATCTATCTTAAAAAAAAGAAAAAAGAAAAGAAAAGCACAGGCCAGGTGAGGCCTGTAATTTCAGACATAGCCTCTACAGTTATGTCAGCACAATGCTGTTCCTTCAAGCCACCAACGTGACAGTGTTACAAAGCATACAGCTGCCTGCCTGCAAGCTTACCAATGCTATTGATTCCTCCTCATCTAACCTCTGAGCCTGCACCAGCAAAATTTATCCCCAACAGCAACGGCAGCAACATCTCTCTCACATACTCGGCATAAACCCCTTACTTTCTTCTTGGATGATACACTTGGCAGACAGCGAAATAAACATTGGGAAGAGGAAATGCATTATAGTGACTGCAATCTAACAAGGTGGTTTATCGATGTATGAAAACAACTATGAATAGTGTTTGAGTGTCTTTTTTAATCCTCTGTGCATTAAAAAGATCTGCTGATAACAATTTCTGTACCCAATCCAGCTTCTTTCATAATACATAAAACTGCCATCTCAGAACATATCCTGGAGCACATCATCACTCACCTGAAAGTACAACGCCACACAATATCAAACCCCTTGCAGTAATGTTCACATAAAGACGTTCTAGACCAACTTTATTCCAAGAAACTTTATTTAAAGGCCATACAACCAAATTTTCACAAATTTATTTGAAAACCAAAGCTCGGTCTTCAGTTTGGAACCGAACATTTAGAGCAAACAGGTTTTGCATAGTCTCTGGCTCTGAACACAGCAGTCCAATCCTATGTTTACAAGGGGCAGCCAATCAGAAGCCAGCTGGGTTAAAAAGAAGGTGTCCTTAAAGAGAATGGAGCCAAAACAGCTCGGTTTAGACAGCGGATGGACTAAGAGTTGAATCATGCAAAGCTACTCTAGTATAGCTGAAGAATATAACTATAGAACTGGAATCTTTTAGTATACGTCCAGTTTTATTTAGCTTCATAAGGTCACTATTAGTGGTGCATCTCTAGTTTTAAATAGTATCATGCAACTATTTCATAGTAATTTGGATGCTGACTAGAGCATTTCTATCTTTGATTCTAAATAAAAAAAATACATATTGATTTAAGCTGCCATATGGAGAAACTTGATTACACCCAGTGGATTTTTTCTCTCTTTTTGAGGTTACACAAAGTGGATGTAACACTTCAGCGTGTTGCTCTGTAATCCTGAGGGCGCTGCTTCACGGCTGGAAGTTTTGCTAAGCTCAAGACCTAAAAGATCTTGTGAAATGCCAAACTGAAACACAGCCGCCAAGATCTGGCTCTGAGAGGAAAGGCGGTGGTTTTTAAAAGAGTCTCTGGAGTGAGTTCAGCCACTAATGTTCTATCAAATGAGACCTTCAGGACTACAACAAAAAAAAGGGGAAAAAACATAATAGAGAGCAGGCATGACATTTGCTTCACACGAGGGGGTTCTCAGCAGAACCTAAAGCACCATAAATTATCCACTTGTGTTTTCTGGAAAGTGCATGCAGGGGGATTGCACTTCCTCTGCAAACCACAGGACAAGTGCAAATACGGCTGAGTAAATTTACCACTTGGCATCAGTAAATCATTTCTGCAGGTGATGAACAGTCTGTGCCACAAGATGGAGAGAAGTGGAGAAGTGGGGGGAAGATGAAAGGAGAGGGGAAAGTATTAATACAAGAGAGAACAAGACGGGCGATGACGATGAAAACAGAAGCAGCGTGTGAAGGCGCAACTCCAATTCAATTTGGTCTGATTTAATCTCATAATTCTGATGGCATTTTAACCTTTTGGACCAACAGTGGCAAATCAAGTCACGCCAACCTAGTTCTCAGCAGTTAGAGGGAAACACAGAGGCTTTACTACCATGACAAAATGAAGCGTGGATTTGCAGCCAAAATCAAAATCCTCCTTGCAAACATACACAACAGAAAAACCACCCCAAGGCACCTCAAAGGCCACCTCGGGGCAAATTCTAATCATTGCATGTCACAGAAAACACTCTACGTAAATCATCAAAAAAACAGTAGAAAGATCTTCCTTTTCAATTCCCTCTTCAGATGATTGACACACACAATAACAAGAAGTTCTATAGCGGAAAAACATGTTCTACTGTTTATCTTAAGGCTACTGGCGAAACCTGGCAGTGTCTCTCTTTAAGTGCTTTAAATATCACGTCATCACATCACCAGGACGAGTCATTTTTCAGCCATCTCCGTTTTGTCACACTGCTGGTATGCCCGTCATTGTCGCACACAAGCAAAAATCACAGTTGTAGCTCTACAGTAGATAACTGGATAGGCTGAACAGCTCAAGGTTTGACTTTAGACTTTAAATGTAAACACAGCTGAATGAATGAGGCAAGTGGATCAAGTCAGCTGAGTTGATTCAGACCTGCCTAGTCTATATTCGTCCAGCTTTAAATACAACCTGCCATTGGAGCAATACAAACATGCAATCTGGAGCAGCCACTAGACCCATAACACTGGAATGAAAACAAATAGAGAAAGAAAAATGGAAAGAGAAATGAGGAAAGCAAAAAAAGAAAAAAGGTATATACAGCTGGTTGCTGTAGTTAAATGAAAAAGTGCAAACTGAGAAAGAAGGAAGACAGAAATGGAGATAAGCCTGTGTCCAGCTGGTGCCACACACACACACACACACACTTCTTATTGTTGTTACAGCTGAATATGAATAAAGAAGTACTGAGACTAACTGTCTTCATGTACGGGCTGCAAACACTATACAAGCCAAAGGGAGCCACCTGTCACTGCTGACTGAAAGCTGTTTGGCTCAAATTCAAAACCGCATAAAGCAGGAATACCGTACAGACATATCACTGTAGCACACAGGCAAAGCTACAAGTACATACACACACAGTTAGATGCAATTGCAAATAATAGTGAAGGGTAACCTGCGATGTTCAGATGTTAAATAATAAAAATTATTACAAGTGGAAAAAATATGTCTTTTCAAGATTGATACCAAAAAGTATTTGGTGTAAAAATGTCCACATGAGAAAAATAGCTGAAAATTATAATCAAGCATTTATAGACATGTTGAAAATACAAATGTTAGTTAGTTTAGTTTGGAAAGTTTAGTTTTGCCTTGCACTGGTGTTATAATGACAGGCAGCTCTCTCACTGACCTCCTCTGCCATTAATTCAGTAATCTAAATCAGTGCTGCTGTATCAGCAGTGAAGTCAGAGACATACCACAAAAAGGCCTGAGCCATCCGGCTCTGGATCAAGAATGCCCTGCAGCAAACTGTCTGCATTTAAGTGCCCCGTTTTAAGTAGACAGTCATTTTCTCTCCTACAGCTTACTTGCGGTACTCCCGCTCTCTCTCTGACACACACGATACCAGCAGAGGATCAAGTGGAAACCTGAATCAGGAGCAGCAATGCTGCCCTTCCAGACATCTGGCACAAAATACAGCATGCCAAGAAAACCACTCTGAGCATGTGCAGAATGTAGATCAAATTTAAAGCTTAAAAAAAAAAAAAAAAAAAAAGTACAGGTCAAACCACCAAGCTGTTACTACCCAGTGTTGGGTAGTAACAGCTTGGTAAGACACTTCCTGGATTGTACACAATCACTCTCCTTCTCTAGAAGGTTGTTTTGCATCTGCATCATTCATTGCATGTGTAATGTCTAACTTTATCCTGTCCCCAGCCTTATCATTTGTCTGTGCCTGCTGACTCTTTAATAAGTGTATTTGTTACTTTAAAGTAATCCCAAGTACAAATGCATACTGACACATGTACACACCTTGCACCTGCGTCCCATCGTAAACAGTGTGAAACATTTCAGCTAAAGACCGGCCTTGAGTCAATATCACAAAGTAAATAACGCCAGTGTGCAGGCTGAAAGGCCCTGTTGTAAAATCTCCACACAGAGTGATGCAACTGTTCAAAGGGCACAATACAAATAGCAAGATAGGACAACAGTGTGTTGTCTTTACAAGAACTTGCGTTTTCTCAATAAGGATGGTTGGGATATTTTTGCATACAAATTTTATGCTCAAAAATGCACAAAACAATATATGCGTGCAAAATAGAGCTAAAAAAAGACGACCTTTCTCTGTGATTCTGAACTTTTTGAATGCTTCCTTGTGTTGCACAATCTTCACCCTACATTTTGAAGTTGGCGCCAACAATAAAATACAGCACAGATAAGATATCACGGTGCTTTACCTTTCCAGAACAATGAACGATTATTTAAAATAATAAAATAAAAATAAAAATCGAGTGTGCGATTGCCAGGAGGCTCAAACATCTAACTGCACTATAAAACAGTAACTCTTAAGAATTCAGACCTCCAGGGAAAGCAAATCAGATAACATTAGTTGTCTTTGCTAAAATTTGTGTCAATGAGTTGTTTACTTTAAAAAAACCTGACCTAACATGAGTGCTCTTAGTGGGAGGGCACTTGAAGAGATTCAACGGTAAGTTTGAAAGAGGGTGTGGCAGCTTGTGGTTATATTAAAGCTTGAGCAAAGCCAGCTGCTGACTGCTGTGATTCTTTGGCCAGTGTCATAATACCAAGGCAAGCATGAACGCACAAGCACATGTGATGCATTCACTGCTGTAACTTATTTTGAAACCCCTTGATTAGGGAATAATAACTGACACAAAGGAGAAAAAAGGGAACCGATTACACAAACGTTTAGTCAGTGAGGTGAAACCTTTGCTTTGCTTAAACAAGTTCTCCATTAAATTGGAGGAAAAAAACATTACTCTTTTTTGGCAAAGTATTAGACATTTAATACATCTGTTTATCTTGTTCACAGTTGTGGGAGGCAAGAGGACGTTCCAGCAAGCACCAAACAGGTAAAACAGACAGCTCATTTATCAGGGGGCACAGAAATATGAATAGGCTGACATCTACTTTCATGTTTATAGCTGGAGACTAATAGCCAGTGCATTCAAGAAATCTGAAAACCTGGAATATAAAGAACAATGCAGATATAAGCAGGGCATATAAATCCCACAAAGAGAGGCTTTTTTGCCAGTCAGTAGATTCTCCAATCCTGCAGCTTAAAGCTTCCACGACTACAAACATTGTTTGTAACCATGATGCTCCATAATCAGGCCCATCAGCAAGTTAGCAACCCGAAATGTATTATCCGTTTCAAAAAATATCCATCAATGGGCTGCTTACCACATTTGCCCTGCACTGGGTAAAAGGAGGATTCAGCCACTTAAGGTGTTGGTTGATACAGTTGAACTGCTTGGAAAACACTCAAGCTCTGTACAAGAAGGGCCAATGTTGGCTCCATCTTCTGTGCAGGCTGAGGTCTTCTGGGGTGTGCAGGTCCTTTACGACACAGCTATGGCTTCTGCAATCTTTTATCTAGTTGTCTGCCGAGTAGGTGGCAACATGAAGCAGGACCAGAAACGACTCAATAAACTGGTGAATAAGGCCGGCTCTGTTTCCTCGACTCCACAGAGGTTATGTGTGAGAGAAGGATGTTACCCGAGCTAATAACCTTCACGGACAACACCATCTATCACCTGTATGAGACAGTGGAGGCTGCACACTACAATACCCTACATAAGATAAATACCTAATAAAAAAAAAATATTCAGTGTATCTATTATTAGTCACACTGCACTTTTTGTACATACAAAAGAACTCTGTGACATATCTTTTGTGTTTTAACATATACACTTCCTCGGAGTGGGATTAATAAGCTCTGTCTATCCATCTAGGCAGTATCCCCCAGTAGGCAAACGTACACTAGTGATGTCTTTAAAAACTTAACGTGTTAAAAAATGTTTGCTCAGTCTCTAAATTTGCACTAAGGGGTCACTAACATTAACATTTACGTGTTTAAAAAGAAACGAAATGTGTTTTTCTCTTAACTTACGGGGCTCTGTAGTATCTGTGTGACACGTTTCTTCTGCTCCAAAACGTTGAAGTCCTGTCGGAGGTCGGGAGACATGTTCCTGGCCCTGATGTACTCCGGATCATTCACGTTGACCCGGTCGAAGTAGCGCTCCTTAGTACCTCCACCAGGCGGAGGAGGGGTGGTCACCACCCCCTGATGGCTGTCCGCACTCATGCCTGTTTCACCTCACTTGCTTGCTCTATGGCTGCCACTCTGACTGTCACCTGAAAAGCAGAAAGGTTGACATCTTACATGACACGTATCATGTAATTTTAAAAAAAGGCAAGCAAGGAGAGTTTAACATTTACCTTAAAAGAATATTTGTTCAGGGTGTTTGTGGTTTTTATGCACATAAAATGAAGAGTGGTAATATACCAGGAAAAGGTGTAGCATGCAAGATTAGCCTGTAAGGAAAAATGCAAAAGCCGAAATGTGCCATGTATCGATCACAGGATTTATACTTTTGTCGCTCTTAAACATGAATATTTTTCAATGAAAGTTAGTTGAATGCCAACAAACAGTCATGTTTAAAATTAGCTAAAGGCACGTAGCATAAATGAGACCAATGATGAGTAAGAAAATGGCATGCCTACCACCTCTCTTTTATCAGATGAAAAAACACAGAGGCACGCTGTATCATAAACAGGAAAAGGAAGTCCCTGTTATCTCTATACCATAGAGGTGATACTCTTTGGTTTGATGGAAATAAAAGTTCTATCCTGAAGTTCATATCATTCACTTGCTGAGTCACAACTACATGTAGGTCTTGGTTAGGTCACACTGACAGATCAACTAACAAACCATACAAACGGGGGCGGGAGGAATTTTGTTTTGACATCCAAGACCTTGACTGCTGAGGTGGTTTACTCCCACTGTTCATTCTCAGGTCAACTGGCATGACAAGCATTTTGCAGGATGCAGGAATTGGTAAATGCAACAATAGAAAATGACTTCAGCGCTTTGCTTTCAGGCCAAGAGCCAAAGCCAATAAAGTCAAAACAAAAATACTAATACAAAAGATTAAAAAACAAAATGCAAGCAGAGATTTAAAAATAAATAAACACACACTGCATCTTCCAGGAGCCCTTGTCAGCATACGCAGCTGCAGTTACAGTGCCAAAGGGTAAGATGCTGGTGTATCATGAAGAGGCGGAGCTTATGGGATCGCTACCAGATGGTGTCTTGGCTTGGACAACAGAGGAATGACAGCAAAAAAAAAAAAAAAAAAAAAGTTTAGGAAATAGATCCCAAGTTTTTTTTTTTCTTTTTTAAAATCCAGTAGTCATCTGACAGCACCAGAATTAAAATGTATAGGTTCCTGTGCCAGCACCGAGTCCTCCTGCATTTCAACTTCAGCGTTGTCATCTTAGCTTAATACTATAAGAAACAGCAGGGTTTGAGCGGTGATTTGGATTGACACACGCCACTAAGCCACTCATTCAGGTCAAACGCCAATTAAAACTGTGGTTGAGATTAGATGAGAGACGCACACAAAACAAAGTTTAACGAACTCCTCACACATGGATGACAAATTAACCAATATTTTCCTTACTCATCACTCACATTGGAGTGTGACTGAGAGCCTTTATTTATGGTTTTTCCCCGCTCTCTTCAGGAAGAAGCCTAAACCTCTAGGCTGACATAAAAAACACTCAATTTGTGTGTTTACTCAAATATCCATTAAACATCAGTATTTCCTATATGTATTTAACTCTAAGAATCCACTGGGAACTCAGGAAACCACTCTTTGTCTGCCTGATCTCCCTGCCATGGCTGTGATTTATACTATGAAAACAAATAAAAGCCTCCCAAAAAGTAAAATCCTCTATAACTGAAGGCAGCTGGGCAGCACAGAGTTATGTAACATGATATTGAATTCATCCTCCTACCCGCACTGTTTTGCTTACTGAACAACTGTACACAGGCCTGATCAACAAAGGCCCAAGACAAAAGGTTTTGAGAGCAGGACTTTAATATAAAGACTTGTATAAAGATTCATTTGCTGTGCTGTCCTGTTTCGTGCTTTATATCCACAGCTTTTCCTATATCTTCTGCTGGAGTTATTCTGAGGAATACCACGTGGGAGAAACTTGACAGACGTATAAATAAGAAATGCATTTAACGAAGGTGTGATTGACAGTAGAAGCTCACGCATAAAGTTTGCTGACTGGAATCCCTGCATGGCTGAATGCAACAGCAGTAGTTTCACCAAAATAAAACGACTCCCCCACCCCCCCACTCACACTCACACGCATGAATACACCACCCCATCCCTGCTCTGTCACAACTTCAGCAGTCCCCAGCATGAACTTCCACCACCCCACCCCCACCTCCCCCAGTCTCTGTCAATAGATCATTGTCCTCATCTCGAATCATCTCAGTCTGTTCAGATCCAGAGGAATCGACGTTTTTGGAGCAGTGGGGGTGGTGGTGGTTGTGTGTGTGCGCGCATTTGAGAGAACGCATAATTAATCCGAGTAAGAATGAAACCCGATCCTCACATTATACCAGCAACATTTATAATCTTAATTTCATGCTCGATGACAGATGCTTACACTTTTTGAATGCAGCCCACTGAAGATGCCAGTTTATACTGAGCTTTGTTCAGTGAAAGACTGGAATTTACAAAGGCAATGCCCATTAAAGTGTGGCATTGTGTGATAACGCTGTTATTGCAGTTGATGTAAACTTCACAATTCTGTGGCTGATAAATGAGGTGGGCTGTGTTTACTGATGTGCACTAGACTGTGACCGCAGCACCCGAGGTGAGCACAACCTCTCACCTCTAGACCTTTAGTGACCCTTCCTCTTTTTCCTCCATCCGCACGCTTAGAAGCACCAACAGACAACATGTCTTCATCTGAGGGTAAGCTGTCCATGAAAAAGTTCCCATGCCACGAATCACTGCTACGAACCAACGAATGCTCAATGTGACTTTAGTTAGTTAGATAACAAATGCAGCGAGTTAAAATTGAGCTTGGCCTTAACTATCAGGTAAGAATAAGAGGTCAGGCATAAAAAAAACACAACTGTACAATACAACTGTATTTAATAAGTTATTTCATGTATAAAGTGACAAAGTAACTTAAAGTGCTAAAACCCAGAAGAATGACTTGAAATATCTTATCTGGCCAAAATACATCAAAGCAACTCTTTACAGTTAGTTGCATCCTAATGTAAAAGCTTATTTATGTGTAGTATGAAAATATTTGCTGCAGAGAAGAGATAGACGAGAAAAAACATCGGGAAAAAAAGGACAATTAAGGATGCGTACATGTTTGTGACTTTTCACTAAGGTTGAACTGACCACTTCCTTGTATTTGAATTGGTTCTGTGGACAGCCTCCATTAGTGGAATTCAATGTTTATCTCTAAGACAGAGGACTCATCCATTACACACTAATACTTCTGACATTTGGAAATGGAGAGCAAGTGCCTGAGACAAGTTATAACTCTCCATCTTCATCCGATGACAATCAGCTAATCTAGAAGCCTACACAGACCTCTCTCCAGTCCTATAACTCTGCTCTGCTTCACTTTTATCCATCTCACTCTGATGTTTTGTCGTATACAATATGCAAACTTACTAGAAAGGCAGGAGCAAAGCAAAAAGCCATGAGTAAACATATGTAGTCACAGAAACTCCCTAAAATGCCGAGTGACACTGCCCGGGCTCTCCACTCACACACATGCATGCAGCTACTGTCTTTATCGTGCTGGGGCAGATGGACTTCAAAAGCAAGCCTGCCTACATCTCTGCCACCTCTAAAAATAGACAAACTGCCTTTTGGGTTGTGTTACAACCCTAATAACAACAATACCAGGAAAGAATCTGTGCGCCGCTAATTATATCCCCGAGTGCTGCAAAAAGCAGCGCGAACATACACACACACACACACAGTGACCTGTAGCGTAAACTTTGCTAATGCACACACCCAAACACACAGAGACAAGTAGGTGCGTTCCCTGTCCAAACACGCCTGTGTGAGAGCTCTAGCAGTGAAACTGAAGGACAAGGTTTGAGCCAAAAGCTCAGCAGCTTACATGATCCTCCAGCGGCTTTGCTATGAGATGAGGAAAGCTCCTCTTGAATCCATCACTGTGCCAGCAGCAAGCGTTACCCACGACACAGGGCAATGCCTGGCTATCAGTTTAAGCTGATGGTTTCGTATGAAATCTTGATTTGGAGCAACTACTAGTGACTGTGAATGCATTTTAACTTGCAAATATATTCAGACTAATATGTTTCTCTCTATACTTCATCCATACGGATTCTAAAATACTCCCTGGTGTCTTCCTTCACAGAGCTAATCTTCTCTGGTGCTCACACTCAGTGCACTATTATTGCCAGACGTGTTTACAGTGCAGAGGTATATATATGCCTGAGTGCCCTGGCAGCCACACTAACATGGAATTCCCCTAAAATTGCCAATCGTTTTTTTGGATAGTAACCTTTGGAGTCATGCCCCCAGTTCTAGTGGGAGCAGAAAACAGATCACAAGTCAGATGAATGAAACTAAAACATATCAGTCCATAAGACAGAGGGAATACATACAAAATATGCAAACAGGTGTACTGACACAAGCAGCCGACACACAAATATAATGCAAGCACAACCAACCTTGTGTTTATTTCCTACTTGGTCAGTGAATGGGAGAGAATGGGGAGTAGTAGTAGGCAGCTGAGGCAAAACACATGTCTCTGTTTTTCACTGCTACTTGGTGCCCGTGCACAAATTCCACCAGTGAGTCCCAGAAAGAAGCCGGGAGAGACGAGAGAGAAAGAGCGGGATACGAATAAGAGAAACTGCGAGCCAGGCGGCGATCAGAAAACCCGTCTGTCCACGCGTCCCTGCAGATTTTCCATATAAATGCTCCTCGGTGAAGCTGCCAGCAGACAGCAGATTCTCCCAGATTCTTACAGTCTCCCCGTCTTGGCTGCTCCAGCGTTCATCAGATAGAGAAGTATCAACAGCTGTGAGTGTGTATGTGAGAGGATCTGTGTATGTGTGTGCCCTCAGTGAATGAGGGCGTGTGTTTGTGTGGAAAAGAAGCTAAAGCGACCACGTGATGCAAGCTTAATCCCCCGCCTACTGGCTAAAAACACACACACACACACACACACACACACACACACACACATGTCTGGTTTGCTATCCTCGTGGGGACATCCCATTGACATAATGCTTTCCCTAGCCCCTTACCCTAACCCTAACCATTAAAAATGAATGCCTAACCCTAACCCTTACCCTAAACCTAACCATAACCTAATTGTAACCCTGACAGTAAAACCGCATTTTGAGTGTGAAAATTGCTTTCAACCCCGAGGGGACCTGGATTTTGGTCCCCACGGTGCAGAAAGTCCCCACCAGGATAGTAAAAGTCAGATTTTGGTCCCCACCAGGATAGTACGAAACCGTACACACACACACACACACACACACACACACACACACACACACACACACACACACACACACACACACACACACACACACACACACACACACACACACACACACACACACACACACACACACACACACACACACAGAATCAGGCAAAGGCATACATACAGGCTTTTTGACCAATCAGAGCTCAGGCTCACACACTAATCACACCTCCCCTCCTCCACTGCCTTCTCCCTCTCTCACTCCATCTAGTCTAGCCTTTTTCTTCCTCTCTTTTTTTTCCTTTGATCCATTCACATCCCTCACATTCCACTATCCGCTCTTGCTCGCTTTCTTTTTATGTCTCTCATTCACACCCACTGCTGTCCTTCCCCCCTCGCTGGGCGACTGTACTAAAGGTCAGTGTTTATTAGTTTGGCTGGAAGCAGTATAACTGCAGCCGCACAACCTGCTGCAGCAGAAACTGCTCGGCTTTCACTGTCGCTTCTGCCCCATTGAATCAATGCTATCTGGCCCTCTGATAAAATCAAATACCAACAGCCTTACAAAAGAACATTGTTAAAAAGTATCATTTAATGCCATAATTCAGTCATCCGTCTGTCAATACATCTGTCACATGACAGCTCTCCGCAAGTCTGTGTCTAGCTTAAGGCCCTACTCATTTCGCCTTTACATTTTTCCTCATACTTGTTGCTGTTAATTGTATCTTTAAAGCCATTTTTGAAGCCATGACGACATCTTGTATTTCTACACTCCCTAAACTTGCTCAAAAGCACTCAAAGCATTTTCTCTTTCTTCACTCTATGCTGGTGAGGAATATGAAAAATGTGTCCTCTGGTTTTCCGTCTCTCTTTATCACCAAAGCTGTTTTCATGCATGAACGCCAAACAATGTGACAAAAATCAGGTTAGGAGACTGTAACAGGTTGTACACAACACCAGATAGTGTGTTTCGAGTTTTAAAGTGGGTGCTGTGTGAGAATGCAAAAGGAAGTTCACAATACACCCATACACTTTTTACGAATTCACTGACTCTTCACTACATTATTGTCATATTAGCAATGTCAGACATCTTGCAGACTCTGTAATAGACTCCAATCACACAAGCCTAGAGACCAGTTGGAGACTGAATGAGTTGGTGGGTGGTTGCTGAAAGTTAACTGCTGTCGATAGAAAAATCTGGCCTTAAAACAACTGCTAAGCATTTGGATGAAAAGTGATTAGCAGAATGATAAACAGGTGTGTCTTAAAGGGAAAAGAAAACAGACAAATGTTGCCTTTCGGTACATGTTAACAGGCTATACAGTGGGAACATTAGCACAGTCTCCAGCTGAAGGAGCATCTCCCGGCTCTGTACCTGTTAAACAATCAAAGCAGGAAATAAACTAAAGCTGTACAACTGCAAAACACAGACCACAAACTCAACCCCCCAGTGGCGAATAAGCTAAGCCACAGATGACTTAACCACCAGAGAAACACATGGCACACATTTCCTCTTGCAATAGTTGAATACAGTCCAATTCACAAGCCATCCATGCAGAAGACAAACAAACAATCCAGGCAACCAAGATGTCAACAACTTGTCAGCGAGGTCATTCATTCTAATGTTTGCTTTTAAAAGATCAACACTTCACATCAAATGCAAATTTACGTATGGATGCTTTACACACACACTTACTCTGGATTTAACCTTGTAAGAATGTACATAGTGATGATGCAGATAAGCTGAGAGACTCAACATCAGGTATGGTTAAATGAAGACATGCATTTGAAGCTAAAATCCTAAAATATGAATAATATACAGAAACTGAAATAGTTCTAGGCACTTTAGATATTTAGACTGTGATCTTTCAACAACACTTTCAGGAAGTTGTCATTCAGAAGTACAACAGTGATCCAAAGCACACAGCAGGGTCATAAGGACACATCCTCAAGATAAGAACAAGACCTTCTGCAACAGATGGCATGGCCCCCACAGAGCCCTGATCTTCACATCATCATTCTGGGATTACACGTGGAAACACTGAGACAGTCTTAATCTACAAGTCACTACACTTAACATGTTGTTAGCCAATTAATATAAACGAATGATAACATTCATTTGTTAAGCATCATAACCATTTTCATTCCCTATCAACTTTCAACAAAGCAGCACAAGTTGCAAGGTACAGTAATGGCATGTCAAGTACCAGTTGAGTCCTGCAAAAGTGTGTCACTATCATAACAAAACTCACACATTGCGCAAAGTGTCATGAAGTTTCCTTCATGAGAGCCCTAAAGTAACAAAGGGCTATAGTACACATTCGTTGTGATCGCCTGATGGCTTAGATGATATGGAGTTTTTGTTTAGGTTCCTGCTAGAGTAATGGTGATAACACTGCTGCAACAGATGCCAAGCCACACCCACTTGATATCTCACAGCTGGAAAATTGCCACAAGATAATGCAGGGCTTTGATAAAAGTTATTTTGTGACATCAGAATTTCCTCTTGATTTTACACCCGACTTCATTTTAAAGCACAATTTTTGCCTACAACACCACAAAGTGGTGAAAATGTGGTGCTCGTTTAGGTTGCACAACAAATAAATGTGCTTAATAAAGAACCCAGGCAAGAATTTTAATGTGCTAAATGTATACAAGTTAATAATACGTGTGAGTAAGACTGTAATACATTCCAAGCATCTTAGCAAGTTATTGAATTTAAAACCAAAGGTGACATGTGCAATACATTATTTTCACTGGGAAATTACCCTTTACCAGGAAATCTACCATCATACGTACGTCATAGTCGCACACCTGTCTGAAATCCTACACCGTAACTTGATTTGCACCACCCTAGAAATGCAAGTACACGCCGTGCTGACGCAGCCCGCAACAATTGTGATTGGCCTGTTCAGGACCCTTGATTCTTCCTGCGTATTTCCGACTACTTTAGGTCACAAGGGAATGAACAAAGAAGTAGAAAAATAAGTTTTCTTTTTCTTCGGGAAAAAGAAAAAGAGGAAGAAAAAAAAGAAAAAAAGAGAGAACCTGACCACAAAAACGTGGGGATTCATGAGGGAAACAAGTCCCAGTGTTTTGTTTCCATTGGCTGGCACTGCATATAAAACAGTGGGAAAACACCACATAATAATGAACACTAATTGCACCAGCACAAGCATAAATGGCGTCAACAGCTTATCTTTCATTCCATCTTTTCAACAACAGTGGAGACTATGAGATAGGTCAGACCTGGGCACGGTATGGCCAGTGAGCAACATCCGGCGCATTGGTTGTACCCGACTATAAGGTCCACGGGAAAATAGGATTTAAACAAAAATCCTAATAAGTATACGTTATGCAAGCAGCATTGCGAAAGCAAGGAGGAGTTTTCTTTAAAGATATAATGCATTTTGGGGTCAACTTGAATGAGAGCGCCAGAGCTCAAATGTGACATGATATTTAAATGCAAACTATATTGTGATATTTAGAATACCCATATATCAGTATCATTTGTTTGTATTGACAACATTTACAAAAGAAAGTTGAATTTTATGGACAGTTTTAACGATAAGACATTTTATGAAGGAATCCCCATGTTTCATTCCCCACAGCCCCTTTTCCATTAGAAGAAGACAAATCCTTTTATTGTCATTCAATACAAGTTGTACATTCATAAACTGTTAACAATACACACCAGAGGGTTTTCTCAAGGCCTTTTGTCAAATTTCGGTCAATAAATGATTAAGATGACTCTGTGGATCTTGGTGGATGCAAGCCAAATTTTAATGGATTGTTAACGTGATCCAACTCTACACCTCTACAAAGGTTGTTTTTTTTGTTTTTTCCTCTCTCTCATTCTCGCTCTCAAATCTACCTTCATATGTGAACAAACATTGTCTCAGTGACGAAGTTTAACAAATCCATATACAGATTACCTTTCAGCGAGGATTACCTGTCTGCTCTCCTTTGAATTTCCACCTGAGATTTAAACCAGACTTAAACTGAACACACTTGTTCAAATTGTTAAAACCTAGCATCTACTCTTCCCAGGAGCAGTTTATAGAAATAAAATTAAAACTGACCAAAAATGAATCCAGTTTATTGAACTCAATTCTGCTCGACAGTTCACAACAATCCCAGTTTCTCATGTGATCCCATGGGAAAATTAATTGCCCACTCCTTTGATAGATATTCCTCACACAGTCTGGTTGCCACTGGCCATGTAACAATAGGCAGATTCCCTTAAATGGCATCAGATACATGTGGAAGAAATCACTGGAGTGTTTGCTCAACTGGCTGCAGCTGGCCTACACCAACAAACAAGCAGCCATCACACGACTAACAGTTTCTTTTCCCCAACACACTGTGTCTTCTACAGAAAGAAGAACAACAATGTACTCTGGGGACATTTTTGCAATGCTGGTCTGTGAGAAAACATGAAGAACGCTTACAGAAAATACCTTTATTGGTATGCAGCAGCTGGAGGGGACCTTTTATTTGAGATTGAGGATAATCCTTCACAGCTCATCTAAAAGAAAGCGTTTAAGAGTAAAAAACACCTTTATAGCAATCCGAGTCAAGAGAAAGTAACACTGCAACAATAGTGCAGAAACATCAGCTTGGGCATCTCTGTACACAGCTGTAAATCCTTTAATATAACTGTATTATCCCTTTATAATCTGTTATATGCATAATTCTATACAAGCAAGATTTTTGTTACACTGCAGCACTTTCACTAGAAGAATATGCAATGGACAAAAAACCTGCTTCTCGCAAATCACATCTGAAGAAACCACTTAAAGATCAACTAAAATTGCCTTTTCTTTCCTTATCAAGGATCTCACTGCAATCATTTGATTTCCTTGCACTCTATCCTGTATGTTGTTACTCTATACTAACAGTTCCAGTTGGTAAAATATTAGTTATATTCACACTGCCAAGACCTGTGTCTAGACAGCATTCTCTTCTGCAGTGCGGTAAATATGCCAAGTATAGACGGGCACAGAAAGGAGACTGATCCCTCTCAACCCCTCCTTCTGGAAGTCGGTGCATCACTCAGCACTTTTACAAACTCCACACACACGGACGCACACAGACAGCTGACTCTGTGAAAAAAAAGCTCTGTGCACAATGTTGAATAAAGCCACTTTCACACAAAACCCCAAACAGTTAACTGTATGAAGATAACAGTGTAGTACAGATAGAGACACACTTATGTTTTGAGCAGTTTATTAAAGGCTTAAAAGCATCCAAGTTATTTTAATAGTAAAACTGAGAGTATCTGAAAGAGTTTTAACACAACAATATAAAACTATTAAAGATTAACTACAAAACCATAAGATAAACTTTTCAGACGTGACTACTGGCTCCAACAATCTGTTATCAGCTTTCTGTCATTCAGACAGAAAGCTGATAATATTGTTCATAAGAAAGTTTAAACATAATCACAAAACAGAGTGTTAGTCATTAACATGTAAGGGATTTTCACATTGCCATTAGCATAGCATCTCTGAAATTGCTGTCTCCAGAGTCCCTCTGATGAGGCTGTCCATATCTGCCAAAAGCCTAAGAAGGTCCTGGGTAGTCTGTCGATGCTTTCTTGGTCATTTTGCAGACAGGCGTGCATGGGTATCTAATCATTTGTATCCATACAGTTCAGATTTGCGCACCAAGTCTAGTAAGATTTCTGAATTTACAGTAAATTCAGAAAGGCGTGTCAAAGGTCTGAATGGATCTCTGGACAGTTTTGGGAGAGCCGGGTTGGGACATTTCAAGTTGCTTTTGCTCACGTGAGGAGGAGACTCACTTTTAGAAAAACTCTTATTTAGATCATGGTGCTGCCTGGATAATGCTCTAAAGGCGAGTCTGGATATCACACAGACTTTGTACCAGGGAACTGGCATCTTAAAGACAGTTTTATACAGTTTGGACGTTTGTGTTCTTACATGCACTTCCACCGGGTAACAAAGTTCAGGGCTGCAGTGCATGTGTGAAAACAGCTTTTGTTTTGCCATTTCACTGAGTACAAATGAGAGAACCATCCAGGTGGGACCGTCTCAAGGTGCTGCCCAATCAACAACATATATCTCACTGGGTGATGAGAGCAGGCTAGTCTCTGAACAACAGCTAATTATGGCTGTGTGGACACCAAAATTACTGTTATTTCCCCTGGTTCAGTCATGTGAGACATGACAAACAAAGCTGTGCTAATCCTATACATCTAAAAGAACACTTAATGCTCTAACACACTCCACACAACTGTTATTAACTTTAAAGATTAATGAGTCCTTTGCACACTACAGTACTCAAGTAATCCTACATTTTTTGTTGAAGTCATCCACTCCTTGAATCCTGCGATAAGCCATGGACAAAAACGGAGCACAACAGAGGAGAGGGCCCGACCGTTTGCTGGGCTGAATGCTTGCTGGTATCCATTTACAGCCAAAGCCCCGCTATCAGCGTTCTGTCAGCATTTCCCACCAAACGGCAAGCAGTAAGAGGAGAGGAGCAATAGGGCACTTTCACTGATGTTAACTACCAGGGAATACATAAACATTTGAACTCATGACCAGGGGAAAAGGAAAAAAAAGACACCACACGCACACACAATAAACTAGAAATAGACTAATGTGGAGACTCCTCAAAGGGAAAAGGATGGATGCGGAATTTCTTAACATAATAAGACAGTTAATGGTTATAAGGAAAACCCCCTGACCTTACTTCAAATGCCATTTGCCCACATGTCAGGAAGTTCAAGTTTATTCCTTAAAGGAAGTATAAAGCCACAGGACAACATCAAAACTACTTCACAGTTACTGCTTGCCAACTCCTATGCAACATCAGATACTCCTCTTGAAGGGAAACATTTTGACAAACAAGTCCAAACAGCAGGATGACACAAACTGCAAATTCCGGTCATTAATCTCACGTCTTCACCAAAAGTGTCACATTATTATACTCATTAAATGGGATACGTTACACACTGAATAAAGAGCTACAAACATTCATCTTATTCAAAGCAACCACAACCAAGTGAAACCGGAATCAAAGACTTTTGACAAAACTATGTCACCTGTGTCCAAACACACACACACAGTCCCATAAAGTTATCGCTCACACGCATGTTTACGCGACTCTAGTCTAGTTTTACACTTGTATAGGAGTCAAAATAAGTAGTCACTAATCCCTGTTTGAAGGGTAAATAGGCATTAAGAGCAGAGCTAATGTTTAACATAAAGAGACACATTCAGATTCACTTCCTGGAGCCCTCGCTGGTAACAAAGCTGTGCCTGTCTGAGCAGCTGTGTTATTTAGCACAGAGAAGAAATACACGCACGTAGACGAATGCATGAACCTACTCGAGCGTGAACAGGGAAGCCTGCTTCTCCCTCAAGGTTCAGGTAGAGACAATAAACTTCTGTGGAGGCAGAGAGGGTGAGCAAGGAAGCAGCGGGCCTGTGTGTGTATTTTAAGGAGTTTGTTTCCTCCACTGACAGGGATAAAACGTGGCCTAGAAGCAACAATGGGAAGTCACCGCCCAGGCATCACCTCTGTCAAATGTGCTATTTCAGGTCGACGGCAGAACAGCACGAGTGCTTAGGAGCGTCAGTGTTTGGAGGAAATTTAAACACACAGATAAGATAACATCTCTGCTCACAGGCGATCAGTCAAGATGAACTGTGTGAGTCATCTGCAAAACATTTGACTTTAACTGAAGAAAAAGATCGTATCAATATCAGCGACTTGCACAATGAATTGACCGTAAAAAACAAAAACGTTGTTATGGCCACTTTAGCTACTGTGAACAAGGAGCTAATTTCATCCTTTACCTAATAATGCTCGGCTGTCCTTATTTCCAACCAAAGTTCATGTTTAAATGTAAAGTGACTCTTGTTTCACTGTAGAGTTATTCTGGAAATACTTCAGTTAACCTTAGTAAACAACAGTGCATCATATTTCAATGTCTCAGCATTTCTGGCATCTGCATTGAAATCTAAATGAGTCTTTAACTACTTTCGAGTTTGAATTTAGCCGTGATTTACAGTGTTTAACAATGTTGGTAACACCTGTGAGAAGCACAAGTGATAAGTTTCCAGCTGACAACCAGCTGCATTGTAATACTTTTGCATGCAGTCTTTATCTCTGTTTGATATTTCTGGGGTTTCTACGCTTGTGATAATCATTCCCGTGTACTGTCGTCACTCTTAACAGTCACAGAATATCAGATTACCTAAAATCCACACACAAGAAAATATTCCCTTCCTTGTTGACAACAAAATGCCATGCACACCTCGAATCCACACTACAGGAGAAAAAATATATATTAATATAGTCACCTCCCTGTCCAGGGTGTACTCTGGCCCTATGGTAGCTAGGATGGGCTCCAGATTCCCACAACGCTGATAAGAATAAGTGGAAGAGAATGAATGGATGGAATATAGTCACCTCTTAAATGTGAGCTTCCACAAACACTATATGGATAAAAATACTGACCTACATACACATTACAGGAGCCGTTAAGCCATAAAAGTTTATGACATGAAGTTCTCGGCCCACAGTTTTTATGCTGATGTTAATGCGAGAGGAGGTTTAAAACTCTGCAGTGATTGAGTCAGCACAGCGTTGGCGACTTTTACACACCGGTTGCCTCAGCATTCATTTCCCCACTTTGTCACCTCAGGTTGCGGATACAAGGTCTCCAATTTTCAATAATAACACTTCCTTGTAAAATATCTTGGAATAAATTTTACAAACTGAGATCTTTCAACAGTGGCATCCAATTGCAGTACCGCACTCAAACTCAGAATCAGTCAGAATCTGAACCAGAATACTTTATTAATCCCTAGGGAAATTACGTGAATGTAGGATGTTGACTTCTATGTATTATGTACAATCTGTGAATTATTTAGACATAAGGCCCTGGGGTGATAATCAGCCTGGAAAATTAGAAGGATGGCATACATTTTGGACTTTTGATTTTATTTTAAATCTTACAGCTTTTCCTCCTGATAAACAGCTTACCCACTTCATGGACGTTCCACCTGTAGCACAGTAATTAAGTAGCACGAGAATTCCTGTTTTTCCCCACAATCTACTATAGAAATGAGTGTTTTTCTGTGAATTAACAGAAACTGTCTTTAAATTCTTACAGTTTAAATCATGCTGACACAATTCTTTCATTTGTAACAGCAGAACTTCATCATGTAGAAAAACCAACATATGCTTCTTTCATCTTTTTCTTATTTTAAAGAGATCTTAGTTAAACCTCTTCACGCTGACAGAAAGGGTAGTTTCACCGGTGTAGCCCACTCAGGATCAAAGGGGGCCCACCATGTAACACGAGTTTAAGATCCCTACTTTATAGCAATCCACTTTCTTGGGGGACCAATAAAATTTAATTGAATTCATAGATTAATAGTTGTGTTTCTGGTACTTTTTTCTAAATTTCAGCAGACACTTTATCAGTTACTGTATTTAATTAATAAAAAAGGTCAAAACAGGTTGAAAGCACGTGTTAAATTCTTAAACCTCAGGAGGCCGTCTTTCAAACACAGCAGCATGACTATTCAAAGACTGTCAGTGAACCAAAACATCGAAGTCAACATCCTGCTCCTTAAACAAACTTTTAAAGGGACACAAAGGTGCTTTGTAGTATTACATCCCACAAGACAATTCCTCTGAATGAAAACGGTAAAAGAAGCTCACCTACTTTTACCTTTGGCACAGAAAGCAGTGATGCATGTCACACGAAAGTAGACAAAGACCTTCAAACCTGGACATGCGCGTCGCTGTGTGCACGCATATACTCAAGCATAACAACTAGCAGACACTGCCGCTAAAGCGAGGTCTTTTATTTAAATTTAAAATTGTCCTTATACACACAATAGATAGGTTTGTGACATGGGCCAAAAAAACCAACACCCCCCCCCCCCCAATAATAATAATAATAATAATCTAGGGTAGAACCACAAGCTTCATTCTTCTCTCCACTCACTTAGTTTATGCTCATATAAATAGCAGTAAAATAGCTCCCTGGATACAAAGCCTGTCACTTTAATTCAAGGCCAGAACTCTGAGCACAAATCACTCATTTTTAACGTCATTTCATTCTGAAAGTTGTGATCAGAACAGTTGAATCACATTTCTGCTGCTTCTTTCGGGACACTGGTCCACTTTTCATTTTTCTCTTTCATCTACACAGTCTTCTGTTTACAAAACAAGAAATACAATAAAAATAAGATGCATGGTGCATAATGCATTTGATGAGCATCATCCTAATCGTGTTGCAACGAGTGACAAATTTTACTGGTTCCTGTGTAAAAGAAAAGTGTATCTCATTAAATAAATTAATCCCAATCTGAATGCTGTTGTACTATTCCTCTGAAAAACAGATCACATGCCAAATTAAGGTAATCCATAACACAAGACACACACATACACACACACACACGACTGCTAATCACCCTGTAATTATAGCTGGTAATGACAGAGTTACAGACACACTTTAACGGGCCCCTGTTGCTTCACCCACACAAACAATAACAATCCAAGGCCGGGCGTCTCAGCTGCTAACTGTTACCGTATGTCCTCACCGCCAGACACTGGCTTTATAGTTGGGCACAGGCTAAACAGCAGAGCGCTCTGAATTGCTCCATGGCTACACAACACAAGCTGTGCACTGAATTAGTTTTGGTGTGAATTACTTGACATTTTCTCAAAGCTTTTGCTGGCATCAATGCCTGATTGAGGGGGACTGGCAAAACTGTTTGGACTGTCCGATTCTGCTGCCTTCAAAACAAAAAAAAACTTTTTTTTTTTTTTTTTTTAAATAAATGGCTCCTGCTTAGGATTCAAATCACAGCACTCACCGAGTCTCGGTACACAGGTTCAGCTCCATCAGCGCACTATGGCCACTTATGAACAGGGTTCACATTTCATTTAAATGATTAACTCAAGGATGCAGCTGCCTTTTCGTACTACATGTTAACTACATGTTAACATTTCTCATGTGGCCCTTTTTCCCCCAACTCACTGAACACAGCTGACAAATCCAATATACCTTATAAGCAAGCTTTCCATTTTGTAACCTTACACTTGGGTTATGCTCACAGTCAACTACTACATGTGTGTGAATGTTGCATTTCTGGTTTTCTAAGGTTACAAAAATTGGTAATGGAAGGCCAAAAACTCAGGTTCAGAAATTTGGGTCTGACAAACAGTTCTAAAACCAAAGCTGTAAACAGGCTTAGTTATACTATTCATAAAGCTGTTTGGACATACAATTGTTCAGACAGTGTTGGAGGAACTTATCTAATTCAGGGTTATGGGGTGACTGGAGCCTATCCCAGCTGTCACAGGGGAGGAGGACGTGTACACCCTGGACAAGGCTAACACAGAGAGGGACAACCATTCTAGTAGGGCTGTGTGATATGACTAAAATCTCTTTACATTTACATTAGATCATAAATATAGCGCTTATGTGGCGTTATCACATAGTGTCACACACAAGATGAGCGTCCCTGAGGCCTCCAGCCATTATTTATTGCTCCTGTTTGTTTGTCAGGAAACTAGCCTGCCTGCAAACATCGACTGCAGGGTGTCCAGTCTCTGATGAAGCACACGGTTAAGCTCATACGGGGATACGTTGTTTGGCTCCTCCACATATCCGTAGTATGCTACGTTGTAGATTTCGACACTCATAATATAAACGAGGCAACACGGTTTGTGTAAAGTGTTTTTGACTGTGTGTTGCACAACTAGAGTCAAGACCTTTTTCCTATGAGGCGACATCCCTAACCTTTGCACCACCTTGTCGCGTTCACATTGCAATAACCTGCCGTAACACAGACTTGGTTCTACGGAACTGACAGGTTACAGTGTGTTTAATGGTCAGTGCGACTACGTCACATATTCAAGTTCTCACATAAACGCCTGCAGGATTAGGTCAAAAGCATGAAAATAGCTTCAGTATCATGGAAAAAAACTGATGCTTTCTATAAAATATCCAATTATTTAAAAATGGAAAACAGCAATAAAACCAAAACTTGGATGTAAAAAATCTCTTGTATCCTCTTTCACCCCTTTAATATTTACAGCAGCCGAATAGATTTTTTTCCCGCACTGCAGTAGCTTACATAGATTTCCTTGCAGAAGACAAAAATATACTCGTGTCCTGGATTTCAGTCGGATAATTAAGGTTTTTTTGAAGTGGCAGTCTTAGGGGAAACAGAGCGGAGCACTGAGCAGGAATGTTTCGCTATCACAGTAACAGTGGCAGCAGTCATTGACAGCAGTCAATTACATAAGACCATGACAAAGATAAATCAATTGAATGTGTTTTATAATAAAGTGGACCAATGTGCTCTAGCCATTAAACTAAGCAGTTCATTTCAATGCAAATCTTTTCTAAGCCAATCACTTCACACCAGACTGAACCTTTGTCTGCACCAGGTGACTAAACACACTTTGCTTGAATGAACATAGAAACAAACTGGGATTTTATCCACCAAGCAAAAAGCAAGTTTGGGGGGATTTCTTTGCTGCATGGACAGTTGATGCATATGAGGTGTATTCCCTGGCAATCTTTCACAGGGTTGTCAGAGAAGAACTCGAGTTATTTTTCCCCCCATATGAAACGCTGAACATTTTAAATCTTACTCGTGATCGTGTGTGTCAAACTGTGGCTGATTTATTTTTGCGTGCTTTATTAGAAACAGGAACGGCGAAAGTCAAAAATTGATGAAAACTAAGCAAGCAACATAAAAGCAAATATCCATGACATAGAGAATGCACCCCGGCAGTGCTACTGAATGAGCTCTTTTTAACAGTGAATACAGGATTTTCATAGAAGGCCACAGTCACATGGCAAATCAGTAAGTAGGCCTTTAATAAGTGCGTACGTTTATGCTTCAGGGGAAAATACATCTTCCAGAAATCTTTGTGAAATGAAGCAGAGCTTTTCCGCTCACAGAGAGGAGCATTCTTTTCCACACGGAAAAGATTTCTTACCAGTGACTTAACTCCCAGCTATAATAAATGCACATCAACACTGGGGCTGGGTTCCATATTTTCACACCGTCAGAGATTAGCAGCTGTGGAACGTCAGGAGCTTGACCCCATGTGATAAGGTGGGAGTAGAAACAGTTTAAAACACTAATATTCAGCATGTACAATTATATATCAGAAGACGTAGAGTTCGGGAGTTCATTGCGAGTTCGTGAACTTTCTCCTTTTCTAAAGAGATGTGATACTGAAGTCTATTCAAATAAAGCTCATTATGTACTGATGCAGCATTGAATTATAAAGCAATTATGCACTGTTCCTGTTGTCAAAGGGAGTTGCGCCATTGTCGCTGAGAGCCACGTGACTCTTCTGTGGTCAAGCAACGGGGCAAAACACTGAGTGGGCGTCGACCAGAGAGCTGCTGTGCGTGTGTACGCGCATTTCTGGGGGGACTATCCATTACACAATCCAAGGAAGCAGACAGATTCGATATGTCAGAGTCTGTGTCTGGATGAGGTCATTATGCACGGAGCAGAACTGCAGGCCCATCTCACCAGCACAAACACACATGCAGTCGAGCATGAGCACACAAACAGGCGCACACTCGCACGGGTTTCTATGGCAACTCCAAACAAACAGTCGGTGCATGTGGTGACCCCACCCCAACAGAAAGAAAAAGGGAGAAACCAAGACTGAGAAGCAAAAACAGAAGTAAAAGTAAGATAGAAAGTGAGATGAAACATCCAGTCACATATGCTTCACTTTATAGATCCTAAGTGTCATTCATAGGAGCATCTGCACCGAATATATACATAAAAGCGCTTAAATTATATTTACCATATTCTCATAATGCTAAATCTACTCTCAGAACTTAAGAGCTCCACATCTAAAACCAGATTCTCTTGTTAAGTCATTTGGAAAGTCTGAGTTTCACAAGAAGGCTGAGGAATTGTGAAACAGCCTCGTCCCACCAGTATCCCACAAGCCTTTTATGCTATCCTACCACACAGGTCGAAGACAGAGCACACAGAGACCGCACATCAACCAGCCTCCCAAAAGGCATTTTCATTTAACTCCAGAAAAACGAAAGAGAACACATCAGCAATAGACACGCAGCTTTGTGTTCAAGTCAAGGCCACTTACTGAGGCTTAGCAACTTCCAAGGTCAGTCAAGGTTGAAAACACCCACATCCGCAGATTAAAAGAATCCTTACATGTAGATGTTTTGCTGGTAGGAAAAGGAAAAAAAAAGACAAAAGAAAAAGTTTGACCACTTTTGGCATTTTCCCATGTTTTGCAAAGTCCATCCTGCCATCACAGAACATTTAACTCTGGTAAAAGGTTAGGAGGTTAAGGGTGACATTTCACCAAACCTGTACATGCCTAGGGTATTATATATAGAAGATAAACATAAAGATAAGGTCTCACTCTAGAGACTAAAGCATCACATGAAACCAGCTGCAGAAAGCAAACAAGCAGCTCTTCTCAGTGTGAGCCACTGTCACCGTTTTGTGAACCGTTTTATCATATCAAACGATTCAATAACATGTTGTCAGAGGAAAAAGAGAGAGCCTCTGGAGTGTGTATTTGTTCACGAGTCCCTCAGTGTTTCCGGGCCTGTCAGGCTCGAGCCTCAGGGGTTGCGACACAAAGTCATACAAAGCATCCATCATGAAAAGTAAAGCAGGAGCAAAGGGTGCTGATGACATCCAGAAGGTCAGGCATCTTGCTGCACAGGCCCCTGGGATCCTTTCCTATTCTTGTCAACAAAATGTACTGAGCGTAAATGCAATGGAGTCCAAAAACATGGAAGAAGATAAAACAAGTTTATCTTTGTAGAGGATTAAAAGGTCTTTTAGGGGTTTTAGTTTTTTGTTTTTTCATTTGGAGTAACTGTCACAAGAAAAAAGTGTGTGTATGCTTAAAAGCAACTAAAGAAAAAGGAACTTTTTCCAACAAAAATCATGATTTTTAATGGTATTCCAGCAGTGGCTGTTTTGCTGGACTTGGGAATAACCTACTAGCTATCCTGTACAATATTACATATCAGTACTCCGATTTGGTTGTGAAGCAGATCAGGAACCAAATCAAGTTTAAAAAGAAAAAAAAGTATTTCTGGTTTGTACAGTTTCCCAAAAATCAACTTGAGTTCACGTGGGTTTGAAAATCTAAGAAGCCATTATCTTTACTCAATCTGTAATTTCCCACTTTTGTGGTGTGTAATTAAATCTATTCATCCTTTTATCTCCGTTTCCTTATCGCTGTCATTTTCCGGTTGCCCACATGAGTAGCCTGCAGTGATTCAGTGTGTTCCCCTCTTTCCCCATCTTGCTGTCACACATACAGTTTGTGTGTGCGTGCATGAGTGTGAAGGAAGGACAAACTTCCTGTCAGGATGTGGGGTCCTGCGGAGGGACAGCGACACACGGCCAGAAGTCATAACTTTCTGCTGAGACCAAGTGTGGCACGGTTTGTGTGTGCGGGCGTCTCATTCTAGTGCACGCATTCATGTGCAATTGTGCGCATCTTAATTGCTCTGACCACTGAGCATACTTCGTTTCACTGCAACTATGTAGCTGATCGTAGGAAATTCTCCAAAATCAAAGAGATTTCAGGCTCGTACTGTAGCACAGTCTTCATTCATACAAGCTTCACTGGGACAACTTCAAACAAACATGAAAATGACCATTATCAGCGACTATTCTGCAACTCAATCATAGCAAAGGGCTTCACTGGTCTATAGGGAGTCCGCATAATTAGACCACCAAGGCGGAAGAAAAACAGTCCACAGCTTGGGCCTCAAAGATGCCCTCTCTTCCTCACAGTCACCACTCACATTATTCCAACAATGTTCAATTATCTCAAACTGTATTTTCTATTCCTTGCTGTTGTTCATGTTCTTATCTGCACAAACAGCAAACAGTGTACAACTTGTGACGTTCCAAACAATCTTTTTTTTTTAAATGAAAAAGTAATACCTAGAAAAAATAAATAAGAGCAAGGAGGAGGACGATTTCCATGACACACCAAGGACTTTAATATTGTGATTAATACGCACTATGAAATTAGACTTTGCTTAAAACCAAAATAATCATCAGAAGAAAAGTCTCGATGGTTTCTGGCTACAGAGAGAACACTGCAACCTTTCCAGCCCCACTATCACATGATGTCCCAAGTAGCTTCATATGATGTTTTCATTTGCACAAACATACTTTTAGGTCATAAAAATGTGGCAGAAAGACATCACCACAGCAAACAAGGCGGTAACTTAAGGAACTGAATTTCAAAAAGTGGAAATTAATCCAATTTTAGCTACATTCTTCATTTAAGTTGGCAAAATTTCAAGGGACTTTTTTTCTGCAGAAACACATGAGCTCACATGAAACGATCTCAGTCATTTTCAGCTTTATGGATGTGGATGAGAGTTACTCTGTGTTTGCACAAGTAGGTCCAGCTGTTTCCTCACACACCCTTCACGCTTCCAATTATATACCAGTTCACACACGAGCTACCATCCTTTCCCGTCAGAATGAGCATAAAGGATGCTGAAAGAAAAGCGCTGTATTGTTTTAGGATCCAATTGTTCCGGACAACCAGTGTCTTACATGACTCAGTCACCACGGAGACCGAGACCTAGTGATGCAATCAGGAAGGAAAACTTTGGAGCAAGCGTGAACCGAGCGAGGGCTGAAATAAACTTTCTGTGAAACTCCAATTTCCCTGAGCCACACACACCGACTTCAAACAAACCATTTCAAGTACATTTGGGAAACCTACAAGTTCTCTCACAGTTTCCACAAGTAATTTCTCTTTCACTTTTCACGTATAGTGGTGGGTGAATGTTTCTGATTTAGAAGATTTTTTTTTGTGAAGGGGATGTTATGGGAAATACTGTTTGGTCTGAAGGAATCCCAGCATTTAAGCTTCAACTGCAGTGGCCGCTTTTCCAAATGCAAACCTTGTGGTTCCACGAACTGTTAAAATGGCCCAGAACATTAAATGGGATGTATTATAATGGTGGATGCTCATAAGTTTCACACAATGAAGCCATCACACATGTAGTTTTTAGCATAAAGCATAGGCTTCAGACTACTCTGAACTCTACACAGATATATATAGAGCCCTGCGACAAACTGACGACCCGTCCAGGGTGTATGCTGCCTTTTGCTCTGTGGTAGTTGGGATAGGCTCCAGCCCCCCCACAACCCTGATAAGTTGAAGAGAATAGACAGATAAACCAGATATACCCAATATGGTCATTCTAGATGAGGAGTGTCAAACATAAGGCCCGGGGGCCTTATGTTTGACACTCACACAACAGCAGCATTTCTTTGTTATGCAAAAAAAAAAGAAAAAAAAAAGAGACATGTTGTTGAAAAATTGCACTTCTTTTTCCAACAGCAAAATATCTCAGCGATTACTTGATTAGTTAAATGTGTTTCCACTGACAGAAAGGGTAGTTTAACTGTTGCTCTCAGGATCAAAGTGGGCTATTTGGAGCCCACCAAGTAAAATGAGCTGTCTCTCTGTCCCAGATGCACAGGTCTGTCTTTGAGTACAAAAGATCAACACACATACTGTTCAAAACTTTTAAGGAAGCTCAACCAATCAAAAAATGGCTTGTTTCAGATGGTAGATGAACTGAAGGGTTGCAGCAAAGCCTGGTATAAGATAAAGATCTCCATTCATGGGTGATATTACAGATATTTGTCTGTGAAATGAGGGATATCCAACCATTCTCTTCCACTTATCCAATTGAGGGTCCATCCCAGCTGTCTTAGGGCGAGAGGACAGGTCAGATAGACAGGTCACTGTGGACTGTGGGAGGAAGCCAGAGTACCCAGAGAGAACGCATGCAAACACGGGGAGAACATGCAAACTCCACACAGAAAAACCCTGGCCTGATGGTGGAACTGAACTCAAGACCTTCTTACTAGTTCAATGCTGTAGTAGTTGGAAGCTTTGACGGAAATTTGAACAAGAAGGCAAAATACTTATAGTATAGTAAGAGCGTGTGCATGTGTGTTTTTAATTCTCCCATTTTTTTTTAGCTGCTTCACATCTTGAAATATGGAATTTTAGATGATGTCAACTCGCAGCATGCCTGCAACACTACCACACGTGTCACTGTCGACTTGACAAAGATAGGGAGCATTCGACTGGACCTAATGACAGCCATCTTAAAGCCGCTGTAGATGTGTGCATGGCAGAACAAGAGAAAAGCAGGCGGTGGAAGGATTACAAAACTGATGGTGGATCATAAAACATGAGGGATTATCTTTTCAACCTTAAGACTTAAATGTCTGATTATTTCCCTACTAGGATAAAGACTACTGAGACATTAATTCAAGAAAAACTGCTGCGGGCTAATGATTACCAGGAACTACAGAGTGTCACTGTGCATCAGCATCAACTTCAGTCGGCTCAGCTCACTTCTCTTGGAAATTTGCGCCACAGTTTCCCTAAGAGATATTAGATGTTGCCCTCGAAAGAACTCTGACCAATATTTTAAGAGTCACTTTGTTTGACAAAATAATTTTATGAAAGGCTGTAAGTACTAGTACTAGCAACCATATGTGAACAGCATTACAGAATAGTAAAAGCTCAAAACACTGGGAAAGGCATAAATACCAGTTTCAAATAGCTACCCTTCATAGCTAAATGAAAAGCCCAATGGCATAGCCTTGACATGGCTTGACAAGGTTACTCACTGGTTAGTGGTTCAAGTCCCAGCTTGAAGTCTCAGGCTTCACAGAGACACTGACTTATAAAAAAAAAAAAATTACCATTAAAATATAACTAAGATCATTACTTCAACATGAATGATTTCATGAAATCAATGAAATACCTGATGATTAAAGCATCATCACGTATGGATAATTATTTATCCACAAATCATTACATTTATTTACATTTTCTGAATGATCCCCATGCTCAGAGCAACCTCGGTAAATTGTAAAGGAGTCAACTTTAATCTAATTCATGTCTTTACTATATCGGAATGCAGCTGAACCAATGTCTAGATGTGATGTCAGCTTTGCAGACATGCCACGTAATAATTTAAACTGGCATTACAGACATGTAATTCCAGACCTGGATCTATGTCAAAGGCCAGTGCATTCTGGAAAAGGAGATTTAAGTAAAAGGGAGTACAGGTTCTCATGTAACGACTTAATTAGCCACCGATTTGTCGGTGAGGCAGGTAAATGCATGGATCACCCCCAGGGTCCACATTGCTGTGTCAGTTCCAGTTAAAAATGAACAAATGCAGGAAGGTAGACACTTTCTTTCCTGTGTTAGGTGGGTAAAAAAGACAACTGGAGATGGAGAGTGACCTCACTGACTGCGTGCTGCTGCACTCTCAGTCTCCTGGCCTGTGATCAGGGGAGTATTGGCAGTGATAAAAATCACTGATACATTTTTCAGCTGCACAGGGTATTACCACAGCTATGCACTGAAAAATTCCACAACTCCCTTCTTTTTCTTTATCCCCTGAGACTTATAGCAGATACCCTTCTTCCCATGTGGTGTCCCTCAAACTCCTTAAACATCATCAGCTTTTATCAGACTAAAATATAGACAACTGGATACAGGAATATCCTCAACAATCAACCACTGTAACACCAGACAGTAATCTAAGTAGCACCTCCGGACCAGAAAAAGACAAGTACTGCCAATGCGGCAGTGACTTGACTCCATTTACAAGGTGTCTGATGGAACATACTTTTTATCTCAACACATATTGCAATGCCAGTTACCCTTGAGCAACACTTTGCACCAAGATCCCTTTCAATCTTTCCCCTCTGCTTAACCAATCACAGAAAACACCCACCAGCACAGCAGGTCCCTCCCGGATCTGGTGTTTAAACACGAGCATGAAAGGATTTTTCCACATTTAAAATGAAGGCAGAGAAGATTTATGACTGGTAGGTGGGCGATATAAGTCTGACCGGGTATTGCACGCAGAGAAACTAGCCGGTCACAGAAAAGGAGACACCATCTGAGGTCTCTTATTAACAACCCACAATGTTTTATGGCTTTAACAGAAGACAATGGTGTGGAATGACAAGTCTAGGATTTGAAGGGAGAAATGATCTGATGGTCTGGTCATCTGCTTTCGTCAAGCTTTTATAACCATCTCTGTGTATGTGTATAGATACATACACAACAGAAGGTAAGCTAAAACATAAATAAGAATAAAAAAAAAAAAAAGCCTTGTGGGCGCAGCTGGACCACATTTGATTGACACAAATAGTATAAGTTATGGTAATTTGAAGCATGATGCTTCCCATTTGATCACACGATACTTTGGGTTAATTAAAAGGGAGCAACGTCTGGTTATTCCTGTTATTCCGTACACTGAGCTGAGATTTGTGAGTGTTAACAGTTTGCTGTAGACATTTTTCACCTGTCTTCCAGACTTTTTTTTTAAAGTTAGGGATAGCCTTAAAAACCTGTTAGTTTGGGTTGTAAAAGAATTAGCAGAGTGGATAATGTGCTGATGTACATATTTACTCATCGAGTTGTCCTCCCACCCTGATAATGAAAGGATTTATCAAGATCGTACACGTAATTCATATATAGTGTCATGGAGACAGAAAAACACACATATTTTTTCCCCTGTGTGTCTGTTTGGTAGATTCTACCATTACTTTGATTTCTACATCCCTCTTTGTCTCAGCTTCTCTGCCTGCAGCCTGTGTGCGAATCCATCCGTCTCTAATCCTCATCCTGTTCGGCTCACTGAAACCTCAGCGTTCACTTGTTAAACTTTTTGTTTGGCGTCCAGTACAGGCTGTCGGACTGTGCCCCCTCCTCTCTCTCTCTCTCTCTCACTGTCCCGCCTACATTTCTCTCTTTAAATCACTTTTGCTCTCCATCCATCCCCTCAGTCCCACCACCTGTGTGTCCTCCTCCTCCTACTCTTCTTTAACCCCTCTTTCATCTCCTTCATCTTCCACCAGGTCATTCTTCTCTCTCACACTTTCTTGTTGAGAGATAGACAGTGCAGCATCTTGGCAGCCCTCCACTCTCCCGCCTGGATGGAAAAATAAACAAGGGTCCACATGTTCCCAAGGAATTTTAATGACTTCCATAACTCTGGCCATTTTACCTGCCAAACTCCATGGAGCGTGAGGGAAGTGGCGGACTCTGAACGAGCTAGTTTAGCGGCACTGATGACGAGCTTTGTGAGGCCGAGCCAAGTAGTATCCTTTGAAGCACTAAGAAGCTTTGAAAGAAACCAGTCTGGGATGTTGTAAAGGACAAATCCATGAGCTAAAAGTATACAGTGTCGAACAATTGTGAGAAACAATACATTTTGGAACAGATTTTTTTTTTTTTTTTTTTTTAAAAGCTATAAATGTGAGTTAGGGCATTCGTAAAATGCCACACAAACATAAACAAAGTACTGCATCAAAACGGTGAAGGGGATATTAAATGCCCTGGTGTATTGCTCAGTGTTAGGACTTTTTAGTGCGGCACACAGCATGCAGTGACCCGTAATGCTGCAGTCCTACTTATAAGCATCCCAAAATTACACAAACTACACCCTTTTTGGCTCCTACCTCAAAGCACACTGTGCACTGTAGATCCTACGTGCTGCACAATAATATTCAATATTTAGTATTTACTGGTATATTCACATTGATCATCGCGATGATGTTTATTATATTGCTCTTTTTCTTGCTTTTTTTCTTTTTTCTTTCTCAACAGGTGATCCAGGTGATCGATATATGTATTTTTTGTCCGTTTGTTTTGTTGGTTTTTGTTTTTTGCCCTTTATCATCGTTCCTCTTCCCCGCTGTTTTTCTTTCCCTCTTTCTTTCTCCCTTTTCTTTCCCCCAGTCATGTCTGTCCCGTGTGTAGCAAGTGAAAATAAAATTAAATAAACAATAAAAGCAAAGGTGAATCAAATAGACCAATACGGCAGGGCCAGGATGGTCCATTTTGTAAAGTAAATCCGTTGAGCATCTTTCTTTGCCTTTAGACAATAATTCTGATATCAAAACAACCAAACGGGACAGGCGGGGAAAAAAAAAAAAAAAAAAAAAAAAAAAAAAAACCATCCCCAAATTATGTTACTGTGCTAAAATGGTTGGCTCAACATTTGGCTAACAGGAATATTGCAGAGCACCTCTATGTGTCTCCCAGCGATCAACAGCTTCTTGCAGCTACATTCCTCTGCCTCAAACATTGGTGCACAAAATAGATGACTCTTTTGAGAGTCTTTAAAAAGTCAAAGTGAAATAAAGGCACGCATTTATTGTTGGCGTCTTCTCAAAGTTTTATGGTGATAAGCACACTTGTAATCACAAAACGTGACAGAAACTGTTGTATGAAGAATTAAAGGATAGCTGTAGAGGAAGAGATATAAATCCTGCTTGTTTTTAATTTTTCACACCAGCACAAAAAAACAAAAAATAGGCCAAGCAATGTGTAAAAAGTTCGACCAAAAAAATAAATTCAGAACTGAAAGGATTTGTTATCATAGCCATTTTTGACATGCAGCAGGTGTCTCGACAAATGCCATGTTTAAATTGATCCACTCACTCTGCTCTGTGACCTTTTGTGTACAGATAGTCAACTATGATTTGTATAGAACTGTTTCTGTGAAAGACCACCACAGGCTAACTGAAAGCTAATAAAATCCCTAATGGCTATATTTTAAAGGGGCCACGACCATAGACTGTCAGGCTGAGCTGCACAGACCTGACCTGAGAGAAGACAAGGGGCTATGGAGCTCTCTTTCAAGGGCTGGGGCTGGGCAATAAATCTGAGGAAACTGTCTTCCCAGACTAAATCTTGAGACTTACTTAAAACAGTGAGAAGCACAAAAATTGTGAGTACATACATGAAACAACTCAACAAAATAAAGAAACTCTAGACTATCAATTTCACTTCCCACATGAACTCAAATCGGAAGGTTTTAATCTAATAAAAAGGATTTATTCTCCCTTGCACAACGGATTATTCATTATTCAGATTTTTTGTTACATTTGTGCATCTTTAGCTTGCCAGACCTGTTCTACACCTTTATTAACACAGCATTATGAAATAAGACAATGTGTTTTATTACAGATGTGTCGGCAGCGGGGAACACCCAGCCCACTGGCAGGACCACTGTTTAGATTTCAGTTATATTTTTCTTTCCCTCTCAACCCGGGACCAGCTGCAGAGGAAATGACAATAGAAGGGGAGATTCATAACATCTCCTCCCACCTACCCACGCTCCCAACTCACTCACTAATTTCTCCCTCTATGCGTGCCAAAGTGGTCTTTTTTTTCCTGCCCATCTAACTTGTTCAACTTCCCACCCCACTTCTTAATCTGCACTTCTACTTGTTTCATCTCCAAGTTTGTAACCCTTGACCCATGTAATTGATACTTGCATAAATTCAGGAAAATCACACATGCACATTTGGTTTCTTACCCCCTTTCCCTCTCAGGACCCCATCTCTCTCACGCACAAGGAATCTGGGATGTGTTCTCCAACTTCTCTAACTTTAAGTCTTCAAATCTAGTAGTCTTTGGGGTGTGGACCCACAGAACTCCCCCAGGCTTGTAATGTTCGACCTTTATGCCTCAATGTTTTCACTTTTAAGAGGATTGCCGATTCCTTATTGTTTAGCATGTATAAAAGTTTTGCATTTGTTTCAAATAACTACACAAACACTTGAGCCTTTTTCTCATATCCCCGAAACAAGTGGACTTCTTTTGGTTTGAAAAATATCGACATATGCAAACTTTAAAACATGGCAAACATAGTGCTTTTCTACTGAACTTGAGCACTCAAAGTACTTTCTTACTACAAGACATGCCATTATATATGCCTAAGCATTTTTACCCTAACATTCACTTACTCACATGGATGTATTGAGGTTTAGCATCTTCCCAGAAAACCAAACCACTAACCTTGCAATTGGTTGACAGCAGACACTACCTCCTGGGCCACAACCCACATGAACTGACAAAGCGTAAAAGCAGAGCCTCTAATAAATTTAGTGGAAGTGAGTATGAATAAGCACAATGACAGTATAACACAGTAATCTCCTAATCTTAATTTACAACAAACTAAATGAATAAGAGGAAAGAAACTAACAGCTGAGGTAAGACTGACAGGATTCACTAAGGATGGGAAACAAGTGTAGTGTCAGTACACCAACATCATTGAACTATCACTTATTTTACTTTGGTGCACACACTGTTAAAAAGTGCTGGAACCAGATGTTAGTTACTAAAGCAGAGACTGTGTACCAAGTTTGGTTATAGCCAAACATCAACCCACAGCTGGTTCCAGCACGGAGCTCTTTAGCTCCACTCTGACGCAATCCCCTTGATGGGAGGCGTGGGACATCAAACTTTAGTCTCTACCCTCTGTGCTCTACTCATATATCCACTTTTGGACAGGAGAAACCCCATCCTGACTTTATAAATGACTTCCAGGCTGTAGTTAAGAAGCAGAGAACTAGGAAAAAGGGTCAGAAAGAAAAGAAGAGTGAAATGGGATTTAATAGGAACTTGGGAAGGCTGAGTCCTGAGCCAATCTACCAGGACAGAGAACTCATCCATCCATTATTTTTCTTCTGCCTATCCAAATTAGCGCCATGGCTAGGCTAAAGTCTAACTCAGTTGTCATGTGACAAGAGACGGGGTACACCTTGGACAGGCTGCCAATCTGTTGCAGAGCTAACACAGACAACGCACATGCACGCGCACACACACACACACATCAACGTTGCTCTGACTTCCCATGTTGAAGAGGCATTTCATTTGAAAATTCCGACTCCCAGCTTAATTTGGTATGCACCATTAGAATGACCAATTAACTTAATGTGCAAGTCTTCAGTCCCCTACTCTAGTGAGGTGGGTGGCAGAGCAGTTCATCTGCTAATTGGAAGGTTGGCGGTTTGATCCCTGGCTGCTTCAGTCTGCATCCTTGGGCAAGATACTAACCCCAAGTAGAAAAAGTGCTCGTTTGAGCACACACCCTTGTTGTGTAAAGCACCTTGAATGCTCAGAGTAAAAACAACCAGTATTTAACAACCAGTCCACCAGTTTTATGGTGGGGCGCTTTGGAGTCCTGTCCAAGTTATTGGTCCAGTGGGTCCTGTGGATATGATGCAAATTTATTCATGAATTTGTGCTGGTTGTTTGCTACTATTTTATCTATAAATCATTCTTCTTGGGCTCCACTCCATCTTTTCTAATTCCTCAACCTGCCACACATCACATTACACTCAGCTGTAAATCCTAGGACAAACACCACATGTGGAAAGCCAACTACCTGTCAAAAAGCACTCTTTCCTGTGAAATTCACACTTTGTTCTCAAAGCTTCAAAGACAAATTTGTAAAGAGATTTTATTCTGGGTAGGGATTCTGTATTGGAAAATGAGTACTTATTACCTGGCATTTGTAAACAATTATGGTGATAGTCAGTAAGGCATAAAACATTACTATAAAAAGTTAATGAAGCTCCTTTCAACCAGTTGACTTTTTCCACAGGAAAAAAAGAAGAAGAAAAAAAATGGCTTTGGTTTTAAACCAAGTGGTAGCTTCCTGTTTTATTAAAGATCAGCATTACTAACACCAATATAAGTCTAAGCCAGCTTTATACGTGTAGACACGTGATAATCCTTGTGATTCAACCTTAATCTGTTATCATCATCACAGCCAACAGAGAAAATTAAGAAATGTTCTGTATTAACTGCAGTTATCAGATGGGGGGGCAATATCTACAAAAAATGTTCATCAGGCATGTCAGGTCAAAAGGGTAGTAGTGTTCATTTAAAAAAAAAAAAAAAAAAAAAAAAAGTAGGGATATCTTAAGGTTAATGACACAAGCCAAAATTAGCTAACTGACGTCAATGAAGCGCAAAAAGGAAAAATGTTGATGCACAGCATCTCCAAAAGCCTGAGAAAGACAAAAGATAAAAAGGTTTTCTTATTCAGTGTCTTTCAGTATTTAATGTATTTTATGCTCCTTCATGTTCTTTCAACAGCCTCTAAACTTCTGTGTTGTCCAGTGCTTAAGTGGCTCCAGATGGTTGTGGATGGTGCTGCAATACTTGCACTTGGGATCAGGTTCACAAGACAAAGACAACATACAGTGTTAGGCCACACAGGCTGTGCAGGGAAACACAATGAGCACTCTGCTTTGCACATCTGTGAGGTACTTTGGCACCAAGCACAGAGTGAATGTGGTTGAAATCAAAGCACAAACAGGTGGGAGGTTCAGTCAAATGAGGAAGCGCAAATTTACCTGTGGCAATGGGGATGCAGTCTGCTTTTACAAACATTTGAAAAAAGGGGGTCATTCTAAAGAGCTCACTGAATTTGAGTGTGGTACTGTAATAGGATGCCAGTCCTCAATAGCTCAGTTTGTGAAATAGATATTCTACAGGTTGAATCAGTATAACCCGGGCACATGAGAGCTACGGCTTTGCACTCTGTCCTCGCATTTCTTTGGCTAACATAAATACTACCCAGAACATATAAACACAATAATGTAGCTCATTAAACTTTTAAAAGTCGTAAGGATTCAACAAAGGCTCAACTATAAAGTACTGAACTACAGAAGTTCCAGTTCCCTGTAACACATGACTCCTTAACTATGAGATCTAATATTAACCTGCCAGGGGATGCAGCTGCTTGGTGAAGACAACTTCAGAAACCTTTCCCATGAACTTTGACCTCACTAGCACAGTCTGTAAAAAAAGTGTTGGGAGAACCTAAATCGTTATTGGTTTCACCCCACAAGACTCAGCTCACTGTGGCCAGGGTAAAATGGGAGCCTGGGGTTAGTGGGGTCCAGCCACTGCTGGGCAAAGATCAACCCATTTAGGGTACTTAACTGACGTCATTATCCAAGGGATTACTCAGAGGCTGGAGTGCTGCAGTTTTCTGCTTCTTCTGACTTCTTTCATGCATGACTCCAACAATAACAGCAGCAGCAAATCAGCAAACCACACGGCATCAATCTTTCTCTTTGGGGGCGTTTATTGCAATCTGATTGAGTAACAAGCTTGCAACATGAATGAAGATGTGAGAGAGAGGACTAAATGTCAGTCCCATGAAAACAAAATCCAACAGATCAAAATTCAAGCCTGGGGGGGAAATTGAGGATTTTGAAGCCTTGTCTATGTAAATGTAATGCTTGAAAGACCTCAGTGCTGCCTAAATGCTCTCCACTGTAAACAAAACCAAAAAAAATTCACATTTACTTTTCTGGTTCAAAGATGATTTTGCTTCGAGACTACATGAGCACCTGCATTCAAGCTGAAATGTGTGCAGCCATTTTTTCAGCTCACGTGTTTGCCCGTGTATGTGGGACCCAGCCCAAAACACATTTGGTTTAATTTAGAGCTGGAACGCAGTAGTCAATCAGACCCTAATCATGATCTCCAAAAAGACCAAAAAGCTTCAGCGCTTTCATTACTCACAATCTGATTTTCTTTATGGAGCAAGCCAACAGGTGACACTCCACAGACCGTCAGTGTGTACTTTCATATAAACAGTTAAGGCAAAGATTTTAAAAAAGGAACAAAACACAGACCGGGCACACATGCACAAAATCACCCCCGACAAAAAACAACACAAACACATGGACTGTGGTTGGGGATGAATTTCTTGAAAGCAAAATTAAGTTCAGCTGACATCGACAGCTGGAAACCATGTTGTATGACATAATTGTGGGAATAATACCCAAGCTATTTACCTAACACGCACATGCACACGCACGTGCACACACACTACAGAGAGCATAAGGAATAGAGCCAGTGAGGTTGCTGAGGTTGATTGAGAGACCAGAAAAATACTTCTAGCTAACAGTACGTGTTCACCCCCTCAGCCTCAGCATTGGGGGATAAATTCTCTTGGATAGTTTTTTGGGACGTTGTTGAACTACATGGTCAAAGCACAATAAGTCAGATGTAACACCAAGAAATCAATCTCAATTATCCACCAAGTTATATCTCAAAACCTTGACCTGAGAGCAGGCGTGTGGTGTCAAGTTCATGTGAATACAAAAAAATATTTGTTAAAAAGAAATGCCTCGGGAGAGGAAATCAAGGCCAGAAGGACTGCAAATCATTCGGCCTGAAGCACCAACATTTTCTTCAAGGGCCCAGCACACAAAGTCATTCCTGAAACAATGAGAAACCTCAGAGGAGACCAAACAAAGCCTGCAGCAAGGGTCCTTTTTTATTGCTTTTTCTGCAGACGAACTCTGCACAAATATTTGATTGGACATTTCAGGATTCATTGGAGCACCAAGGCCATCGCCATGGCAGCAAGTACAATGTGTACACACCTAATAATCTCCTCTGCAGAAGAACTGAATCTCAAAGCAGAACATTTTTCTGCTCCTGTTAAACCTTCACAAAGCAACAGTAACAGCATATAAAACTGCAGCTAGCAGTGCTTTGTATGTGCACATTCAGCCTCATCATCAAGAACTCACCAGATTTTAAGTCAAAGTTTAAAAACGCGTATTTTGATGTTGGTTTAAGGCTCAATGAGAGGATGAATACCAATTTCAATAATTAAAAAAAAAAATACAAGACAGTAAAATGTTCTTTTCGGCAGAAGCAAGATTTGACATGCTTGGCCGTTATCAAGCATTAGAGCATTTGAAACCCCAAATGTATGATTTTCAAAAACAAACAGTCTGTTGAGGTTGTGCAATGCAGTGCGCACTACTGCACCTAGTGTGGATTACAGTATTTTTCGTTCAGCCTGGACGATAAAGGTGAGGCAGCCAACAAAGACAAACCTGTGAGGACTATTTGCTCACTATTATGTAAGCAATGTGCACCACGCTGAAGACAACAGGAAGAGATTAGTGAAGAAACGTACAGTCTGTGAGCTCAGTGGCTGTATGCAGTAACACTACAGAGGCAGGTGTGTTCCTGATGTGAATCAGACTTTATTACTTCTGCACTGAAAGACAAATGTGACAGCAAGTCAGACAAAACGCAGGTCAGTTCTAAGCTTTGTAACCTACGAACATCTAAGTTTACATTTGCATACACTTTGTTGCACTGATGGGTAGCTTGAGATCTTACCGTAGCTCAAAAAGAACTGCAGCACAAACATGACTCAATTTGGCCCCAAATTCCCTTCACAAACAGCGTGAGAGCTCTTGGATAAGCTGCAGAGCATTTGAGCAAAAAATAAAAAAAAATCTGTTGTGTTGAAATCAGAGACTGTTGATCTGAAATGGTGTACAGATTTCTGTGATTCAGTTCTTGAGAAGAAAGAGAAAACAAGTAGAAATGATCCATAACCTCGAGGCATAAAAGGCAATGCCTTGATCATGGAAAACGCCTGAAGCTATATAAATCTAATGAAGTGAAGCAAATGTAAGCAGAAATTTCAGGGAAGACAAAAATAAAAAGACAAAAAAAACAAGTGAGCAAAGCGCAACAAAACCACCGGTTCTCCCAGTCAGTCAGTCATTTATCCAACCATGAAAGGGGGCCTTTCATAGGAATACCCGGAAAAACAGTCAGAAATAGAAACAAGCAGTTCCTAATGGCTCCTTATCGCTGTTCAGTCGACAGTAAACAGATATCTATGAAAAGGGATTCACGAGAGCACTTGACTGTATCACTCCTTCCCCTCAAGGGAAAAAGGAACCACAAGAAAATAAAGCAACTTTTTAATCCTTAACCTTAAACTAAAATTTCATATTATGTAAGAGACCAAGGTAATAACTCATGCCTTATCAATACAGCCCAGATGCAAAAATCCCAGCCCCCTCTACAAACTACAAGCACATGAACCTACCCCCTACCACCTTCCCATAAGCATGCTGACACTTGAGAGGGCGGCACCTCTCTTAAGCACACAGAAAGCCATCTCGGGTGCATTCAAAGCTCCCAGCTCTATTCTTCTCCGCAGTAAAAGAACTCCCAATTTGAAAGGAGGGAATCGGGCCTCTGCTATTTCATTTAGCATGCCAGACAAGTCTCTGAATCCCTCTTAAACTTCCTAATGTGTAATGAACTTTTGTGAACAAGATACCAAGAAGGACAGTGCATGCCTCAACTTAAAAAGAAAAAAATGAAACAAAAACATGAGTTTAACACTGATGCGCACACTTTCCTTTGCTGCGGTCAGCTCTAGGGAATGACAGAACTGCAGAGCAGAAACATGAAGGGACAGCAGTGATACAGCCATTCTTACGAAGGGGAACACAGCATCCATTCAGTCACAGAAAATACAAAGATGTGCACAAAACACAGAATAAAAAGCTACAGTTGTGTAGAATCTTCAGTACAAACCTGCTGCCGCCAAATCTTTCTCTTCAGACAGCTGCGATCCACCTGCACTACAGCGAGTATGCTGCCGCTGCTGCTCTCTCACTCTCTCCCTCTCTCTAACACGCCTCTCCCATTGAAGCCGAATGCAGTGTAAAACTGTTGCGTCGTCTGCCCTCTTTCTTTCACGCTCCTCCTACAGCATCTTTTTCCCCCCCTTCCTGGAGTTGCTCTTTCTTCCCTACTTAAGCAGGACGCAGTCTGGTACATCTGGCAGAAAATACGACGCATCTGCTGCAGGAGCTGCAGAGGACTGGCTAGCATGCAGAGAGAAGGGGGCTCTGTGAATTCAGCAGGAGGCTGATAGTGACGGAGGGATTGAATATGGAAGGGGGGAGGGGTGAGATGACAGGGTCATTCGCCCCCAGGGGTGCTTCTTTTGTGAAAAAGGTCCAAGACCTCCAAAAGGTGTTTCTTTAGCCATTCCTTCTTTCAAACATTTGTATAGACTGGAACTTGATAACAAAGTGAGTAATGCATAAGACGGAAACTTTAGATGGTTGTGCAATAAATTAAGCTCGCTCCTTCCATTTTTCCTCCTCCCAGTCCCCATTTAACTTCCTTGAAACTTATTAAAACACTAATTTGTATTTATTTTTTAATTCACAAATGTCTCTCTCCTATACTTCCAGTGTTGCCAAATCTTCCCCCTTCCTGCACTACACAGTCCCTCCCTCCTCATTAATCCTCCTGATGACACCAAGCACTTGCTCTGATAGCAGCTCAACTGCCTCATGTGAGGAATCTCCTGTGACACAAAAGAGTTTGGAGGAGCATTTGATCATATAAAGAAAGGAGGGAGGAGCTGCCATTTAGAAATGGCTTTTTAGTTCAGAAATACAATGATGCGCCAAATCGGTCCTTGGCTTTTAAATGAATAGTTGGATAGCAAGTAAAAGCCTTAATATTTAATGATGACGAACACAGAGAGAGATGTTAACAACAACAACAACAACAAGTACTGCGCCTACACTGCTCATGTTCTGACTTCACCCTGGCAGGGTTATCCATGCAAATGAGGACTCATCTTAACCTTCACACTATCCTGACTTCCGTGACTGTGAAGAATCTGTTGCACTGAGCACTTGCATTCCCATGTACTGCACACAACAGATCTTTAAAACGGAACCATTATGCTCCTTTTCATCGCAATTATTTTAGCTTTGCATGATTGACAGTTCAAAACAACCCTTAAGCATGTTACACTGGACTGTTGTGCAGTTTATTCTTTATCAAAAACGTTTATCTCCTCACTTTATTGTTTAATTTGTACTTCTATGGTTAATCCATATATAGTCGACAAAGTAGACTATACAAGTTGAAGAACCATTGCAAAACATTAATACCTGTGCAGGTTGCAATGACAGCAACGTGTAGCTACATTTCTAAGGATGTGCACTTTAGGATATGATATGGTTTTAGAAGAGTTTGACGTCATGATGTGCCTACAGCAATGATTTAACAGAAGTATAATAGTATCCATTTAACTTCCTCTTACATGGTTACTCCTCAGAAAGTTTGACTGGCAGGTTGGCGAGCCATGTTGGCCATATTTGTGATAGCCGCTCAGTCACATCATAAAGTGCATTTAAAGCAGTCTAAAACCTGAGTTTTGGGGTCACGGGGATTATTTAAACAGTTAAAAGTGATCATATGATATAAAAATCAGGAAACGCTTAATCAGTCCCCTTTCAAGACTTTCATTATTAAGATATACATTGTGGAAAAGCATCATGCATGAGACATATTCTAAGGACTGCACAGCAGAGTTAAAATGGGCCTCGTGTAACATCCAACTTCCAACATGTATAGGAAATTGTTGGGGTGTCTAATTTATGGTTTGTCAAAGAAACAAACAAATCCAAATGAATATTTAATTGGTGCTTCTGTGGAAAATGCTTCCATTTGGAGGGTAAAACCTTGGCTTTATTGCTGGCAAACCAAGGCAGACAATAATTATAGGAAACAAAAATACAAGTCCATACCCAGCACAAGAAGCAAATGAGCCAGTTGAGCCTATAAATCAATTTGAAATCAATTATTTGAGCAGAGAGCTGGGATTTATGGGAGAACCAGCCCCAGCAAGCTACTGTATATGCAGCTGTCAGTCTCTGTGGCAGGGATTCCCTGCTTGCTCTGCTGGTCTGTGCAGTGAGTGTGGTTTTACGTTTGTCAAACTACGCCTCGGACAAGCGGATCAATCGTTCATGGCTGAAAGCAGTGAATCCCCACACTGGAAACTATTTTTAAGGAGTAGTGTGTTTATAATGGGTTATGTTGGCAGAAAAATCTTCAGCGTTCATTTCTCTGCAATGAACGCCTCATACATGTATTTGTTAAAACGTTTCTCACAATAAGCCACACATCCATCATTACAACCTTCTCAGACTGGACATACCCGCACCAAAATAAACAACACAGCAGGAGCTGAACACTTGTGCAAGGACCCGTCAGTCTCCGTAGGTAAAAAAGGGGCACACATCTACCTTATTTATAGGATTGATGGCTAGTTCTGTGAATGCTATTTTGCTACGAAGCACTCATGAGTAAAACAGCATGAACTGCTCTAACATGGCAATAAATGTGTAAATCTAGGCTGGTGTGTATCTGTGTTTGCACACCTGTCATCTGTGCATATAAACTGACCAACCCTACATTGCTCGGCTGTCAGTATCAGTCCATTAATCTTGATTTAGCACATAATATTCCTCAGCTCAGAACTGCAGACTCGACCACCAGACAGCTAAGCTTGTTTACATGAATGTCCATGATCCTAATAGTTCACCTCAATGACTGAGCATAGATGAGACACATTTCAAGGGCTCCATCTACATTTAAAGGAAAAGGGAGATAAAGTATAGCTCACTTTGTCACAGTACATGTAAAGCTCATTAACAGCAACTGTTTGATAAGCAGAGAAAGAGGAAACAGACAGTACTCTCCTTCTACTAACAATTTTGTCACAAACCTGCTGATGGTATCGAAGTAAATAGGCATCATTTTTCCTGCCAACATCAAATTCAGAGGTCCACCACCAGTATTCTTAAGCTTTTACTCTCAGGATTTTTCATTCTCTAATCTGGACCAATATTTTGCATTTGAGAACACTGCTGACATTGTACTGGAATGCCATATTTGCCATTTGTTCCATCTTGAGCCACAATAAATGATTCTTGGATATGATCAGCAGTTCTTTCCACTGCTACATGTGACTAATATGCAGCATTTCCTCATCAAAAACAACACAGTTTTGGCCAAGGGCTGTACAAACTACTGGCATAACTAAAGCATCACAAAGAAATTCTTTGAATGTAATAAGAATGTACTTGTTTGAAAAGAATGCAAAGTATGGATATAAATCAGATTAAACGCCTAGAAAAAGAGAGAAGGAAAAAAAAGTGAACCTCTCTACCCAGAATTTAACTTGAGTAAATAAACCTATTCTACTCCCTGCAAACCCAAGAGGATACCAAAGCAACGCAAGTGCTGACGCAAGCTTAAATCCCCTGAAAAACCCAGAGGAAGTGCAAGGATTCACCTGCACAGTCTGCAGTGGTCTACTGGCTTGCGTCCAAAATTAGAAATAAAGCATGGCTGAGAAAAAGCAAAGCAGTGACTATTACAGGGATTTACTGTGTTTGCCGTAGCAAAATATGAGGCGTGTGTTGTCAAACGACTCGGGTAATTAATGCAGAAAGCTGCCATCTACAGTGGAAAATAATGTCTGTGTATGACTGTTTTCACAGGCAAGAAAATGAAGCATAGAAAGGGCTGATACAAGTGTCAGCAGCATAATCGCTTAACATAAAATAATCTCCTAAGAAGCCAAAGAATTTTCTTCTCTTTTAGCCATATATGGTCGGCACCCTCTAATAAATTATTCATTAGCAAAATATTACTTTTTTCTTATAACTGTTATAATTAAACCTGACAAATAGGCCCCAGGCACTCTGCTTTATTAATCACCCAGATGTATTTTTTCCTTGTTTGTTCACAGACTCAGATGAACCGTGTCCTGAGACGACCTTCTCCCCCTGAATGAGGTGTGGAGACGCTTGGTCTATGTGGGGTAGGGACTGGGGGAGGGGGGGGGGGGCTCTGTTTAGTTCCCTGGGTTGACTGCAACATCATGTGACAGGAGTAAACATGGTGACTCACTAATGAGTCCGCGTCTGGCACAAGGTCAGGAGGTGCACATTACGGTCAAAAGATATTTGACAGGGGCTTGAACTCCACAGCGTGAACCTCAGTTTAATCGACTTCTTAGAATAGCACTAAAGCTATGCTGTTAACAGACCAGATCGGTTAAACACATACTACTACCATGCGAAGAAATTACGCAAGCAGTACTTTAACATGTTGTCAAAAAAATGTCAGCTATAGCAAAAAAAAACCCACAAAATTTAATATATGCTGGAAAATATTCAAATTTAATTCCATCTCCCAGTGCGGTCCAGAGGGAGCAGTTTTGACATGAAGCAGATCTCACGCATAACTGAAAGGACTGAGACTGAGAGGCCCAGCCTTCAAGTCTGACTTAAACGGCGACACGAAGGGAGAGATTCAGACAAACACAGATCACTGCCAAACATCGTTACTTACAACACCCACTCCACGGCACATTTCCACTGCCAGCTGCCAGATTCAGTAACAACAATATTAAATAAAAACAACCTATTATTTTATTTTATTTCATTTTAAAATCTGTCCCACATTGTAAATTAATTTCAGATGAGCTATTGGAAAAAAACTGGATTGAACACTTTCAGATGTTTTATGTATGATGACTTAAGAGTATGGCTCTGTTGTGGACAATAATGTGTAATTGTGGCTCTCACTACCCCCTAAATTTGAGCCTATTGGATGGACCGGCTAGTTAAAGAAAAACAATCTTTGGAAGGTGTACTTTTATAGCCAGTTGTAGTAATGTAATTCTCTACTTTTGTACCCTGTAAAAGCAAAAAATTCTAACATTTAAGAGTCAGCTTGGAGATCCGCTCCTTGTTCAGTGCAAAGAATAAAACAAAAAGTTTCAGATTAGAGAGACGTAAAGTATCTGACTGTTTACCAAATCCACTTCAAAAACAGAACTAGGGCAAAGAAATAGAAGATCTAGTACCAGGGGTTTCAAAGTCCAGCAGCATAACAAAGACCACATGCAGTACTATACATTTCATCCACCCACGCTTCGTGGCACACAAAAGCACCACAGAAGCAGACCGAGGGAGCATTCTCTTATATTACTTCTGTTCTAGCAATCACAGCAGAATGACCCTCAATTACACTGACAAATACAGCTGTACAAGTAGAAAAGCAACAGCCACCAAACTAATGATTAAAAAACTATTTACTATTGAAACACACTGGTGGCTATACTGGCTTCAAAACATTGAGAGCCCCCAATTTAGAAGCACTGGAATTTACATGATTTTACAAAAGATGGAAGCTACCAGTCAAGTAAGGTCAAGAAGAGTGCTAATGCATCTGTTTATCGAATCTATTAATCAAGACACACACACAAAAAGTATTTTATGACGCATTTTTCCATTTACAATCGACTGTCAGGTCAGTGAAGCCATCTATCCGATATGGACCTGACCACTGTCAGGTCATGTCAACCTCAGAGCGCTGAGCTGTAACACTCCCGACTCCTCATCTGCCGTTTACTGCAAGTCCATTTTCTGCTCTAGTGTCATGAGGGGGCTCTAATGAAACAGCCTATTGTGCAGGACAGAACTGCACCCTGCCTTTGACACTTCCACAGTGTGCGAGCGTGCTCGTGCACGAATGTGTGTTTGTGTTTTGAAGTGCGCGTCAGTGCGCTCCTACATCCTTGCAAAGCACAAAGCGGTTGTTTGTTGCACTGCAAAAGCCCCACAGGCCACCAGTGCTGAAAGCAGAACTTGTGTCAGTTTGTGACTGTGTTATATGCTTGGCGAAATCTGCTTTTGTATCTATACGAGCAAAATAATGAAGAAATTGATGGCAGCCAATTTGTATTTCCTATGTGCATTTGTGCATGCGGTCAAGATGTGGCCGCATACTCCCAGCCTGCGTTTCACTGGGATGTGACTGATGATTACAAGACCCATCATGTGGCTCTAAACCAAAGATCTGCACCACAAAACCATGGCACACAAACAGACATCCATAAATCTGATCATTTACAGCTGCCAGACCAGACCAGGCCAGACCCCTGTTCTTCCATCTTAGCAAAACTAGCCAAAAAGAAAAAAAAAGCAGAGGTTATCGAATCATATCAAATTTGGCTGTGAAACAATTCAAATAGAGTACATGCACAATCAGGCACAGGCACAAACACAAAGTAAAACAACCAACTCCTCTGGCTGCTGTCAGGACTTATGAGTCACAGAAGAGACAGCTGTTATTCATCAGGGAGACACCCATTCTGATTATAATTAAAACAGTTCATAGCCATAAATCAGCGTGTCAAGTCCTTGGAAAGACCATTTTGATTAATACTGTTAAACATGGTCATCGCAAATCTGTCCATGCCGACAGACAGTGCAGCCAGCACAGGGAGAAAAAAAAATGCATCTCTTACCTATTACAGTGTCTTTTCACTCAACTTCAAAACCTATTCAAGCACCTCAAAAATCAATACACAGTTCCACCAAAGGAAGAGGATTGTAGTAAGCTCTGCCCCGCTATGCTGTAGGGCTGGGTTGAACATCATTATATCATTATCTATGTCAGATATGCCCAGCCTTTTGTGATTTCCACCAAAGACTCTCCCTGAAAGTTCAAGAACTGCATGGGTTTTTAAATTTCCACCATCTATAAAATCCATCTTTGGTTGAATGCTTGCAGGTTTAGATTTCCTGCCCATGCCCAATAACAGCTGGCCATCTCTGCAGTGAGAATTGTTAAAATCATATAATTCAAACCTCCTTTATCCTGAAGATTCACCGAATTCTAAACTGAACCCAGCTTAGCATGTGTTTGGACTTGTCTTTGACTGGGAAAGTGTCAGAAATAATGGAAAAAGAATGGATGTGTGCCATCAACTTTGTCCATCTTTAAGGAGATGTATCACTATACAGTTTTTAAATAGAGCAAGAAAAGTGTTGTTTGCTTTTGAAATCATAGTTTTAAGCATCAAAATCCAAATTAGAAAAAAAATAGATACATTTTCATATTGACGTCTACAACAGTTGGCAGAAATGTTAGGCTGACTTAATATCAGATATGATTACAGCACTCTACCCCTAAAAGTAGATGGATTTAAATGTAAATTCTAACAATGTAAATGAAATGCAGGTGTCTGTGTATATGCCTCGCCAGTTTTTGGATCAATTTTTATCAGCTAAAACTACAAAATTCATTCACAAAGTAACTGGAATACAAAAACCAAGTTAGGCTGTTAAACCATATCTCTGTATATTCTTCCTTGAACCTTAGTGGGCAATAACAAGATACTTGGACAGTGAACCAAGGCTTTCCAAAACAAGAGAACGTAGAACTAAGCAAACCACTGCACTGACATGTCCTCATCACCTAGGACTAACATATCACAGTGCACGTTGTGATCAGGGTGAGGTACCACAGATAGGTCTGAACACCGCACACCCTTTACTGAAGGAAATGTAAAGGAAGAAATGGGAACCAATCTTCAAAAATATGTTTTTAGATCAAAAGTTGCTGGAGACGAGTGCCATTTACAGCACACTGGTCAATCCATGTCCACATGGAAACTTTCAGTCTTAGCATTACTGCTCCTATAAATACTCGGGTCTTGTGCTTTGTTTTTTTGAGCTACTTCGCTTATCAACCTTTCTGTGCTGACGCTCTCACTGTCATTGGGCAGCTCGGGTTTTATACTTCTGTCACTGTTGTTACAAAGACCTCGACTATTAGGAGATGCCAACTGTTTCTATGACTTTCAGCCACTTATAGAAACAGTCATATTATACTGGTTTACAAAGAGACAGGACAGATGTAAAAACATTCTCAAGGTATTAAATTTGCTGTACAAATAAGTCAAATGAAGAGCAAGAAATATTAATTAAAACCATTTTCCTTAGTTTACTTACCACATTGTTGTGCACCCATTTCACAACAGCCTCTATTAACGTTTGCAAGAATCTAAATGATGCTAGTGTCTCTCATAGCTCGTCTCCTCTGCGGTGTGCTGTGACATCGCTGAATTTTTTTAATCATCTTTTAGAGAGATCTTACAGCCACCCGTATTACATCACTGCTCTCTTAGCAGAATTGAAAAGCTGCGTTTTTCCCTCAAAGCTGGGAGGCGCCCAAAACCTCTGATGATAAATACATCACCACATGCACGCTGATTGTCGTTTATGTCTACTCAGCAGCAAGAACATACAGAACAGTGACATTTTTTAATTTTGCCACACGTTTGCCATATTTACTCGTTAGGCAAGAATATGCCAGTGTTTACTCCTTGAGGCATTTCCCCAGAGGCCAAAAATGTTAATAACTCTTGTGCTGGATAACAGGGAAGGCCAAAAACCTGGACTTCAGCCTTGTTGATTAACAGATTCATTATTACAAGAAAATGCAATTACAAAGATGCTTACTACAGTTCAATAGTGTATATTACTTCTGAATTCCTGCTGCAGGATAAACAAAATCGCAGAAAGCACTATGAAACTCATTAAAGGATTACATCGACAGACGTTAATCCACTTTCTATTGTGGTATAATTTATAAATGGAGCATTAGAAGCTTAGCCAGATGGCTTAGCTGCAGTTTGCACTTTAAATGGCAAATATGTCCAAATCACAAAGCTGTCAGCAAGGGATTCCCACTGGAGCTGAATCCTTGTCAAGAACAGTACTAAATCAGTTGGTACAAGAGAATTATTGGAATGAAGAAAAGAGCTACACCAACGGGGGAGGGGGGGGGTTAAACAAATTTTAATGCAAACAAAATTTTAGCTGCTCAAATGTTGCTTGGACATTGAATATGGGGGTTTGGTAAAACAAATGTAAAAGAAAATGTACATTAGAAGGATAATAGTGGATAATATTATCCAGCAGTGCTCAGAGATAAGCACATACTCTAAAGTACTTTTGTGTCTGCAGTTAAACTTGCTGGGACCTGAAATGTTCTCATACAGGAATTAAAGAACCAGACTAGTGTCACTTAAGATCTTAGCACAGACGACTTGGTATGTAACACTTTGAGACACACCAGCAATCAGAGCTACGCTGACTTCTTCTGACCTTACAAGCTCTGGGCCTGGGAAATCTGCCCAACTACATCTGAGAGAGATCCTTTAAAAATATCTGACAGAGAAAGAGGGAGAGCGACAGGGTAAGATAAGACTGAGGTGCATAACGAGAGACAGATCAAGTAAAGACATACAGAGTGAAAGAGGAGTGAGTGAGAGGAGGGAGATCTTGTGTCACTCGTACGTCAACGGCCCAAAACAGAAAGCACAAAGCACACCACTGCTGTAAACACAGAAAAAGATCCTTTCATTTATCAGATAGGAAAGAATCAGACTGTGGCTAGGAGATCAAAACTCTTGGGAGTTCCCTAAAATTCAATGAGTCACAAACATACTACAGATCAACAGTGTTACAGTGCTGAGCCAAAAGAAATTGTTTTAAATATAATTAACAAGAAACACAAAACTTTTGTCTTACATATGGATGGCTGGAATCAGCTTTTAGTGGCTCTGATCCAATAATATCTTTAGGATTTGGAGAAATACCTCCAAACTGCTGCTGCTCTGCTGTTAGTTTCCTCCACATTACGTCAGCTTTGGGTGATGACATAGATACAGAATAAAGAACTCGAATGAATAGATCGGATCACTGATCATCTCATGTCACCAAAATCCAGCTTTCTGGGCTAGTATCAGACTGATATCCGATCCACTACTGTCAAATTCCTAGAATTGAATGAATTCTAGTTTGTCAGTTACCAAGTAATTAACTACATCAAGGTTTCCTTACTTAAGAATAAATATTAAAGATTCAAAAATGTTTTCGACATCAGTGAAAACATCCACAGGCACAATGTAGTTATTGTGTTTCTGTGACACAGCTGCATTAGGTGACTATTGGATCAGGATTGGCTTTCAAACTAAAAGCAATACTGCCATATGGCACCCACAAACTCAAACTACAGGGGACAGGCACACGATGCTTCCATCAGAAGACTTGGAAAAAAGCTTTGTAGTTTCAAATTCTGAAGATGGTCAAACATCCTGAAGAATTATTGGCCAAACTGAACAAAACCCATTTTAGAGTGAAAAGGGGTTCTGTGGGCTTCTGTGGACAGTGGAAGTTTATTCGAGATAACAAAATTCTAGGAAATTAGGACTATTATTTGAAAACAGAAGAACGGCAACCACCAACCACGAGCTTTATTTATAACCAGGAATCATATTTGAGGTTTTGAACTGGAAAATCTACACAAAACCAGAAAAGTTTCTAATGTGTGTCCAGTATGTAGACAGTTGTATATATTTATTAAAAAAAAAAAAAAAAAAAAAAAAAAAAGACCCCGACTGTGTTTGTCGGGAAATTAGATTCATAAAAGATTCATTAATATTGGTTACAAACTAAAAGAAATCACGCCACTTCATAAAAAGTGCAAAAGCTTTAGCACTGTAGCCTATGCAATCATCCTTATTAGTTGTAAGATTTTAAAACTCCTAATGGAAGTAAAATACACACAAGGTCTCCACTATAAAGCTGGTACCGACTTAAAATTGCACTGGAGCAGAAAAACAAGAGTGACAAATAGGCTTAAAAATTATCAGTCACTAAAAGTGGAAGCAAACTACGCGTTAACAGCCTAAATACACATTAAAGGTGATTAAAATTTGAGCTACTTTGCAGAAGAGAAAGGTCTGGTGCCATTTTCTCTACAGAATGACTTTGAGCACATAAAAAGTCTGGCCACAAGTTTACCACTGACCAAAGCTGTGTTACTAAGTCAAGGCTCTCCACAAACCTTTCAGTATTACACTCCATGTACCTCCCTTTGTCCTTGATAAAACCATAGAGGAGGGTGGAGGCATCTGGACTACATACTGAAAAAAATAAGAACTTTCCATTTCACTCAACACTACATTTAAGACTTTATTCACCATCCTCTGTTCTGTGTAAAATAATACTCAAAGCAGCGCTGTGGAGTTTATGCAGTGAACAGGTGTTGCGAAAGCTTAAATGGTGCATGCTGATGTCAAATTTCTTACCTCTCTAGGGACTGGCCGAGGTAATGACGTCTCGCCAACTAGGACAAAAACAAACACAAAAACTTTTTTTTTTTACTTTCTACCTCCAAGTTTAGTAAAACTCTGAGCCACATTGCGAGTCTGTGGTGAGGACATCTGACACAGAGGCTGATGCACGCAACTGGTTTAAACATTTACTCATTGTGCGCTTATGAAGTCTGTAATCCTGAAGTACAAATACAGCAAATTAGCCAGGAATGAGTGAAACAAACCTAAAATCAAAGGTAGACAGCTCTCACAATCAAGTAATAAAGTCTACTTTTTCCCCCTCAAGCCTGAAGCCTTTTCATTATCCCATCTGAGTAATTTAACATACTCCCAAAAATCCAAACAAAAAAGAAGACATTTAATTTTAGCTAAAATCTGAGCTGTCTCATGGACTTCCCTCAGGAATGGTCACAATGTGTTAAACTAGGCTGAAGAAGCAGAAGCAGCAGAAGAAGCAGCAGCAGAAGAAGCAGAACAAGAAGCAGAAGCAGAACAAGAAGAACAAGACTAGTTCTGGAGTCTAGATTAAGCAGCCTTAGGAGCAAGGGGTAACATCTGGGGCTGAAAACAGCCACTTGAGGCTGCCCTCAAAAGCCAATTGATCCCCAAAGATTTTACGATTAAAATACCCAACTCCATACATGAATGTAATATTTTTATAGTCCGGTACAAAAATTGATTTGGGTCTCTAGTGAATTTGCTCAAGTCCACGAAGAGGTGCCTTTCTGTATTATTCACCGATATGGATCCAGTTGATGCTTAAAGTTAGGGGCATGACTGCTTCACCTGACACGAGTAAATTGCTATCTAGAAGGCCGCACCTTCAGTAATTCAAGTCACTGAATTGGACCTCTGCACTGTTTTTTGTGCTGTTGATAACTTTAGAGTACTTTTAATTGAATTATCTGTCAAATATCATGGCTGGCTGTGGTGACTGTTTTACTTTCCATGCTTTTAGGGGTTTATACTGAGACGTCCGTGACCTTGTATCTAACTCATCTAGAACTCATTATTGTGCATGTATGAGCAATTGCACTGGTCTCAGTGTGTGTTCTAGGTCACAGCGGTCAGCAGTTTCCAACATAGAGACTAGGCTGTGCCTCTGTACTGTAATAGCGGCTACACCAAGCAGCAGGAGGCCTGAGGGACACGGTTTGCCTTTGATAGACATCTATGTCATCTGCATAAACACCAACTGTGTCAACACCGGGGAGCATGGGTCACTGTAGAAGAACGCGAGTGCAGACTGACAGCATGTTGAATGTGTTTTTGCTAAGTGCTGCGCCTGAATTCCATTCCAATGACAACTGGTTACTGGGAATTTGGGGAGTGACGCAAAATATCACATCAAAAACATTACAAAAGTGTAACATAAATATGGAACAAGGTAGTGCGAAAACATTGGGAACATTTAGGCTTGGTCGGTGCTTATTTAGATCAACATGTAACTGTAACTTAAGTAGGCCTGAGAATAACTTTTAGAGTACCCCAATTTCCTTACCTGGATGATTGATCATGCATCAAGACGTTTTGGAGTATTTTTATGTTTATGGGATTATCTACCCAATAGTATGGTCTCCTATGAGGTACAGGCCATCCAAGAAGTCTTTCTTCAACTTTGATGAATGAAATTCTAACATTGTTTTCTAGTTACTTTGTAATGCTCTACAGGTACCCATGTTTGTGTGTTATATGCCAACTAAGCTTGCAAGTAATATTTATAATAAAGCACTGCTAACTTAGTACTCTATCCCAATGTTTCCCAACCACTGTGCGAAGATTATCTGGTTCCACCTGATTAGTACTCCAAGTGATTATCGTGAGTAACGGGCAGAACAGTTACATTCTCTTCCACTAGAGGGCAGTGCAACTACCTGCTATCATTAAATGAAAAAAGACGAAGAAGAAATGACGTAATAGACATGCTGTAAGAGGACGCGTGATTGCAATAGATAAATATTTGAAAAGAAAAAGTAGTCGATCTGATCTGGGTCCTGGAAAATTCCGACCCAGATGAAGGACCTACCATGAATACCGGTCAGAATAAAGCCAAAAAGGGTATACTGGGGACAAACAGAGCCCATTCCACAATCCCTGGTGCACAGGGAAAAATTATGAATATGCTTTTTGTGATATTTTTGTTTGTTGGTGTGATGTATGATTTTTCTAATGTGAAATATATGTGCTGTGCATCCGAAAGGTTGTGAAACACAGCTCTATCCTCTAATCGAAATATGGCCATGTTTGGCTCCAGAAACATCAAAATGGTAAAGGACAGTTCTTAGAGATCTCTGCTTGGATTATTTCTTTTACTGTTCAGTTAAAACCAATCAGTCTTTGACCTGTGCATAGCATCATCGCCTTTCAGTGATGTGTGGTTGGATTTTTCTGTACGCAAGTTTGTTGGCTGAACTTTTTCTAAGCAGCCAAACTACAGAAATGTAGAAACTGTCACAACCACTATAAATCCAATATTAAATTTCATACAGCGAGTCGATCACTGCCTCACACGATTGTGAATGTTGGACTGTCAGTCTCAGACGAAGAAGAGGAGTTCCTACTGTCTAGATTACCTAACTGTGGACACAATGACTGGAATTGTCAGCTGGTTCTAGAAATATGTATTGTTGGAGCACTGCATGAGGCTGTATAAATGTAAAAAGCACCAGATTTTACAGTAGTTATGGAAACACATCTGTCCAGGTTGGCTGACTGAACAGGAATTGAAACCACCTGGTTGAAATGTTTTTTGTGTTAGTGGAGCTGGAGAAAGGAGTTTTCCTCCAGTTCTCAGGTGTGGACTGACATGAGAAGTGTGAGAAGCATGAATCTCATTGACAGAGAGTCTGTACTCTTTCACAGCTCCGATGGTGAACTTCTTTTTAAAAAAAAAAAAAAAAAAAGCAGAGAAGTCAGCAGACCACCGAGTTCTTTGGCTGAGTGATCCGACAGAAGTCCAGGGTTCTTTATTTAGACCTAGGTATTTATCTACCCTAACTCTAGTAGCGCAGCAAAGCCAATGATTTACCTAAACCTTGGCTATTGTGCTTCCACAGTTTAACACCGTCAGCAGAAATAATAATTTGCATTAGAGAAATGGAACTAGCAGAAAGAACTGCTTCAAGTCATTAACAATGCCCGGCACTGTACTTAACATACTAATCATTTTTTCCTTGGGTGACATGCAGGGACAGTTACATAACCGTTTTTGCTCACCACTGTGGTGGCCCTACTGATTGGGAGGATGTGACTGTCCAACCACGCAGCATGACCCCCTTTAGCCTTATTACATAAAGTCCAGACAAATTAAGTGCAACTTTTTAACCATTTGCTGCTTTAACCTTATTAAGGGAGGTTACTAATGAAGTTTTTTAACCAATTTTAGGTCACTTCTAATGGAGTGATAGCACCTCCAGGTCATCAGCCATTATAGAGACCTCTTTATTTAAAAATAAATAACATTTTAAAAAATGGACAAGATGAGAGAGAACTTTGCTTGTAGACTTGTTAGTTTTGCAGCAGTTACACAACAACTCATTACTCTGATTTTGTCAAAAGCTTAGAGAGATGAGTGAAAACCCCAATGGAAGTCTGACAGTCTTTAAATTCAGACTCATGAAGAAGAGGACAGGTGTTCCCTCTACAGCTATCGACCCGATTTAGCCACATTGGGAGTAGACAGCCAGAAATCAGGGCACACAACAAAGCAAAAAAAAAACCTGTCAAATCCTGAGGACAACCTAAAGGAAATGCTGGCATGCATTAAGATTTGTTTATTTTCACCATCGGTTTCAGAACAGATGGCTGATAAGGCAGGCTGTCAGAACTGTGCCCGTTCAGCAGGATGCAGCAGCAGATGACAGTTTTTAAAAATGTTATTCGGATGTAAGACATAAACCCATTTATCCAAGTAAACACACATGGACTTGTGCAGCTTTGTTAACTGACTACAAGTACGCAAGCCTTTACCTTTTCTTCAGTTTCTACAACTGATTTAATTACAGTACACAGAATTACCCTCTAGTATTCTCAAATTAAATCAAGGGAAATAAAATTAGAAGAGACATATTACATTTAGCTTGCTTAACTTTCACTCTTAATTGTTCTCCTTGAGTTCCAACAGCAGTTTGTCAGATGGTGCGTTACTGACGTGTGTGGATAAATTCTTCCACAGCTGTGCTAATACTGTGTTGACATTTAAAAAAATGAAGACAATAAAGTCGTTTTTCACATCCAGTCATTCATTTCCAATCTGTTCAGCTGAAAAAAAAAAAAAAAAACAAAACAAAAAACAAAAAAAACAAAACCTACCACCACCAACAACAATCACAACCACAACCCCTGAACTGAACAGTTTTCTCCACCTTCTTTTTGCAAAAATGTCACACCTGATGTAAGCATCAGATGTGCAAACAATTTGAGGGGCGTTATCTTGATTCCCACTCTGAGTTATGAGTTTGAAGTTCAGGAATTTACTAAAATACTTCTACGATCCACTCTTTACCGCAGCCCACTACAGAACTTGCCTCTAGTATACTCTACTTCATGCTTATCCCTATGATAGAGTACAAGTTGTTTTTGAAACCCATTCCTTAATCTGTTGACCACAGTCAAAATTTCAAAATCACTTAAGCCCATTTTAAATGTTTCAGAAGTAGCAATATCTAAATATGACATCAGACATGCCAAAACAGAGTTTTATTTCCTTTTGGATATTATGTTCTCCATTAGTCAAAAGATTGAGGATATAATTTAGTCCACTCTTAGAAAGTGTACAGGTAAACATGCCTTTCCACTCATGCTGAACACTGAAAGCACTTCTTCAATACAACCCACATTCATTTATATTGCTCTTTATTTCATACACTTTTTAAATCAAACATGCACAAACTTCCCAGAGTGTTTTTCAGAGGTTCAGTATCTTGCCCATGAAAGTTTTAACACGAGGACTGGAGGAATATTAGGATTAGTAAACTACTAACTCTTCCTCCTGAGCCACAGCTGCCCCTTGGTTTCTTTCAGTTTAATACAACCCTGACTCATGACCTCAAAAAATATAAATATATACATAAAAACTAAATATTAGAGTGAAGTTATACTCAACTACACCTATGCGTTTTATAATTCGACTAGTCAAAATGAACAATGTGAATGCTCGCATCAATAAACATGCCCCACCCAAACGGAACAGTTCTCCTTCAACACAAGGCAAACCAGTTTTCATTAATTAAGCATCAGATGAATCCCGTGTGGGCTACGAAACAGCTCCAAACACTAGCAACACAAACTCATAACGGCTTATGCAGTGTTAAAGAAAATCTTTTTCATCACTTTAAGACTCCACAACAGCATTTATTCAATAAGAAACTCACTGACCAATGATATTATCATGTTCATGAACTTATAAGATAAACTTTCAAGACTAATATTGTTAAATGTTGTCCATTGTTCTTGTGCAGTGTCAGAGCCCTCTGTTGCTCTCTCAGGTTCATCTTGTGTTCGTTGTTGGCAGTCAGCCACACTCACAAAGCCCATCTGAACAGATCAGACAGCTGCTTTAACAGGAAGAGAGTCATGCTGAAAGATGGGTTCAGGCAAAGTACATGACAAACACCATCCTGGATACAACCCCAATAAGCACTCATTTGTTACAGTTTATTTTATTAACAATAACAACTCCAAAATGCGATACACTGTTAATCCCAGTAGATAAACTCTCCTCTTTGTTTAGGCGAGAGGTCAGGCTCAGACGTGCATCAGCTGAAGCTGATGTGCATTCAAATGAAACACAGAGATGTCTTGCTCAAGGGCATTTAAGCAGTACTTAATGAGAGCGCCATTCTGGTTAAAACAATGATCTGACACTTTGAACAGATATCAGTCTTAAGTTGGCGGGTCTATTCAGTCTTTACTACGCCATGTATCAGCAGCTGTGCACCAGCTAGGACAGCATGGAGGAAGTTGCAGAGGATCAGTAATTTGGACATACTTCATATTTGTTACATCAACAGCTTTTCTTTGTATGAATGATTCTTTTCCCCTTTATTTTTATTTTTTTATTTTTTTTTTTAAGCTAAATTGCAAGTTGGCTAACCCAAAATGAAAACCCGATCCTAATGATGCTTTCAGAGCTGGCTCTTGCTCGCTCTCACTCTCGCTAATATTCCATTAAACACTCGTCAGCAAGCACTTAATGGGACATGATGTGCTGTCATCAATTCATTTAATATCATTATATCATCTGATATAAACTTCATTGCTTCACACTAACAAGAGTGCAAATAAATTAGGTGAATAACGATAATACCTTTTTCATTATTTTTTCCACTGAATTTATCTTTGGCCTGTTGTCACTGGTATCAAATATTTGTTAGTACATTTTTAGCCAATAAATACCATTTTGGTAAATTTATATTCTTGGATACATTTGTTACAAATTTATTTTCTAGAGTTAGGAAAGTAATTTCAAGCCTGATGTTCCCTTAAAAATAAAAGAATGACCTTCAGCTGCTTTGTCAGAATGAGGAACATAGTTCATCTATTTAACACTGGCACCGGATCAGTCCTCTCTATCAGCAGATACCCAAAGTCAAGGTATCTGCGTCATATTGGCTCCATCAAAATTGGATTATTTCTCCCCAAATCAATGAATGAGTTAGCTGATTGATGCATTTTTCCAAGACATTATAACATTACCTATCCTAATAAGTTCAACTAAGCTTCAACTTACAGCCTGTGAGCAGATGTGCTTTTGATTTTATTTTGAAGATGGTTGTAAGATGGACATTCCTAAGATTTTCAAGCTCTGCTAATGAAAAGATTTCCACTAAAACTCAACACTAAAATGACCAAGACTGATCTCTCCTGCCAACACATATATATCCAAACAATCTGGAATTTTACAAGCACATTTATACATAAAACATAAAGCTGTTTTGTTAAATATTATGACTTAAAAGTGCCCAGTTAGACACTAAAAGCACAATAGCCAACATGGAAGTTAGTTTTTCAGTTGTCCTTTGTTATAATACAGAGCAAAATGTTTACCGTTTGAGATGGGGTTTTCCCCTTTTAAACACACGACATTAAAACTGCATTAAAAGAGTTTTAAAAACTCCCCCCCCCTCTAGATTCTTGCGAAAGTCATTTCCAGCAAGTATTTGGCATTCACTGTATTATTGGTGCTCTCATTATGTCCATGATGGAAATGTTTTGGACTTGAAAAGTTAAACTCACTCCCACACAGATGTGTCACAGATCGATTTGTCATGATTTCCCCTTACTGTGATGTTCCACAGGCCATGAAACAGACTTTTCAGGCACAATAAAACAGATTGAGATTCAAACTACTGACAACTGTAGCAACACTGCTTTGAGCACAAGACAAATGACACTCGTGCAAGTTCAAAACAATTGTTCTTGAAACCCCATACTGTGTTACCGGCCCATCAAGGGCTCAGAGACACAGTTTGCGGGTATCACACGAACGTGTTGTGTTTGTTTAACCTCACACCCAAAACATATCAGTAACCATCCTGAAAGGACGGAACAAAAGACGGTCCCTGCCAGAGATTTCCTCTGCTGAGGTAGAGGAAATACAACATTCCCATACTTCTCATCCTGTGACAAGAGTCCAAACATGTGACACAACACCACATACATCTGATAGGGTATCGCCTCTCGACTGCAACAGATACATCCTCAGTGGAAACACTGTCTGAGAGTGAGAACTGATAACTGTTTGTCATCTGTTTAAAATGCTTAAAGGAAAAACAGGCTCAAATTATTTTTATGATTTAATCAAAGTTTAATATGGACTACTTCACAGTACTGCTGGGAACTACAAAAAGAGCATATTTGCCCCATATTGTTTTCTCTTTATTGGCTTCCTGTTAAACTTAAAACCGGATTTAAAACCACATCATCCCAACAGAGTACTTTGAAAAATATTCCTAGGAACCACAAGAACAAAGTAGAATGGAAGCAGAGCCTACAGCTTTCAGGCCCCCCTTTTATGGAAACAGTTCCCAGTTTGGATTTAGGAGAGCAGATTAGATTAGGCTCAACTTTGATAAAACTTGTTCAGGTGACCCTGATCTACCTCACCGAGCATGTCTTCTTCACTCACTCTTTGTTTATACACCACTCTGCATTTATTCATTAGCTATTGTTAATCTCTGGCTCTCTAACAGTCCATCTTCCTTCCCTCACCCCCAAGCAACCCGTCCCTGAGCCTGGTGCTGTGAGAGTTTCTTCCTGTCAAAGGAGACTTTGTCTTTTCCACTGTCACCAAATGCTTCCTCTCATGTGGTCTGTCTGTCTGTCTTTATGTCTGTAAAAAGCTGAACTGAAAATTACCTTTAAAAAACAAACAAACAAAACCTTCACAAAAAGGTTATACTATAAAACAATGTCCAAATGCTACTACAGTCTATACCACACAATATAGTGTCTTCTCCTAGCATACACAGTGCCCAAGGGACTGTGTCCAGGGAGGAGACAAATACGTTGGGGGTTGCACAATAAAGGGCATCCGCCATAAAAATCTACCAACTGAGCTACAAGCTGTGTAAACCCCTTCATAATAAGGAAGCCATTAAGTAAAGTAAGTAGCTCGTGTTGGATAAATAATGGATAAAATAAATAATTTATAATGATTAAGCCACCTGTAAAACATCATTATGCATCTTCTGAACCACTATCATTGATTGAACTTAAAGATTTTGTATGTTATTAGTGAAAGACATTTATACAATCTAAACAGTACCTGGTCATCCTAATTTCTTTACTTATACTTAAAACTGAAGGTGCAACACAATAATTCTGGCTTAGCTAGTGATGAGAAATAAAATTTGTGCTAAGAAAAACAGAACAAGACAACTCACAAATCTAAAATGACATATCTACATGACTTAACAGACTGAAATATAAATGCAGCGTTTCCTCAATCTTTGCTTAATGACTTTAGGGTGGATCTTTTCTTTATAAAAGGGCAATGTTGCAATCAGAATACACAGGATATTATGCAATATTGCTTCTTAAGTAACTTAAACTCATAAGATATAGCAAACACTGGATGTGATGGAGTGCAATCTGTTATCTTGCGACAGCCTGTTTATTTCTCTTCCGTCTCAGCAGGTTTCCCTCTATAATGACTGAGAGACTAATACGGGCAAACAATCCCACAGCCAGTAAGATCTACAACAGATAGAATAGCTTGGTGAGCCTGTGCTGCAACACAACAGATCCATATATTTGTTTGCACTTTTAATTTTCAGTTAGTATTAACCAAATTTCAGAAACCCATGGACAAATTAAAGATGTAAAACTAGCATCTAAAAAGTAAGAAGCACCATCAGCAAGAACAGAAACATAAAAATGTGCAGTTTACTTAAATTTAAAGGGAACCCAGGTGTATACACATCAATGTGCTGTTCAAATACACAAACATGTAAAAGTGTGTAATGTGCAAACAAACACAAGCCATGCGCTCACACAAACTACCCTAAAAACGTGCTGTCGGGGCTAGTGAACAGAATGCATTACTAATGACATGCAGCAGCCCTCCAGCAAAGCTAATGCAGAGCAACAACAGCAGTGTAAAAAAAACGCACTGCTCCTGTACATACAGTACTGTGATTTGTCTTGCAGAAACATTGACCTCGATACCAGACTGAGGTGGGAGTTCAGAATGAGGTAAGGTCCCAGCTTTAGTAATGACATCAAAGCGCACCTAAAACCCTCTGAAATATTACACTGTATTTGTACTGGAGCTCTTGAGGACAAACTTAAAAGTTGTTTTAATGATAGCCTGAGCTGACCAAGTATTCGCTTTCAGGAAACTGTCAGATTTAAGGTAGAGTGCAGGTGATGAGCTACGTGCCTCTGTACATGTAAATTGGTTTTTCCTCCCTCTTCAACTTCTTTTCCTCCATCAAGTTACACCCGGACACTTTACCAGGGTTTAAACATGCAAAAATATGCTGTTGCTTAAATTTCAGTGAGTCCTTTCATAGCTATCTGACGTGTACACATTGTTCCAATGCATTCTGCATTTAGGGAATTTCAAAGACATTTTTGGACACATGGGAACTTTTTTGACACTTTACCTGTGAGAACGTAGATGTCCAACACAGTCGGATAAAAAAAGGAAATAGTCTGCCGGCATCCTAACAAAAAGTGTGTATGAGGTTCAGCTGCACTCATGTTAGAACAGAACTGGCAACTGTGCAGAGAATTCACAGCAAACAAGCAGGTGCAGCGGGTGTCACTCCTGCATGCCCAACCTACCCTCTAAATAAATCTGAGTATAGAGCTTGGTATAGTGACGTCATCCGCGACTACATTATGGAACCATTGTTTACGCAAATCCAAGCAGACAATGGAATACATGGAGGTAGACGCTGCTTTTGAGTTTGAAAGTTAAATTGTGGAGATTGCTGTGTTGTAAAATTACACAACTGCACATTTGAGTAAGGTGGAAGCAGCAACAAGGACCTGATGTCACGGAGCGATGTATGGCTTGGCTAGCAGTTGAGTTGGAAGAAGAAAAGACATCTTAAACAACATTTTGGAAATTATGTTGATCGCCCCATTGTCACGTTGGTGACTAATAACACATGTAACTGTTGTGGTTACATGTCGTAATGCTGTTGCTATGTTACACACCTTAGAAGTGGCAGTCACCTTGGCTGTAGCATAGCTAGAATATAGGAAACTCTTTATACAGCTTCTGCAATAGTGCGATGCTGCCCCACTGTTACACGCTAAATGCACAGAAGTTGGAGAAAATGGGAACACCTGAACACCGGTAACTCCTCAAAATGAAGTGACCATTCTTTGTGTTCATATCTGTCAACCCCTCCTAATACCGCTCCTTTGCCTCGTTTAGCTTCTCTCTGTGTCATGCTGCTGATACCGCTGCATCACATCTTATTACAGGTAGTTTGGGTGTTTTTTGGGTGGTTTCTGACCTGATTCTTGAAACATTATCTGGAGTTCATACTACTATAATGTGATCAAGGTTGTTGCACATCTGACTCTACCTAGTTATATGACTGTCAGATCTCGGGAGTACAATTCTACACAACTCGATCATCGATCCAGCAAACAGAAAACATACTGCAGTTTAAAATATCCGTCTGCCTTCTTTGGCCTCTTTTGAATTCACATTACAACATTCATGCAGAATGCATACAAGGGTGGCATGGCCATGTGTAATTCAGCATAAGAATTACAGCGTGGATTTGCTTCATTATGATTCTGTCACCAACACTCACTGTCCAAGTCCATTTACTGGTACCGGTTACCTTTAAATACAAAATTTCATTAAGGCCAGCTGTGACATGTGCTTAAAATAACATCAAATGATTGATGAGTGATCCCTGGGAAGCACAGGTGCAAGAAAACCACATGGCTGACTGTCTGGGGTTCTCAGTGTCATTAAAATCAAAACAATAACAACTCTCACTGTATGCCATATAAACGTCAGCACTGTTTTGTAAGAAGACATTGAGATTCATGTCGCATCTTGTCACACCCTACCACAGCACACAGGCAAATATAGCAAACTAAAGCATGACTAAGGATAACAAATAGTTTCCAAAACACAAGCTCAAGGTCACACTTGACAGTGCTGACACTGCATTTTAGAGTTTAGTAAACAAGCTGACCCAGATAGCGATAGGACAGAGGAGCACAGTACAGTACATACCCACACCAACACCAGGTTTCAGCAGCTAGCTGAGGCTCAGCGCTCCTACTGTGATTTGTCACAGTGTGTGATGTGACAATACCATGGTGCGCCCCTGTGTGTTTCCACAAGGAGGAACTAAGCCAAGGGCGTGCCTAGCAGATGATGTGGTAAATGTAGCTGTTTGGTCACAGAGGCAATAAAGTGTGTTTCCTAAACAAACAAGGCCAACCAGAGTTCACTCTCTCACACGCTTTCACTTCTTTTCTTTTTTCTTTTTTTTTTTTTTTTTTCATAAAAATACTGAAGTCACAAGTTAAATGATATCCAAGAATAAACAAAGAATAATTAAAACAAACAAACAAACAAACAAAAAACCCTGTCAGAACCCAAATGGCCCACAAAAATACCACATTCAAATACAGTGGCCAAAGTTCATAACGGGTCCAGAAATTCAAAAATTACCTAACCGACTTTGAAACAACCGAGCTGGTAACTGGGAAACAAATGCCACAGTATACATATATTTATACTGGCTACACAAAATAAATCATCTGATTGTCTCTGTTGCATACAGGAATGAACTGTGTGCTTTTGTACTGTTTGAACAGGAGTTATGGGGATGGTACCAGTCAGGCCAATGCTGAGGTTTTGTTTAGGTTAATAATTGTTGGACCTTTTCATCAGGAAAAACACAAACATTGTTTATTAGCTGGATCCCAGAATTTCCACACAGTGTGTGAAAACAGAATTTCAGCTATTAGTCATACTCAGAAATAGAACTAGTGCATCCTTTCCAGATCCCCCGGCAACAAGGGGATCAACACCCATAATGATGGCATGAAGGCATCCATAGAAGCTACTCACATGACTGGAAACACACGCACACATAGATTAGGCTCCAATTAGGCTGACATGCACATGCTGTGAGGAATGGATTCAGATGACATGTCATTTTCTTCCCTTTGTCAGTAAATATGCGAAATGACACTCTGTTAATTGAGTAGATTCTGTGACCTGGAAGATTTCTCATCTAATCTCCATATTCATGCACAGTAATGGGAAAATGTCGCCCCCCCCCCACCTTACACACTCAACCCAGTGAAAACAGCAGTGTGGTTCTGTGACAGTGTTGCAACTACTTGCACTTTAAATTCTGATTACACCCACACATAAGCTACAAGTGCTACAAAGCACTGTTTTACTTTACTTTCTTTTTAGTTGTTTGCAGGGAACCTGCAAAGTAAGAATGTCATTGCTCTGCAGAGCCATTTGTGTTTTGCGGTGTACATGACAATAAACATGGCGGTTTCCAGTGGGATCTGAAACTTGTTGACCTGTGTAGAGAGACTTTTAATAAAGCGACCACCAGGGGGTGGTTCATAGGAGCCATCATCTGCCCCGAAAGTTCATTTGGCTCCAAGTCTCCTTCACCAGTGATCATTGTCTGGCCCCGTTGCCATAGTTCCTACACTCTAATATCTATGGAAACGCCTTTGAACTGCATGAGTAGACCCATTGTTGACTCTCAGTCGAGCCTGTCCTCACACACATGCTCACAAAAGAAAATATACAGTGAAACTAACGCTGTAAATATCAACACACATGCACATATTAATAAACACACCTCCCCAAAGCTGGATAGAAGTCATTTCTACTTCGTCAGATGCTTTCAGTAATTCATCCGCCCACAAGTGTATAATAAGGTTATTCTAACCCCACCCCGCTGGGACCTCTGGCAACCAAACAAATGTGCAATCTAAACACCCAGCCCACATGCATATCTCATCAAACAGCAACGTCAGTGGACGCACAAAGGCTTAAAACAAGGAACTGTTTGGCTCTGTCTGAGACCTCTGAGTCAGGGGAATCGACGTATAAAAATATGGAAGACTGAGGCAGGAGATTGAGCGCAACAAAAATGTAGTTTGTCAAGTTTTTTTACACAAATTATTTTTGGATAATAAATTGATGTCATTGACTATAAAGCAGCTATTTTGTTTACATTACCCCTTGAAGGAAAGTAGGCCAAATAGTCGAGAATGGAAGAGGATAATGTTAATCTCCTGCTCCATAACACATTTTTTTTAAATGGTAATTTTTTTCCATTAAGTCTTCTTCCTTTGCTACTTTATTGGTGCGTATTCTAAAGTGGTAACCCAGTAAATGTTTAACATATAAGCTTCAACTGCTGAAAAGAACCACAGGCAATTGAAACTATGTGGAGATTTGTACACAGACAATGGGACATTTTCATCAGCATGACTAGTAAATGTGCTGCCATGGAAACTTGGCCCTGTATTACTGATGGCAAATAGTCTAGAACAAAGCACTAGGGTGGAAATTCCTGTATCTGACAAATATCCTTGCAATTAAACTAGCCTACCCACGCTAGTTGAGCTAGCCACAAGTCCCCCCAACACACAAACATATCCCAAGTTGAAAGGTTTAAAGGTTGTGTATTTAATGGCCTAGTCATTTCAAAGTTATCTAAGCTCATCTTATTGATTTATTCATTTGTATTACACTTACTTAGCACTTAGTTCCTCCTATGCCGAGTGGCGCATCGGGCAGCTAGTGATCTCCATCGATGTCGGTCAGCGGCGACTGCTTCGGCTTCGTCCCAGGCAATGTCGATGGTTCTCAGATCATCCATAAATGTTCGACACCATCTGATCTTTGGTCGGCCTTGCTTTTGTTTGCCAGTGCGTGGGAAGCCATGTAATGGCGATCTTGGCCGGGTGATAAGGGGGTAGACGTAACATATGGCCCGCAAAGCGGAAGCGCCTTTCTGCAACAACATCGGCTAAAGGGCGGGTGCCTGCTATTCATAAGACCTCTTCATTTGTTATTCGGTCCCGGTAGGAAATTCTCAAGATTTGCCGCAGGCCGTGTTGTTGAAGCACTTTCAGGCATCGAGTAATTGCATTTGTTGAGCGCCAGGTTTCACTAGCGTATAGTGCAGTAGGAATGACGATAGAGTTCAATAGTCTGATCTTGACCCCAACATTCATGGAGGTCGAGTTCCAAATAGGTTGGAGACGTCACAAGACACCGACTGCCTTCCCTACTCTGACGTCAACATCTCGGTCAGAGATCCCGTCATTCGAGATGATGCTGCCAAGATATGTGAAATTCTCTGCTTCTTCAGCACGTTGTTGGTTGATCATGACAGGAACGCGGGCACATGCATAGCCAACTCAGAGTACCTTGGTCTTCTTGGCGCTGATTCTTAATTGGACTTTCGTCGCCTCCCTCTGCAGGGCCGCAGTCAACTCTTGGAGGTCTTCCTGAGTTGAGCCCAGCAGAGCGATGTCATCCGCGAAGTCCAAGTCGGTGAGATTACGCGCTTTGTGCCAGGGGACACCGAGGCCAGCTTGGTCAACTGATTGTCACATGATGAAGTCAATTACCAACAGGAAGAGGAAACGGGATAGCACGCATCCTTGTCTGACGCCAGTATTGATCTTGAAGAAATCCGTGCAGCCGTCATCCGTCCGGACACAGCAGCGGGAGTTGGAGTAGAGACCATGAAAGGCATCTACAAACTGCTGAGGGACTCCATAGTGGCTTAGGATAGCCCATAGAGTCGGCCGGTGGATGCCACCAAAAGCCTTCTCGAAATCAATGAAATTAATAGAAATCTTCCTTTGGTATTCCAATGTTTGTTCAACCATCATGCGGAGGGTGAAGATTTGCTCGACGCACGACCGGCCACTCGAAAAGCCAGTCTGCTCTTCTCGCAATTGTTCGTCCACTGCACGTCGTAGCTGATTCAAAAGAATGAGGCAAAGCACTTTCCCGGGTACCGACAGCAACATGATGCCCCACCAGTTGTTACAGTCACCCAAATCGCCTTTCTTTGGAAGTTTGATGATGACGCCTTTTGTCCAATCATCGGGTACATGTAGAGCTGGGCGATATAAGATTTTTTCATATCACGATATGTTTTTTTCATTTCAGGCGATAACGATATATATCACGATATAAGCCAAATAACTATATTTGTAAGATTTAAATGTGCCGTTGCTCACAAGTAAAATGTGAAATAATCTGCAGCTTGTTTTGATTTAAATATTTATTTCCCATAATAAGTTCAACAGGGTAGATGTACTTAAGGAACATGAGACTTCAGTTTCAGATAAATAAAGGCAAATATTGCAAACTACACAAAAGGCAGCCGCTAAAGCGTTTAAGTTTCAAAATAGAACAAACAAAACAGACTACTAAATTGTCAATTCCACTTAGGAACAAAATATTAATTCTAAAAATAAATCTTAGTTTGTTTTACAGAAGAACAGACAAAATTGACTAACTTTTGTCAATATCAAATAAACTGAGAACTAAAAGAAAATTCTCAATCTCTGCTTGTTGTATAGCTTAGCTTTTCAAACAGTTTTAACAGTGACTTTAGTCTGACAAAAGCCGAATGACGAATTAGCGCTTTCAGTCAGAGATTGAGCATGCACCGGTTTATTGTATTTCCAGACTTGCTTTCGGCACAATTTACAGTGCGCGCTACTCTGTTTTTTGTCAGACTTGAAATAGCCGAAATACCTTCACACTACGGAACTTCTATGGCCCTTCCGTTCGACAAGCTCTCCGGAATTGGAACCATCATCGGTTTTTTCTTCGGTAACCTTCGCTCACGCGCTCGGTTGATTTTTCTCTAGTCGGCAAACTCATTTCCTTCATTACATGGGAAGCCCGGCTGCAAAAACAAATACACATGTGCGCCTTGGCACTTGTGCTGTACGTAACAAGTCACGTGACGTGACGCTGCGGCTGTGATTGGTTCGGCTCTGCGCTACTTAATTTGGATTAGCTGTTCTTTTTTTTTTTTCTTTTTTTTTTTTTTTTAAGAGGACAAGAGAGATGAGGCCTATCGCAATAGTTTAATTTTTCTATCGAGAAAAAGTTATTTTGCAATACATATCGTTATCGTTCTATCGCCCAGCTCTAGGTACATGCGATGTTGACCAGCAGGCATTTAGGAGTCTTGTAAGGGCGGCTTCCAACTGGGGTCCGCCATGCTTCAGCATTTCGGGGAGGATCTCGTCCAGGCCAGCAGCCTTTCCACTCTTGAGGAGTCGGATCAATGTCTTGACTTTGGCGGCGCTGATTTGTATGACATCGACAGGAAGAAGGCCCATGTAAGGTCTTTGGCTTCGAACAGGTGGAGTGGCTCGGGTTGGTTCAGAGTATCGCGGAAGTGTTCAGCCCAACGTTGGTCTCTTTTCAGCTGCAGTAAGGAGGACGCGTCCATTTTTGTCTCGGATTGGGACACAGCGGCCAGTACGAGCCCCAGTTAGATCTCTCACAATGCGATATAAGGTTCGGGTATCATTCCGGTCGGCTGCTTCTTTGTATTAAAATAGATTTGTAATACAAATCCATTTTAAATATCACTGGATTTTGGACAGAGAGGCTGGTTGGTCATATCACTCAGTCCTACTCAAAACAATTTTCCATTCAGATAACATTGTAGCTCAAATGATAATAATAATAAAAACTTAAAGTTTTTAGGTGGTTTGCATTACTTTCTGTAAAACCAACAATGAGCCTTAAATTTCAGATTTAAAGTCTAAAAAGCTATATTGTTCACCTGGGTAATAATACAGTCACATTAAAATGCCACCGCAATACGTTTGCCATCTTGTCTCATTGGGTGTAATAGACACACATACACATGCTTAAACAGCATGGCGTTTCATCCTCTCCAACCTTGTGGGCCTCCATCCTGTCTGACCAAACCCAGAGCAACTTGCTGAAACATGCCAAATGAATGACAGAGAGAGAAAAGAAAATCTAAGATGATAAAATTAAGCCAGCATGTGCGCAAACGCACACATTCCCCAACAAAAGGAAAACACTCGAGTCCAAGACTCAATCAATTTGCAGTGAGAAGGGAGAGTGGAGCCACATGTTTTTGATAAGTCCTCTAGCAGAGCAGGGTGAGGTAATGATGAAGTCATCTCTGTCCTCTGGACAGGTTCAAATTCACTGGGCTGTACGCATTTTAAATAGCTTTGGGCTCACAAACACGTATAGGTTTTTCTTGTGTAGTTCTGCGCAATAAAAAGACTGCATAAAACATTGAGGTGTGCAGGAGGTATTAAGGCCAGGAAATAATAAAGGTGCACCAACATGTGGTCACTAAAGCACCTCCTAACATAAAAAAGCATTCATCAATTACCTTCAGTCTTAATATCCGCCTCCTTGTTTTTCTGTTCCCGTTTCCACAAAACATTACCAAGCAATCCAGACTTAGTATAGACACGCCTCATTAACGATCCCTACAGACTGCACCCACTCAACCAGTCACAGCCACTCTGTTATTAAGTCACTTAATCTATGAGGCTGTCAGTCCAGTCCTCCGCCACAGTGGACAGTGTACTTCCTGTGCCTGAGCATTCATCTGAAGGTTAACTCAACTCAGTCATGTCTTGTGCTATTATAAAACCATTCATCAGGAGAGAAACAAGAGATCAGCTCAGACAGAAAGACGGCAGTTGTGTTGAACCCAAAGACTCCCTTCTGCTTGGCTCGTAAAGGTTCTAAGCAAATGTAACTGTGTGCGCAGAATACAGGTAAACAGCATAGGAATTTAATTAAGATGCAATGTAAGTTTAGTTAACAAGCTCCAATTTGCTTTCCACCACTATCTAGCACTAGCTGGTTTACATCACTTTACCAATAATCATTTGATAGAGGGTGAGTCATAAAGTACTGAAAGTCATATTGGTGGGGAAATCCAGTTAGATCACCTGCATGTTGCACCAATAACACCGTACAAGGAAGGGCATACAGTATAGTGATAATAAAGGTAGATGTGCCGGTGGATGGAAATTTGGGAGGAAAAACAGAAATCTTCAAAACCATATCAGGAAAGCATGATCAAGGTGTGTGAAAGCAAAGCTTTATCATAAATTATCTGCAAAAAAGCTGGATAAACTGATAAATGTTAGCCATTTTCCCCTCCACTCTGTCAAAGCCCAATAATCTGCAATATTCCTCTTCTTCAGTCAACTAACATTAGAACCAAGAGACAGAAACCTCACCATCTCCCCTCCCTCGAGTCTCCAGCAACTGCAATATTCATGGGGACCTTACGAAACACTTGGAGTAAAAAACACAAGAGAAAATGGAGTTTGCATCAGAGAGGATGTGCGGAGGTGGAGTAAAAATAAATATGGAATATGCTCGCTCTCCCCCCCCCCGTGCAGTCACTGGTCTGGGTTAAATAGCTCAGTTATAGAAAGTCCCTGAAGGATTTTGAAGTAGGGCCCCTTCGATCTGAGTAAATCAGAGAAAGGGGGGAATACCGTTTTAGATTTCACGTCCATATGGCAAACATTCACAGCTTTTCAAAAAGCTCCGCTGAGCAAAATAAAAGAGGGGAAGAAACAGAAACAAAAAAACAAAAACCCAAGATCAAGCATGTCAGGGTCCAGGCATTTTGGAGTCAATTATCATATTTGTCTGGGTCCATTTTAGGTTCGGACAACCAGACTTTGGCGTGGAAATGGATATCCTTACAGAGTCTTTACAGGTTGTGAAATATCTCATACACAGAGGTGCTGATGAGATGGGGTGACATAAAGGGACAAAGAAAGCGAGAGAGGGATGGAGGAAGCTTTCTTCCAGGCTTCTGAGCATAACAAAAAAAAAGAAAAAAAAAAAAAAGAAGAAAAAGAAAAATACGGGGGAAATTTAGGGAAATGACAGCAAGCAATGAAATAGAAAGGAGGAATGACTATAAAGTCAGCTGCTGACCATTTAACTGCCCTTCAAGAAGCAAGCCTTGCCACATGACAGCTATTGTGACATACGGTGTTATTGGCTGTGGGCAGGTATTTTGAACTGCCCCTACAGTGAGTGATATTCACTGTTTATTTAAAGAAACCAGATATGAAAAGATTTTTACTAGCCAGAGGCGCTTCTGCAGGGGAAAGAGCTGCCTAGTTAGACTTCAAAAAAGGCTTTATTGTGGGCAAAGTGGTACTCCCAGATAAAACTGAAGCTTGTCGTTTCCACTTACATCCAGAGAGCAAAAGTTCAACAGTTTTGCAAAAAAAAGGGTTTATTTGCTTCTGAACCACAAGTCTTGATTGATGAAAATTTGCTAACAACTCATGTGATTTTAAGCTATAAATTAAAAAAAAAAAAAAAAAAGATGATGCAGCAAACATCACAACCGGCCTTGTATATGGTATTTCCTTTGGGTCAGTGCTTTCAAAAGTAGTTCCTGAGGTCAGTTGTTTTTAATGTTCTTACACATTCTGGATTTGGAGATGTCAGACTCAATGTGAAACTTTCTGTAAATGAAAAGAAAAAAATCCTGATTACAAGGATTTTGTTGTACGCTTTTTAAGTATTAGAAACCGGCTAAATGCTAGACATGTGTAGACAGGCATTAGCCATCTCTGAAAACACATACTGTATGTATGTTGAAATTGGGGATGCTCCACATATGGCAGACATTGGCTCTGTTGACCGAAATTAGCTGATCAGGATCGGATTAACTGATGACAATGACTTCTTTCTTTGTTTTTAAAGCTTTTATGTCGCATCAGCTGCAAGCTGGCTGGATGTTGGATGATGAAGTGATAAAAGGCATAAATAAAAGGGGAGAAAACAAACATTAAAAAGAATACAAACAATAAATTATTAATAAATGAATAAGTTAGTTGTTGTAATTTAAACACTGTTTTTACACTGGTGCAACACTAATAGTAAAGCTGATAAAGGACACTGAGTGCAGGTGCAGAAGGTACTACTATAGTATACTTGACCTTCAACTTTAAAAACTCACTGAAAAATTGAAATGTTATAAATTACTATTATAAAAGGTCAATAAAAGGGCTCCCAAGCTAGAATGTTTTCCACTGTTCAAATGAATAAATGAAAAGCTGTGTAGACCCACGGTACATGTATTATACACCAAACATGTGAATACCTGCAATGAGGAGGTCTCGCGTTAGAAGCAGCCAGTAGATCTGCAGGCGTGCACTTGTCCCCGACCTTCTCTGTCTCCGACTCGCTCAGCTTCAGCTCAAACGAGCAGATGTCCGGTAACTTTCACTGACGTTCAGGCAGTAAGGTGGTGTTGACCCGCTCCCAGTGGGTAGAGCAGGCAGCACGCATGCTGTGGAGATCATATGCCGGCTGAAGCGGAAACACGACATCAGCTCACAATATAGCAGGAAGTGAAATCTCGTGTGCTGAAGTAGGCGGTGCATTTTTTTGCAATTCCTCGCAGGAGACTGAGCGCACGTGATCCAGGCGTGCCGTTGTTGACGTGTATTATTTATATTTTGACCTGATTCAGCCAGAAGGTGAATATAAAAGCTCTGTTTCACAGTTCGCGGTTTAATCACATAAACATTAGTTTTATGCTATATGCTGTGAGTGTCTGTAGATTATTCGCATGCTGCATGCATACTACATTAACAAATTAAATATGCCACTTGGGAATACTGTTACATGTGGGCGTTAACTTATTTGCTCTTTATTGTAGGATATACTTGAATGGCACTGTTCTGTAATGTTAAGTTTGCCTTTGGCACTCTGCGTGGAGCTGTTTAAATTATCATGATAGTTGATGATGATGATGTGTACTTGGGTTTAGAGTACTTTACAGCACGAAAGTCCTAAGTTTGTATCCGCCAGCCGGAGTTCGCGTGTTTTCTTCCTCCGAAAGTCCAAAGATATGCTTGGAGTTAGTTTAACTGGTGATTCTAAATTAGCTGTACGTGTGTCTCTCTGTGTAAGCCACGGGTCTCGAACTCCAGGCCTCGAGGGCCGGTGTCCTGCAGGTTTTAGATATCACCCTGGGTTAACACACCGGAATCAAATGATTAGTTCGTTACCATGTCGAGGAGGTCATTTAGCCATTTAAATCAGTGGTGTTGGATCAAGGACACATCTATAACCTGCAGGACACCAGCCCTTGATTCCTGAAGTTCGAAACCCCTGGTGTAAGCCCTACCATAGACTGGTGTACCCCACCCCCGTAGTAGATAGATTAATAGATGGATAGATGTGTGGGATGAAAACTTATTCAGCAAACAGTAACCTCAGCAGAAAAAAAACACATAACTCATGCTACGCTGCCTCCATCTACTGGTAAAATCAATGTAAAACAACTGCTCCCAATTTTACACGCACAGATGCACACGCACACAAACATACACGCACGCACGCACATACAAACAACAAAGGCCACTCTTCATTTCATTCTAGACAAAAAGCAAAAAGGATTAAATGAATTAATGATCTTTTTTGTCATTTTACATAGTAGAATGAAGTTTTGGTTTGGCTTTCTCATTAGTCGACAGCAACTTATAACTAGAATGAATAAAAGATTTTTTTTCAATTAACTTTTGGCCAAAGGCCTGAATCACATGAGGCACAGGTTCCAGTCTGACTTGTCCTTCGCTGCTTGTCTTTTCATGCTGTCTCTCTTCTCTTTCTACTGTTCACTGCTACAGAATAAAGGTTAAAAAAAGCCCAAAGAGAAAAATAATTAAAAAATAAATCTTAACAGCACTAACAGAGGAGAAAAATATCAGAATCATGTGTAGTTTAGCCGGTGTAAAGTGTCATGAGCTAAGTATAATGTTCTAGGGGCAATTTGTATGTTCAACAACTGCATTTTCCAAATGTCAGAATTCAATTTTACATTATCTGCTGCATCTAAGCAAATTTTAAGCATGTACTGCTGCAACATGCAAAACTGAGGCACGATCCAGCCTTTATTTCCTCGACGATGGACTACCTCTACTAAGATGTCGCTTTTTATCATTCTCCTCCAGTCAGACCTGTTTGCTGCCCAGAAACTTCCGTATTTATTTCCACTGTAAGTGGGATCTAAGCTTTAAAGATTACTCTCAATTCCTCAAATGCAGAAACATTTTTCTTGTGCTGGGGACAGCCATAAGTCATATGATATAGTTTCACTCTTTCATGCCACCAATCCAATAGGATACTTACATTCAGAGTACAGAATGGACCTCATGTCAAAAATGTATTTTAAATATTTGGAGAAAAGCTTTAAGAAAATACATTTCAGTCATAATTCTGGTTATGGCATAAGAACGTGGATTATTGTAACTGTTATTAAATCATTCAGAATCCCTGGATTAATGATACAAATAAAAAGCTTTCAAATTAATCTTCATAAGGCATTGAAATGAATGCAAATTAAAAAAAAAATCCTAAGACACTAAGCATGATCCAGTTCTTTGCAGTTGAGTGTCATGTGAGGCTGCACATTGTATAACCAAAAAAAAAAGAATCTGTTAAGTCATCTAAAGCCATTCGTTGCCAGTCATTGTCATACTAAGAAAAACAAAGCTCTACACCAATCAATCATCATAAAAACACAGTGATACTGAAAGTGACTTTGAGTACCCGTCGTACGGGAAGTTGGGAGATTGCTTGGAATATGATGGCATCTTACCAACGTGTTAACAACGGGCTCTATTATGAGAGAATATTTTTGTTAATTGTAAAAGGAATGTTTTGAAATTTGCATCACTTCCCATGAGCCCTGGTTAGACTGCTTGTTTTTAGAGGGACCGCAGTGCTCTAAAGAATTTCTTTATGCATTCAAAACGTTTTTCAGCTTGCATTACAGACATCGTAAAAATAATTTACAGCCTCTTTGTCTTCTAATATTTTATTTATCAGGACATAATTTTAAAAAATAATCAGGTCTTTGGCAGGTCTTAAAATGAGTTAAATACATCACCAATGAACTAGAAAAAATTACCTATTATGCTGTGTTATTATTTAGCAATTTAACTGAGGATCAGCAAATGTGACCACATCTATGAAATCAGAACTTTTGGTTTTTCTGGTTGGGAGCATTGAAGTGTCAATGGCCCTGGAGAAGCAAGTGTTGTTGCATAGAAGGGTGAAGATTTATTTATTTTGGCATATGATGGACACAACTGGAAAATGCTTTACAGAAAATATCTAATTTCCTCCATCAGCATAATCCATTTTAATAATTTCTGTTTGTGTCAGAATTTGAGGATTTTTGAGTGGGGAATGATGTTTTAATATTAACATTCCTTACAACAAAATGTCAATGAGTATCTTATCTTTAACGCAGAGTCAAAGGATTGTTTCTGGACTAAAAAATCTTCATATTCTCTTCAAAAGTTCTTTATAATTTAAAAAAACAACAACAAAAAAAAAAGTACAGTTGTTGCATTCAAGTGAGAGGAGAGATATTGAAAAATCCTTCTTTATTCTGGCTATTCTAACTTTTTACTGCACTCTCATCCATCCTGTGCTGCTATGACTGTAACTGCTATGACTGCCCTCTTTCCTTTTTCCCTATATTTAGTAGCCATTATTTATTTTACTCATGTGTGTGTGACAAACCTGTGTATACAGGCAAATAGATGGACACAGCCATGTCGTGATTCAAGCCTTTGCTGCAATCAGTGACCAAAGCAAGCCAAGTGAGACACCTGAACCTTTTCAAAGGCCCTCCAGTAAGTAAAGTGAAGTAAGTCAATAATATAGCAATGTTAAATCCCGTGACACTGCACGGGATTTCAGTCTCACGCGCTTTGAATCGTGGTTTCAGGAAGGCATCCATCTCAGTCAAGTCGAGCAGCCGCCTCTACTTTTTTTGGTATACCGAAAAAAGTAAATTGGGTGGTTGTTACATTAAAAAAGTCTTGTAATTCTTCTAACTTGTAATTTGAACACAATAATTTCTTGTTTCTATGAACGTAATTAAATCATGAAGGATCTCTACGAAATTCAACAACTTAATTTTTTCTTGTTGAGATGACATGATACAATCTAGTAAGAGTGGTTAGTTGCTGAACTCATGAAATTCACAAGATCGCACGAGATTTCAAACTGCAGGGAAATCGCTGGAGTTATAAGAGGCAGACAATTACACACACACCACGTGCATGCTATTGCTATTTATTGTGGTTTAACCTGTCAAGGACAAAAATGTACAGAAAATTCTGCATCAAGCCTTGAAATCATAGCTTTCCTACTTTCGTTAAGCCTGGATTGGTGGCATGGTGGTTAGTGCTGTTGTTTCATAGTAAGAAGGTCCTGGGTTCAAATCCACAATCTGGCTAGTTTGCAGTGGTTTCTCTCTGGTTATTCTGGTTTCCTCCCACAGTTAAAAGTCATGTAGTTATTAGAGTTAGGTTAATTGGTGATTCTTACCTGTGAATGTAAGTGCAAATGGTTGTTTGTCTCCATGTGATAGACTGGTGAGCTGTCCAGGGTGTACCCTGCCTTGTAACCTATCACTTCAGGGTTATTCCCCCCCCCGCAACCAGGATAAAGATAGGAGGATGGTAGATCCATTCAATTTTTATGGTAACCAGTCTCTAGACCAGGGGTGGGCAATCTCAGTCCACGAGGGCCGGTGTCCCTGCAGGTTTTAGATCTCACCAACACACCTGAATCACATGATTCGTTCGTTACCAAGCCTCTGGAAAACTTCAGGACATGTTGAGGAGCTAATTTAGCCATTTAAATCAGCTGTGTTGGTTCAAGGACACATCTAAAACCTGCAGGGACACCGGCCCCCGTGGACTGAGATTGCCCACCCCTGCTCTAGACTTTGTTGAACATGTAATATGTGTGTACTGTGTAATATGAAGAAAACATGTAGTATGTAAGTGACCCAGTAGTATTGGGGTAAAGGTTATTGAATAGTGTTGAAATAAAATGACAAAATTGTAAAGGATTAAAAAATTCCAAGAGCTCAACTTACTTCATCTAAACATGTTTCAATTGTGTTTTATCAACACAAAATACACAGGTTTATTGAATATGAATAAGTTGTGTTGATTTAACACAGTTGTTTCTGCCAAAAGCAAAACATTTGTGTGCAACCAATGTCCACAATTGAATTAAGTAAATCCAACATGGCCTTTTTTTCAGTGTATAATCCACGCTTCCTTTTTTGCTTGTGCAAACGTCTTATGAACTTTGCGGTTTGAATTTACAATTTGAAAAATACTGTACATAACAGCTGTAGGATTGCTTAATAGCCTGGTTCTAACTTTCATGGCTACCTCCAGTAATTTCATGACCACCAGCTAAATGATCTGAAGTGACTTTGATTCATTAGGACACCGGATCAGACTTACAAAAAGATTTTTTCCAACATCTGATGCAAGAAAACACGTAAGCTCTGACGTGGATGAACACTGTGGCCAAATATAAAGCATTGTTTGATACATGACAGTAAATTCATGTTAACCATCCAAGTTTACATAGCAGTCATCCATCATCATCCACCTAGAGTAATTTATGAATGAGGTGTGAATAATGTAGGCGCAGTTACTTAACTGTTGGCTTAATCAATGATAGCTTTAAAAACATCTAAAGCAGGCTTGACATGCTTTGTGTCGTTGACATGTTTCCTCATGCCGTCATATGCAGCATAACAATGAACTCTCAGAGTAATTGCAAAGTCATTTTCACATTAGTGCCAGATCCTGTACATCTATGTGACACAACATGTTTTTAGAGGTATCCGAGTGCTTCTTGGAAATGTAACTTTGGAAATGTTAGCTTCTGTGTGTTTACTTTGGAAATTAACGTCTCTGTGTGCGTACAAATACAAGGTGTTTAGAACAGATTAAATTAGGCAACGTTCATGTAAAGTCGTTTTTAGAAGCAAAAAGTCTTTTTTTAAGATCATTTCTATCAGTCGGTGACAGAAGTGAGCATATTTGCTCCTTAAGCTTTATCCATGTTTTGTAGCACTTCTTAAGAATGTGAACTGTTTTGAGTGGGAAACAATGGCCTAAACCAAACCATAACACTATGATTCTGCTTGCTTAAAAATGATCGTCTTGTCTTTTACACATAACTGGGGAGCTATTTGTGGCATACGTTTTAATCATGTCCATCATGGTCTTTTGCAGTTAAGACAACTTCTTCACACAGAAGTAATTGGAGCTAACTGAGAGGAAAGATACAGATTTCTTCTTCTAATATGTTATTCCACTATCCTTCTTCTTCCACACTTCTGTGAGGAAGTTCACCTTACTCTGCGTATACTGCAACTAACAATACCATGACTTTAATGTATCTGCTTCCCTTCCAGTTGCCTATATTGAGCTACGATTACCTATTCTCTGCATGCATGCCAATCCATGTGCAAATGACTAGCCTGTGTGTACAGTCTGAGCAGAGAGAGGAACCCAACCAATGCAATCAGTGATTTTAAACAAGCCAAGTGACTGACCAAGACCACTTCAAAGGCCGTTAAATACATATTTAAAGAGTTACGTAGTATAACAGTTTACGGTGATGGGCCATTAAGTTGCTATTTTTAAATAAAGTTGCTATTTTCTGCTATTCAGTTTTTCCACTGAACTTTGTCAGAGTAGCAGTTTTGGTTTTCGTATACTTTGTAAGTAGAAAAAAGGGAAGAGGTAGAAATAGGGCCCAAAAGGGGAATTTTAAAGAAAAAATGTGGAAGCATTAACGTGTTCAAAGAGCTGTGGCTCTCATGTAAGATTAGACTTCAAAGTTTCTCTGTGAGTTTAACATTGGGAACTTTAAACTTCCTTTGTTGTTGCTCAAGTTATTCACATCACAATAAAAAAACAGTTAAAAAAATAAAGCAAAACTGCTTAACCTGCTGCATTTTTTTTTGTTTTCTTTCATGCTGCATTAATTTTTTATGATTTTAGGTAGAGACATTAAAAAATGTTATGGTGCATGCTACGAAAAGCAACGTGTAATGGATCCTGTGACTAAGAGACTTTCAACTCAGTCCACAATGAAAGATTATTATTTTAAGCCTCAAAAATGTTCTTGAGCTTACTATTGTATTTTAAAATACATTAGTAAGGCCATTAAGTGCTTTTCAATGCCTGTATTTTTCCTCGAAATGAACATCATCAAGTGAGCCACCTCCGACCATCCTGCCAGACATCCCTCCCCTACCCACATGCATGAGGCACTATTCCTTACATGAGGACCAATCAGAGGCTGGGAGAGCACAGACTGCAGTTTATAAACAGAAGTGCAAGGGAGGCTGCATGTTTTTGAGAACCAGTCACACATGACAGACTCTTAGAAAGCACACAGAGACACATACCAAGAGTCTGTCTATTAATTTGCCATGACTGAACTTCTTCTGCTGTGACTTACCTTTTTTTCCCCCCAAATCTGCACTTTCAATATTTTCTGTTTATTGTGTGTTTTAGACACATCTGACAACATGTTCCTTCTCAGGGCTACTTTGCTGTTTTTTATGCTTGGTGAGTAATTTTTAATCTTCTTCTTATCCAGTTAGGCCAAATGGACATTACGAATGATTTATGTATTGAGCAACCTAGTGTTTATTTTAACTCAGTTGTAATGAATGTGCACATTTTCTTCTTATGAATGTTTTTGAAAGAAAAGTGTTGCGTTAGAAGTACGTTGCCAAATAGTTATCCTTTAACAGCAACTGTTTGTAATGATTAATGTATTTTGAAGTCAGCCATCCAGTAGATATCTGAGCTGCTCAAGATCAAAGCTTAGTATGCTGCATCTCTTACAGGGGATGTTAAAGTGAAACTCTGACCACTTGAAACTAGTTAAGAAATGTGCCATTAGAGGTCTACATACACTGCATTGAACATGCTGCATTTTAATTTGTCAACCATATTCCCATCTATCACTTGCTTTATTTTCAAAAGAAAATCAGATGATTGTCACAGCAGGATGGTGATCCAGAGAAAAATATTACCTACTTATGGTGTAAGGTATTTAATGAATATTTATAGGGTGTGCAAAAAGACCTCAATCTGTTGTTGCTCTGGTATATCAACACTTACATCTTAAAACTAGTTATAGGACAGTTATGTTAGATTTTACCACTTCACTCTAAATAATGGGAGATTTTCTACTCACTTGACTATAGAAGCTTTAGAAATAAAGAGGTTGATTTTGTTCTGTTGTGATTCAATATAGTGTCATTTTAAAATTAGAATTAGAATCTTTAAAATTATTGTAAGAGTAGAATTTCCCCTTTTTAGTCTCTGAATAACACAAAGAAATGAAAGCTGGTGGTAACAGATAATCGGGAACAGAAACTCAAATGTGAACCAGTGTTTTTACCTTATGCATACAAACTTATATACACTTTATCAAGCAGTTCTCTACTTTATGGTAAAATGTTTTAAACGTGTTTCTACAAATGGAATATAACATGTGTTCTACATATGAGACAAATGTTATATTCCCAACAAAATTATCTACCCATATTTTTTAATAAACACATTATCATATTATGTAACTATTTTTTTTATTTTCTCAGCAACTACTGTGCTGCCGCCTGTGTGGCACTCATATTTTCTTAAATAAACTGGTCACACACAATAAGCAATTGACAGCTGTAGTAATGCCGTGGCAATTAGCTTCTCCTTGTCTTCTTTTTCAGATTCTATTTCCTGTGTTCAGTTTCTGGCACCTTTGAACATGGGAGGAGTCATTGGGCTGGTGCAGTTTAACTCAACCTCTCAGATGGCCACTGTCAACGTGTCTGGGGCTGGATCCTGTGGTTCAGTAAACATTTCCCTCAGTGAGTTTCCCGTCATGTATGGCCACTTTGCTCAGCCCTGTTCTGAACAAAATATCGGCTCCAGCATCTTCACTTTTGCTGCTGATCTTGCCTCAAATTCTAACATCAATGTGTCCAACCTCTTTGCGCAAAGAACAAACCTTGATGACTTCTCACTGTCGTTGCAAACATGTAACGGAACTAAAGTATGCACAGTTGTAAGTCAAGGTCAGACCCTCGGAACTAGTCAGGCCAGGTTCTATGGGCCCATCGCGGGTAACGTTTATATCCGTTATAACATGGATAACGCCAGCTCCAGGGTTCTTGCAGATCTTGTGACGATCGGTCAAGTTAATGCCTCGCAAACTAATGTCACTCTCTATAGAGCTACAAGTACTGTTGCAAACTGTGATATTCTACTTGGAAGCTTAGATACTGCATCTTTGACCCCTCTGGGTTCTGTAAAGGTCGGGACCCCTTTGCAGCTCCAGAAATCCCGTCTGGACCTCAGTAGCTTCCAAACCACAAATGGGTTTCTTTTCCTTAGGGTGGGGTCAAGTTTCAGGTGTGCTCAGATCTATAATGTGCCAGTGAAACAGGTTAGAGCTGATGTGAACATGAATGGGATCAAAGGATACTTCAATTTTCGTCAGGCTTCCCCTTTTGATCTCACAGAGTTGAGTGTCAATCTGACCAATTTACAGAGCAAAGTTGCCTTTTACCATGTCCACGATTTTCCTGTCAGGTCATTAACAAACCGGTGTTCAAATGATAGTATAGGTGACCACTGGAATCCATTTAGTTTGAACAGAAGTAGCCCAACTTACCCAAAAGTCCCAGGGTCAACACATGACATGTATGAGGTGGGTGACCTCAGTGCCAAGCACGGGAGCATAGCAGGCAAAAATATGGTGGACATGACATTCACAGACTTCAATCTCCCTCTGTTTGGAAAGAACAGCATTGTAGGTCGCTCAGTCGTCATTCACCAACCGAATGGTTCGAGGTATGCTTGCACAAGTATCAGCTATCCTGGTGAGGTTATTGTAGGCAGAGCCATATTTTCAAGCCCTGTGGTTGGTGAGGTCTGGTTCACACAGCTGGTGAACAACCCCCTCTCTGATGTATCCATATTTCTGAATTTGGCATATGGAAATCCTACAACACCAACCAAAAACCACAACTGGCATGTTCACGTCTACCCAATCAGCTCAGAGGGGGATGATGATCAAGGCCGCTGTACCACAACTGGAGGTCACTGGAACCCCTTCAACATCACCATGGATGCCAGCTATTCCCTCCACTGTAACCCATCTGGTCCCCTATCCTGTGAGGTGGGAGACCTCGCCAACAAACACAGTACCATTGATCTTGGAACCACGGTAGCGGTAGTGGCAGCAAAATACTTCTTCACTGATGTCACCTCCTGGGTGCCCAAGCCCGGCATTATTGGCCGCTCTGTGGTCATCCATCAAGCAGAAAGAGGCGGGCCAAGAATAGCCTGTGCCAATATCACATTGGTGCAAGTTCCCAAAGCTAGCTTAGGTATATGGTTTGGCCCTGGAGTTTCTGATGGACAAGTGTATTTCTCCCGGGCTGTGCCACAAGGTCCCACAACTATAAATGTTTCCTTAATGACCCTGAACTCCATAGCTAGTGGTTATCATGTTCACGTGTTGCCCCTCATACCTGGCAGTGCAGAGCCCTGTTCAAATGCAAACATCCAGGGCCACTTCAACCCACTAGCCTGGAACGTATCACAATCCCCCCCTCCTGGAGTTGGCACTGTGGACCAGTATGAGATGGGAGACATCAGCGGGAAATTCGGCACACTTAATGATCAAAACAACTTTGAAGCTGTATACATGGACCCTGACATGTTGATGACTGGACCCTACAGCATAGTGGGAAGGTCGCTGGTGGTTCACAATGTCAGTGGAGCAAGGTGAGAATGTGTACTTTACTATTTGTGTTCTTAGCAGAGAGAAAGAAAGAACATAACACAGCACAAACTTAAAAGGAAAAAAAGCAATGTCATATACAGGATACCACATCATTTTTTTCTGAAGAAATACAATTGTTAGCTAATCTTCTATTTTTAAATACTTGGTATCTGTTGCAAAAAAGAGGAAGTATTTAGCATCTGGGACAACTCCAACAAGTGAAAGGTCTGGTTAGTTGCAAATCCTTATGCAGAATAACCAGATATGTAAGTTGAGAGACCAACTTCTGGCACAGAAACAAAAACGTGTCAGTCTTTTGAGGACACCAGTATAAAATGTCAGTTGCAGACATAACTTCCTGGTGTTTTGTGCCATGACAAAGATAACCTTCAGTTAAAGAGCAAAATACTTTGTTGAAGATCCTCCTAGATGTCAGAACATGATATGATTTTCTTATCTTGATTGTGTTTCTCTTTGTTTATGTGTTTTGTTTTGTTTTTTTACAGAATTAGGTGTGCCAACATCTTGGCTGATAGACTCACAGATGGTGAATGGGTTATTGCCAAGGCTGTCTTTAATGGTACAGTGACTGGGACAGTTAGACTGGTAAGAATCATGACAGATAAAGTGTTTGGTGCTCATCTCATGTTTCTCATCTTCTTTCTTTCTTTCGTTTGGTCTATTAATTTCAATAATTTCTATTTTTCTGTGACTAAATGGTTCCTCACAAAACAATAATGACTTACTGTATATGAATAAGTGTTTAACAAGTGAACATATCTGAAGTGGAAAAAAAAACAAAACCATGCAATTATCTGTTGCAACAAATGTAAAAAAAAAAAATCAGTTTGATGTTTGATATTGGGAAATCAATTTCCATCTAATCAGACCGGTTAGGGAGTGTGTACTACACTCATTTAACACTGCATTCCTTTGCATTACTAATGGCTTCAAGATGAGGTGAGGCATATGTAATTTTAATCTCATGAGCTCCCTTCTTTTGGATTTAACATTTTAACAAAAGGTTTTACATTTCTAATCTTTAGCTCACACTGATGCTGACTCGAATGACATCACAGGCAAGATTTCCCACAGAGGATTAAACTTTTTTCGCCAGTTTCTCTGTAAAAACAAAAAAGGCTGAAATGTAAAAACATGTGGAGTTCCTTCTTTTAGAAAGACAGCAGCTTTTCTTATCTTATACACCACATCTAAAGCAGTGTATTTAACTGCTACCCACTTGTAAAAGGTTGCTAATCTTACTAGCAGTGTGTAAAATACTGTATTGAGACCAGTTTGACAGAGAAACAAAAGAAGTTATAATTGAATGAGATGAGTGAATGAGTCGTAGTATAATATATCTGATAGCCTAAGAGCAGAACAATTGTTTCTTTATCATTGCTAACTTATTTGGAGCCAAGCTGCCACAAAAACATGACAGTGTATTTCTGCTGCACTGGACAGAATTCATTATGCCTGCGATGGCTTGCAACAGGAAGCAAAAGGAAGAGGGGGACGAGAGCATTAGCTTAGCATCTATCCGCTGGCTAATGGTACGTGCGGTTTCACCAAACTAAAAGCTCACCAAGGGAACAGCTGTCTCTGGCAGCTGCCCTCCAGAGGCCCCATACTGAGCTCTGCACTACACTAATGGAGAGAAGAGATTGTAGTATCTCTAAACAGCCTATATGATTAAAGAGAAGTAGGCAGTTTGAGTAATCAATGTTGTTCTGCAACAAAATAGAGTGGTTTCACTCAGACAGACTGAGAATCAAAAGAAATGTGAAAGTGAAATACCTTTACACTTAAAGGTGGACAGCAATATCCACAAATCTATACTCGGTTTATTTTAACGGCATTCATGCTTCAGCAAAGCTAGTGTTTAGTTGTGATTGAACTATGAGATTCCTTCTTTCTAATTTAAGCACTTTGTTTTCTTCATCCCAGCAACAGCAGGTGTTCCTCGATGGGAGTAGCAGCGATGTTACTCTGGAGGTGAACCTTAAGTCATCTGCAGGGGATAATGTAAGTACAGCTTTATATAATCTACATGCATGCAAAAAAATTATATTGGCCACCATCACAAAACTCAGTGTTCATCTGCCACCCATCAGTGTGAAACTCTCTTTAAGCCTTTAATGGGTTAGATGTGTTAAAAGACATCATTCTCACACCTGTATTTTATCCCAAACTGAAGAAATCAACAGCTTCCTTGTTCATCACAACTAATCGGGTTGGCTCCAATGACACCGGGTGCAACAGTGTGGGAGACACATTCAATCCCTTCAACATGACTTCGATGGTGAGACCATAAACTTATCTGCGTAAAAAGGATACAAAAACTAAATAAAACAGAAACAACACGCTTAAGAAATGAGAAATTGCAAAAGCAAAAAAAGTGGAAGAAAAAAGGGGTTGGCCAGGTAGTTTGACCATAAGTTACTTGAAGGAAGTCCAGAAGGGTTGCTGTTTCCTGGCGGTTTGGGGACACATATTGTGTAAGGGGCCAGTCTGAGTCTAATTACAAGTTTCTTTTGACCCTCAGTTTGAAAATTCGTAATTTCACTGAATTTAAGATTCAAAGGCTGCCCTGAAGATGATCAGTTTAAAGTGTAAATATAATAGTACATTTTTATACTTGTAAGGGTATATGAATGTATATAATAGTACAAAGATGCTAAAAACTGCACTAATTATCAAAAATAAATCATCTCAATGACCAAATTATTGGCTTTATATGAAAAAGATTTTGCAAAGGATCATGATAAACTTAAGCCTGCCTAAATAATTGTAATCCTAACATGATTGACATGTGTGCATCTAATAATCACTACATGTTTTTCTCCAAATGGTTACATGTGAGCATATAATATATGTATAAGACATAATATGAACATTTCTTTTACTTAATGGGAACAGTCATGCAATTGGTCAATAACTGGAGAATATTGCTAACTTCTCTCTTCCTCTTCCTCCAACTTCCTCTCAAATCTAAATACTTGCTAGAGTCCTTTTTGTGTATTTATACTATAGACACAACACTAGATTTAGACTCATTGTAGAAAAGGCAGTGTTCAAGTTTTTCCTAACCAGGAACAAAACCAGCCATGGTTACTGTTCGAAAATTGTGGTAAATGTGCAAATCACTTCTTTGTTTCGCTTCCACTTCCAGAGCTCCATCTGTTCTTTAGAAAACCCACTGAGCTGCGTGGTGGGGGAGATATCTGTGAGACACGGCATGGTTAGCCTGACACAGAGACAGTTCTATACTGACAGCATTATTCGCCTCTCCGGAGACAGCACAGGTGAAATGAGTCACCATATGTGATCAGTGATAACAGCAAATACAAAACTTCAAAATCTCCAAAGAAGTGAGTTTACTTTGTTAAGTCTAATTATTCATTATATTTTGTGTGTGTTATTAGTGGTCTTCAGATCTTTAGTGCTGAAGAATGGAGAAAACATCACAGCCTGTGCCGACATCCTCCCTGAATCCCCATCAGCAGCGCAGACGTTTCCCAATGTGACTACATTCAGCCGGTGAGTGTAATTACAACATACTGCATGATGAATACCTTTTCATGTAATCCTAAATCACTCAAGACACTTTAATTGCTTGCTGGAGGCCATTTGCGTAGACGTTCTATAAAAGTGTTCTGTAAATAGCGCACTGTATAACCCTTTTATCAATGCTGTATGAAATAGTTGTTGTTCAAGTGTTTGTATAACGTTAAAGTGGATGTCGGTGTCTTTATGTCCAGGTATGACTTCCGAAACAGGGTCGCTGACGTACTGCAGATGAACCTGGCAAGAGTTACTATCTTGCCCACATCTCCTCAGTCTGTATCTGGGGGAACATGTCAGCAAGTCAACTTCATGATATCTGGTAAGGCAGAAAAAATGTAATCAAACTTCCATATTTGGCAACCAAAAAAAAGGACAACACAAATGATGTGAGAAGATGTCATAATGTCAATATTAATACAAATTTTTCAGTGAAGTTTATTGAAGAAATACAAAGTACACTACAGCCTCTGGTAGGCTGTAATATCAGAAAGTTGTCTTTTACAGGTGTGTCTTTGGCAAAGTATGTTAGGAATTCAACATTGCATGTCTTCTGCTTCATCAGATGATTTGAAATAAAGACAAACTGAAACTTTTCACCACAACAATAATGATTATTTTATTATGAACACAAAGAACTTTAGCTGATGTTTTCAAACAGGCTATAAGTGTGATCTACCAGAGCATTTTTATTATTTTGAAAATTTAATTCAAATACTTTAGGTCAATGTGTGTCAGACTCTCCAAGATTGACAATGTCAGTCGTGGATTAATGTGCTTCTAGCATTTATTTTTTGATTTATTCCCGACTTGTGTATCGTGAAGGAATTCGGTGTCACACCAGCAGTTACTCGATCCTTAGCCGGAACATGACGGTTGTAAATGAAACGAAATAAGAAGTAATCTGTGGTACATTTTATGCAAATACAGTAGAAAAATTTCCTGGTTGTTATGAATTGCCTGGCAATCACATTCTGCAGGAGTTCCCCTGGAAAGCTAAGCCACACTCTGGGAACTCACATGCATCTTCTGCTTCATGAGATGATTTAGAATGAAAAAGCCGAAACATTTTTCCCTGCTTTATTATGACCACAGAGACATTTAGCTGATGGACAACTATTAAACAGGCCAGCTAATTATCGGGGCATGTTTATTATTTTGACAATTTAATGAAGATATTTTGGCCCAAATAACATTGCGTGCTTCAAACAGTCAAACTTCAGACTGCAAATGTACATTTTTTATCATATTTTATTGTAAATATCTGACATATAAAACCTGAGTTAGTGTTTGGTTAAGAGACATAATACATTTTCTTCACCATTCAGTCCAAAACATTTGCACACATTACAGCCTCAAAGAACTCCTCACCTAGAACTGATCTAGAACTACTGCACCACCCAGGTACCAAGTACTTAAAACAATGTGTTTGATATAATTCATTTCCTGTTGCCTGGCTGTTACATTAGACTTTTTCCATTCTTGTTTATTATTTCATATTTTTGATCTAATATTATTTGATATATGTTATGATTTTATAATATATGTATATATTATTTATATGAGGGGGCAGTGTGAGTCATATGCCTTTGTCCCCGAGTGTTCCCTTGTTCCTATTATCAATATTAATGTTAGTCTTGTGTGAATGTTACAGCATCTATGTCAGTAAATGGTTCAGCTGCTTTAGACTGGCCAAGCTTTTTGTCAGGACATCGATACAATGAACAATAATGGGTATTGAAAATCTTCAGAAAACCTGAAATAATGAAAAGTAATTTGAGACTGGAATTGAAGTCTGGGAGTCTCATTTTCTGTCCCTTCCTTTGTCCCAGGGGGTAACAGAGGAGAATTTGTAGGCAGCTTTCACACACTATAGCACAGGACAGGCATTTATACTCTCCGAGGTCTCCTAAAAGGTGAAGAGTTTACTATTCCAATAATTCCACACAAGGCCACCACTGGATCATTTTTATTAGAATAAAAAGATTAAGTTCTTCAACTGGCTTACGGAAATTGCTCTCATGGCATCATTTTCTGATTCAAGCCAAAATATTGAAAGGGCATCCCTTTTGTCACCCAAGTGACATCAAGAGAAACATAACTTTCAGTACAACAAAGATTCACATTTCATAATAACCCATTGAACTAGCAGTTTCTGTGAAGTATAATAAAACAGTGAAGCTCTAAGTATGCTAAGTACATTGGTATATGTGTAAGTAAGCACTGCTACTTTGTCTGTATGCTAAAGGGAATGTGAGCACTGACCTGCTGAGCTCTGTCAAAACCAGTGAGAAAATGGGCGTCTTCAGAGAGTCTGACATATGTACAAGTAAGTTCATTTTATACTGTTCTTAAAGCTTTGACTATGCTTTAAATGTCTTTTGGTAAAATGAAATTATCGATGTATTTAGACAACATTTAGAAGGACACTTTGAAGTCCTTTTGTACAATCCAAACAATAAAATAATGCATAACACCTGAAAAACCTGGAAGCCATATCAGCTATTAATAGGGACTGGAACTGAGAACCAAATCTTGTAGAGAATCAGTTCCCAGTGGTTCAGTTCCTTGGAAATCACAAGTCTGATATCACTTAACGTTTCCACTTACAATCAATCGGCTGATTTCAGTTCGCATGCCAAAAACAGTGGCCCAGTCAACAGTGTGGATATGGACATTACATTTATTTTTAAAAAAGGAAAATAGCATGGCGCTTTGCTAGCATGCTAATGCTAAGCTAGCCAAGAACCAGAGTGATGCTAAAGCTGAGTGAATTCCGACCCCAACCCAGCAAATAACCTGAAAACCTGAACTTTAACAGGTAACAAAAGCAGTGATGAGCAGTCAGGCATGACTGACAACAATTTCTGCCTGTTCAAGTCTCTTTGTGCTAGTTACCTTACAATATAAAGTGCCTTGAGGCGACTGTTGTTGTGATTTGGCACTACATAAATTATATTGAATTGAATTGAATTGAATTGAGTTTTCATCTGTGCTCTGTGCTGTCAGCTGTAAAAATCTAATATTTGCAGTCGCAGTTCGTGTTTTCAGTGATCATTGTTAGTCATTAAAATAACCTGTGAATGCCTTTCTAATTTCTTATTAGGAAGTCCAAGTCCGAGTCCAAGTCCAAGCCCAAGCCCAAGCCCAAGTCCAAGTCCAAGTCCAGCCCTCACACCATGGACTTTTCTTCTTGGCTTGATGTTTGCCTTCGCCTGTCTGCTGCCTTCAGCAACTTATTTATAGCCCAGAGACTCAGCCACACCTTGCACCGTCAGTGGGGTTACATGACCTTAAAAAGATTGTAAATAGAATGTCTGTCAAATGGCACAGTGATCATCAAGCGAATAAACACAATCTGTTACATTGAAAAAAAATTCAGTCAATGAAGAATTTCCCTTTTTCATTACTTTTATAAAAATATAAAATATAAATATAAAAATAATAATGGTAGGTAACAAGGCTTAGGTAACAAGTAAGAGTTTAATGTTTAAAAATTTCTGCAAACTAGATTTTTTTTCCTATTTATGTCATTTGGTTTCTTAAATGGGTGGGTGGTTTTATTGTATCTTCTGACCTCCTAACTTTGTTCTTCATGTATGCACTCTCCAAATACCCATGTGAAATTTTGTGTATATCTTGAAAATTGTGAATAAAGTACAATAATGTTTGGATGCCTTGTCAGTTTCCAGAGTAGATGTGTTTAAATTGCAGATGCAGTTTTTAGCTGGACAGTAATTCTGTTAAGATTTGCAAAATAAGATTTTTAAACTTTTTCAATTCATTCCAGCAAAACAAAGCTCCAAATAGCTGCAAAATGTCTAATGATTAGATTAAATAGACTGCAGTGTTGTTCCTTTCATTAACATGGTGTCCAGGTAAAGTGCATATCACTTTTCCACCCATTTCCTCACCCTTTTCCACACATTCAGACAGTTTTCAACACGTGAGCATCACACGAACTGTCTGGCTCAAAAACCACATGAATTCCTGCTAAAACTAAAAGATGATGATCACAAAGGGCAGAAACTGACACTTAACTCTTTAAAAATATATATTTTTTAAACAGTTTAAAGGCCATGCAATCAACCTCAAGTTTCCATCTATGTGGGTAAAAGACTGAAAAGATTGCACCAAAATAATATGCAGTATATCAATCCTTTACACGGTCAGTACCAAACCTTTAAAATGGACTCACTCACAACCTTGCTGTCTTTTTTTTTGCAGTCATTTATTTTTCTTAAAATTGTATTGTATCATTTAAGTTTTTCAAAGTTTCAAAAACTCCCCCAAACTGTACACATCAAATATGATACACTAGGTTTTAAAGTGTTAACTGAGAGAGGTAAAATGATAAAATAATCCAGAAAAAACACATTACATAAAAGTTATAAATTGGTTTGTCATGGAGTGAAATAAACATTTGATCCCCAAGCAAAACATTACTTAGTACTCTGTGAAAAAGCACAGCAGTAGCTGTGGGGTGGCTGTAGCTCAGGAGGTAGAGCAGGTCATCTCCTAGTCAGAAGGTTGGTTGCTCTAGTCTGCATGCCAAATATCCTTGGACAAGATACTAACCCCCAAGTTGCTCTCTGATGCGGAGCAATATTGTGTGACTGTTAGATAGAAAGCACTGACATAGAAAAAGCATAGCAAAAAGTGCTTGTACAAATGGGTGAATGAGACAAGTTATGTAAAGCGCTTTGAGTGCTCAGATTAGAAAAGCGCTATATAAGAACCAGTCCATTTACAATAAAACATATCTTGTAGTTGGTCAGCAGGTTTGCACACATCTCAGGGGAGATTTTTACCCACTCCTCTTTATTTATGTTTTTTCAGGGTCCTGTACCCATCAGACAACCGGCCACATCTAAGCAAACAACATATTATAAATCAAATTTTATTCCATGTGAAAAGACAACAGACAATAGAAAATGTAATAAACAAAAAGGCAACAAGACTGTAAAAATGATTTTTCTTCTTTTTCTTCTATTGGCTGCTTCCTTTAGGGCTCATCACAGCTGATCATCGGCATCTATCTCACTCAGTGACAGTACCTCACGCTATCCCGATCTCTGTTCTCTGTCACCGTAAGCCTCTGTATGTCCTTTGTCACTACATCCATGAATCTTCTCAGAGGTCTCTCTTTTCCTCCTGCATGTCAGCTCCATATTCAATATCCTTCGTCCAGTATGTCCACTATCCATCCTTAGCATACCCAAATAATTACAACTTTGTCTCCAAACCACTCAACCTGAGCTGTCCCTCGGATATACTCATTTCTAGTCCTGTCTTTGTAAAACACCACCATCACTCTTGCTTCTTCTGTCACAAACCACCCTGAGATTCATCTCCAAACACTCCACCCTGTGCACACTCTATTCTTCAACTTTCTTGTACAAAGATATATAAAAATGATAAAGATCGATAATTTAAACCCATAAAAGAAATAGAAACCTTTAAAACTAATAATAAACGAATACGAATGATTAAAGCCACAACTTAAAACCAAATGAATTGAAATGAAATGAAGTGAGCTAATGATATATTAGATGCAGGCTGATCATCGTGTATATTTGTGTGCTTGATTCAGTTCTCTCACATGTAGCCTTTCACTTACTTTACATACTTTGATTCTTTTCGCACTCTCAGAGATCTACTGCGTAGACACCGTCTTAAATATTAATGAAATGGTATTTCGTTTATGTGTTTGCAGTAGAGAGTGCATGAATTATTCACAGAGGAAGAGGCGAGTCTGGATCCCGCTACGTCTACTGGAAGAAGCTACAGTCACGTGACCGCAAACGTCAACAACGAAATGGCAGCCTCCTGTTTTGTAAATTAACACAAGGTCCGAGCTGGTTAAAAGAGCGCTTCGATTTTAAATCTGAGTGTTGCGTTTTCAAGGCGAAACCACCGGGTGTGTATTCAGCATTTCACTGGCTGCATGTGGGGGGCTACTTTACGTTTTATGGTCGCTAGCTGCGGATTGAAATGCTAGCGTTTTGTTTCAAGGCGGCTCAGAGCGAGTACAGAAGGCTGTGGACTGTTTTCAAAATGAGGAAAACGACCAGTCCGCCCACGCCTGTAGTATTGTGTGTTGCGAAAGCTGCGAGAAAAGCGCTTCCTTTCAGCTGTAAAGCTGGATAATTAGCTAGCAACTTTCCTAGTATTCCACCGGTGTGCTACCACACCCACATGTAAATCCATCGCCGATACTCGGAATGAATTAGTTATTTGTGTGTTCTGTTTGGCCTTTTCAAGGAAAAAAAGTGACGCCTTGATGGAAACAAAAGTCGGCTACAGACTCTGCGTTTGTCTGTTTTATTACTTTTTAAAAACACAGTCAAATAAAATAATTGGATTTTATTGAGAACATTAACTAGCTAGTGGTTCAGATAGTGAATGCAGCTGATTCATTTCATGTCAACTTGTAAACAACAACCGCACGCTGAGCTTCTAGCCAATAGGAGACCTCATCGATGTAAAATACTGCTACCTGATTGGTCGGTTTGTGGATTCTTTTTACACAGCCTCACACTCAATGTGGAGAGTGATGGGGGAATCCACTGCTGTAGGTGATTATTGTAGTGCAAAGGGTCACACAAATGCCACCTCAACCCAGTCAGCTTATTCTTTTAATATTTAACTCTGACTTCAGTAACAGTTGCTTATTCAGCATACTGCAGCAGAATAAAGGTCCAGGTGTGGCCTGTGACTTTGAGCTCCACGTGAATAGTTGGGTAGGTTGTCGTCAGTCTATTCAGTTTCAGTCATCTGAGTTCAACATGCCGTCCGAAAAGTCAGGTAATCTCTAAAGAACCACATCTGTGTTTTGGAATTGTACCAGCATATCTGATTACCTATTGAGTACTGGTGTATCAGTGCTTGAGATCAGTGTTTTTGGACACTGATCGGTGCTTTGATGAGAAACTAGAGCCTATCAGATGTATTTATCTTATGATGCATTTTGAGATTGCTTTTTTTTTTTTTAAACTATGTATGTTTTCATTCAGACCTTGGTGTTAGGCTGTTGTTGGTCTGTGGTAGCACTTAAAAATATGTTTAAGAATACCAATGTAAAGTTTTTGTGCAGGTAGAATTTTTTTTTTTTAATTTTAATGTTTTCTCTTGACTTCTTTCAAACATATCTCCTTTGCCATTCAGAAAAGGCCATGTCTCCAAAGATAACTGGGGAGCTGCTCAGGCAGCTCCGTCAGGCAATGAAGAACTGTAAATACTTATCTGAGCCTATACAGGCCTACATAATCCCATCTGGAGATGCACATCAGGTAAATCAAATCACATTTACTACAATTAATATGTTTGCACGACCCGTTAGCAAGACACATGGAAAATCTCTCAGCTGCTCCTCTTACTTCTGTCACTTCTCTAATTTCCCTTCTCACTGTGAACTCAATTCACTTCTTAATTTACTTCTCATGGTCTTGTCTGACCTTTGCAACTGATTGTAGCCCTTTGCTCATTACACTTCCCTAACCCTGCCCTTTTCTTCTTCATGCACATGACTAGCAGCGATGGTGGCAATTAAAATGTCTGTTGGGTGGACGGCCACTTCACAGTGATTATTAATGAAGCTGATTTCTCCCGTGTCCCTGTGACTTTCAGAGTGAATACATTGCACCGTGTGACTGCAGACGTGAATTCATCTCTGGATTCGACGGCTCTGCAGGTTTGTATTGCTTGTACATGATTCCCATTGCACACTCAAGTGTAGGTATAAGCAATCATTTTCTCAGTAAAAAATCTGGAACATTTGATAACTCAGAATGATATTTGATATGTCTTGTTCAGACTCAGGTTGCTAAGCTGGTTTGTTAAGGGTAAAGCAGAACAAAAAACACCAGTGCACCTAGTCTCATGTTGAAAAGTAGTTTTCTTTCCCATTAAAGGCTGTGAACTTTCAAGAAAGGTGTTTTTTTTTTTTTTGTTTTTTTTTAATGTAAGAAAACACTGTGGAAATCTTGCCTTCTGCCCTGACATAACCACAGTTTTACACGAGACAAGAAGAATTCACTCTTTCTCAGGCCGCTTATACCTCTGAAATCACAGCAGTGAATAAACCTTATATGTTGCTTTAGAGAAATGAATAGATATGCTTTTTGTTCAAATAAAGCCAAGTAGCCAAAAGAAAGTGCTGAACAAAATTTCTTCCGTACTTTGCCATTCAGGCACAGCCATCGTTACAGAGCAGCATGCTGCAATGTGGACTGATGGCCGATACTTCCTGCAAGCCAACCAGCAGATGGACAACAACTGGACCCTGATGAAGATGGGTAATGTCCACCTTGGTGTTTCAGTGATGAAAAAATATCTCTCTAAGTAATGTTACATAAAGTACAAACACCAACGGATCTTTTTTTTCTCATTTTAAAAGTTATATTTAACTACATGTGCTTTTAAAGTTTGAGGCTCTCTAATGGAGCAACTGCACAGGCACAACATGGACATTTAGATCTGTCACAGCATGAGTAATAAGGCTTGAGTCACAGCTAGACAATAAGTCAGAATGTTTTTTTTTTCTAAGACTGGAAAAAGTGTCCCAAACTTGAGTTTAGACACTATTTGTGTCCGCACCGAGTGTAGACACACATACATTTTAGTATTCCATCTTCCACATTGGTATGAGTCATTTATATTATACATTCGCATGTCTTGAAGGTGTCATAAACTGATTTTAATAATCATATACAGGGCTGAAGGAGACACCCTCACAGGAAGACTGGCTGATCAGTGTTCTTCCTGAAAACTCAAAAGTGGGAGTAGATCCATGGATCATTGCTGCTGGTAAGCTACAGTATCATATTCATGTTAGTTCAGTGAATTAGCATTGCAAGCTTTACTTGGAAAACCGCTCATGCTGCAGTGATGCAACCGAGGCAAACAGAAATATTACAGTATGCAACAAGAGTGCATGTCTTGCTTAAATAACGTGAATCTAGAGCTTGTGGGATTTGAACATTTCTAGCTCATCTTATTAGATTTTAACTTGCACAAAAAATGGAGGAATTTGTAAGCTCTCAGACAAATACACTTGCATTGTGTTGTAGAGTAGAGGCAACCTGCAAGCGTCTCCACTTCAGACCCACAAATCACCCAAAATAAATAAATAAATAAAAATTCAGTTAGGATCTGTATAATCAGAAGAATATTGTTTACAATCGATGGCCATTTCTTTTTAACTTCAAATTTATATCAATAGCACAGTATAGAAGAGCACACATGGTTGACAACAGATAAGACATCATCTAATGCCCACATGGAGATAAATAAAGTTATCTGAATTGTCAAAAACCGAATGAAAGGACAAGTTTGGGTGGATGTGGGTTGCCAAGCAGCTCGCAACAACTGTAAGTAGGCTAAAATGACTTAAACAGCATGACCTTCATGAGATTAGCTGGTTGGACTATGAAACTATGCATGCTGGCTGATATTTAAATCACCTGATCTGCTGAGATTACTGCAGAGTGGGACACTGTTGCCCCTATGAAGTAACACTGTTTTTGTTTTTTATTTGGTATTTGTGCTTGTTAACAAATCTCATGTTGTGTTTCAGACCAATGGAAGAACATGTTCAAGGCTCTGTCCAGTGCTGGCCACTCGTTGGTAGCAGTGCAGGATAACCTTATCGATGCCGTCTGGCCGGACCGACCAGAAAGACCCAGCACACAACTCCGCAGCCTGGGATTAGACTTCACTGGTCAGTGCAATTAAATAGCATTAAAACCATTTTACATGTAGCCTCTTTTTATTTTTAATAGTAGCTAATTAAGTGTTTGTCTGAGAAAAAAAAATTGTGTAATACTTTTAGAAATCCCACTTGCACTATTATACTGTGCAGATAATACTGCAGTTAACACTGATCCACAGAATCTAGACACAGTTTAATGGCCCTTTTAATTGTGTTTCCAGTCTTCAGTAACTAGATGTATAGGCATTGGATGAAACAAACTTTGTGTGTTATTTATGCTTTGTGTAGGTATTTCCTGGCAAGACAAGATCACAACGCTGCGAGCCAAGATGTCAGAGAGGAAGATCACCTGGTTTGTTGCAACAGCACTGGATGAGATTGCGTGTACGGTTAAGTATTCCTATCCTGCTCCTGAGTGCAGTTCAGTTAAGCTCTTCAATGTGCATAATTTAAATATTACTGTTCAATCAATCAATCAATCAATCAAGGCTTTATTCGTCACATGCAGTGATGAATTCGGTACATGATAACAAGCAGAGGACACATGTGCGAGTGTCCCTTTAGATTCAAGGACCTCAGTGTTCACCATGCTTTATTTGCTCTTGTTTCTGATTGTCCTGTTTATTAGATGAAGACTTATTTTGATTGTCAGCAGGTAACATTTAGGCTGGATGGCTTCAACCAGCAGATTATAGTTGTAGATTATAGAGATGAAACCTGTAAGGATGAATGACAGTTTAATAATAACACTGATATTTTACACCACCCACTTCATACTGAGTCATTGTTTCATGAGAACTAAAGTATTCATTGCTATGTGATGCATCACAATAGAAGGAAGAATAGTGTGTTTCTTTGTTTTGTTTTTTTGTTTAATTTTTTTAATCTGTCATCTTATTGTTTTGTTTTCTCAGGGCTTTTCAACCTTCGCGGGGCAGACATTGAGTACAACCCAGTTTTCTTTGCATATACCATTGTGGGATTGAATACAATAAGGTGACGTCCAGTATGATGCATCAGTAGTTATGAATTTGGACAAACAGCGCTTTACTGTAAAACTTAGACAGTAGTTTGTACAATTTGAGAGACGTCAGAATAACTGAAGGTGTGCATAACATAACGTACCTATCTGGACTTTGGACAAAATTTCAAGTTTATGTGCATTTTCATTGTGTTTGGTGCAATCACATCTGTTAGTGCTAATAAATTGGACTCCACAATGCACTTGAGGACATCTAAAAAATAATTGTATGCAACCAGATTGTTTACTATATGTAGTGCGATATGTACACTGTATGTATTTAGTACCTAGTTGAGGGCACATCCAGTAGATTAAACCTCCTAAAGCCAGAGGAACAGGGTTTCCTCCTGTGTTAACCATTTCACTTTTTTACTCAACAACCCTTTCCTCTCTGCAGGTTTTTTGTGGACCTCAAGCGTCTTTCTGACCCTGCAGTGAGAGAGCATCTGCAGCTGGACTCCCCTAGCAAACCTGAGCTGAGCATCCAGACATTTCCGTATGAGTCGGTCTACACTGAGCTCCAGGCCATCTGTGCTGCTCTTGGCCCGAAGGACAAAGTGTGGATTTGTGATAAAGCCAGTTGTGCTCTCACACAGGTCATCCCTAAGGTGAGAGAAATGATTAATCAAGAGGGAAATCATTACTTGAGTCACTGCTAAATTTGTAAGTTTGCTCCCTTATGAAGAAGTGAACGTGCTGTAATTCATGTGGTAGTTTCATTTGAACAGGAAGAGACAGAATATCGACCGCAAATCCAAAACAAACACGTTACATAAAAGTTATAAACTGATTTTCATATCAGAGAGTGAAATAAGTATTCAATCCTCAAGCAAAACATGACTTAGTACTTGGTGGAGAAATCCTTGTTGCCAAGCACTGAAGTAAGACATCCTTGCCAACCAACCATGAGGCAATGGTCATTTTGTATGTCGTCCACTTCTGAATAATCGTACCAACAGTTCCAGGCTCATGCAGGTCTAAAATCTTGTCTTTGGCATCCTTTAAAAGCTGTTTGGTCTCATAAATTCAGCAGTGATCGTTTCCTCACTGTATATATAAATAGTTCATATTTAGAGGCTCATCGTTGGCTTCTGGTGTTCACAAAAGAAGATAATGAAGATTTTAAAAAACCCAAAACAAGCTGGATTGCATCTAGGTCATATCTGTTTACACAAATATGAAGAAGTAGTATCTGCTTTAAATAGTAGTATCTGGTTGGTAAAAACATACCTGAGTACTTTGTGGCTCAGTGGTTATTTGTAAATGGCAGAGAGTTTTTACAGTTTAGAAAAATGTTGCCTGTCAGATTCCACTGTCTGTTTCCTTGTGCCTATCAGATGACACATTCTCAGATTATTGGGTCAGATTTTTGAAAACATGCTATGTTTTAAATTCTCAGAAATAGGACAGAGACCTATAAGATTACAGACATTTAAGTGTCTGGTAGAAATACTCATTTTCTCACCTGCATTAGCAAGCAAAACTTGCAAAATATATTGTAACTTTAGCAAAACTAACAACTCTTAATATGTAACATGAATCTGCTCTAACCTATGTGAAACTGGTTCATTACATTCATAAAAATACAGCAATATAAAATAAATATTTCTCATTTAGTATAAATATATTTAAAAAGTAGTAAAAGAGCTGCATGTTTTTTAATGTTTTCTCCTGATGTTTTTTTTTTTTTTTTTGTGTAAAGACTCACCGAACTCCAATTCCCTACACTCCACTCTGCCTTGCCAAAGCTGTGAAAAATGCCACAGAGATTCAAGGCATGAAAATGGCCCATGTAAGAATCACTGACCCCTGAAATATGTAGTGTAAAACATATTATTGTGGCTATAATATTTTTATAAACTGTTTTTTTTTTTTTTGTGCTTTTACCAACAGATCAAGGATGCAGTGGCCCTTTGTGAACTCTTCGCTTGGTTGGAAAAGGAGGTATCGTATTTTTTTTTTTTTTTTATTGTTGTTGTTGTTGTTTGTTTTGTTTTTTTTATCTTATTTTCATGCATGCATCTCTAGAATTTTCAATTCTGGCTTCAATTCAATTTAATTCAGTTCATATAGCACCTAATCACAACAACAGTTGCCTTGTATTGTAAGAGAAAGACCCTCTATAATACAGATTTTCACTTACTCTCATCTTCCAGGAGACGTGGTTTTTTTTTTTTTTTTTTTTTTTGGAGGGGTTTTTTGCAATTCATTTTTTTCACTGTGAGTGTAGGAATGCTATGGTCAGATGACATTTTGTCATGAGCTTTAACATCTTCCTTGTTGTCTCCTTGTTGAATTTCACATGCATTGGTTTTGTAATTTTACAGATTCCAAAAGGCAACGTGACTGAAATATCTGCTGCTGATAAGGCAGAAGAATTACGTAGGTGTGTTTTGTTTTGCTTTTTTGTTTAACATAACGTTGATCAAGCTCATCCAGTTTAGCTTCAACAGCTTCCTTCTTGGAAAGGATGTCTTTAAAAGATGCTGGTCCAGTTCCAATCTGCATCCTCCCTCAAGTGTAACTCTATGCAACTGAAAGCTTTTTTAATTAAATGGTAAGGTAAAAATAGAGCACAAACCTGTCTATATCAGAAACAGGAGCCTCTGTCTACCATCACATGGATGGATTAAGATCACCTATTGTCACTTATCTGAAACTGGGCCGAATATGTTTTAATTACAAGCAAGTGTTTACAACTGTATTTCTAAAATGCGTTCACTTCTCTAAACTCTTTTCTTCATCCTTTGCTATAAATGCCAATATGATGGAAAAGTAAAATATAATCACAATATGAAACCACTTTGAAAACAACACAAGTCATGTATAAATATGGGCAAAATGTTATATATATATATATATATATATATATATATATGTGTATATATATATATATATGTATATATATATATAATTATTGTAGATTAGTCCATCATATAGGATGCAAAACAGGTGCACCTTGACTGAATGTTGTTAGTGAACCTGTACTGATGCAAACTTACGGTGCAAGTTCAATAAAACACTAAGGAAAAAACAAAATCACACAAAAATGTGAAGGGTGTGCACTGTGGCACGCTGAAAAGAAGCAGAGGCTTCGTCGGTTTTGCGACGGGAGAAAATCTGTGTTGTACTGTAATTGCAATATTAATATAATACTGTAGATACAAGTTTTCTGTTAGATGTTTACTGTTTTGCTTTTTATTTCTGTTGTGTTTTGTGTGCTTTTTTCTTTTTTAGCATTTTTTCTATTTGTTGCCATTTACTTAAGTTTCAGTGTACTTGAATTCTCACGGTCACTGTGCAACCTTGATAATAGTTTTTTTTTTTTCTTTTTCTTTAAACCCACTCAGATGTAAGGCTATTTGGTTTGAAGCCCCTTGTGTAAACTTGCAGAGTAAAAGTGTGCAGAGCACAGACTGGTCACAGCTCCCTCTACTGGACATAAGAGGAAAACAAAGTGCTGAAGTTCTGGTATTAAGCTTTTGCAATATTTTTATCCCTCTGGGGGAAAAAAGGTGAAAGTGTCATATGTCATTTAAAAAAATATACTTTTTTTTTAAAACTAATAAATGGCACATTTGCCTTTTCTATAGTAAGCAAAAATAGTGCAAATATGGGAAACAAACTCCCACCAGGTGCTAGCAGGAAGCGCTGGAAGCAGGTGGAGAAGTTGTTATTGATTAAAATGTAGCTGTTTGAGATGATCGGGGGTTTTTTGTTATACAGCAATCACATTAAAAAGAAGAAATTCGTCCATTACCACTTAACCGGTAATTAAGAACTATTCGATGTGGCTACCTTTTGAAACCAAAGCTGTCATCAAGAAACAGTTGCATCTCGGAAAATTAAAAAAAAAAGAAGAAGAAATATTTTGTTTTCTTTTTTAATTTACAATATTTCTCATGGTATAATTATGACTGTCATTAATGCTTACCATTTTCTTGCACTTTTTTCAGTCAGCAGAAAGATTTTGTGGGTCTCAGCTTCCCAACAATCTCCAGTGTTGGTCCACATGGAGCGATCATACATTACAGGTTAGTTTGCGAATAAAAAGTGTATTTGTGTCATTTTTGTTTATTCATAGTTTTAGCATGTATCTGTGATTTCATTTTTTTTTTTTTTTTTGCTTGTAGACCACTGCCTGAGACCAACAGGACCCTCACCGTAAATGAAGTTTATCTCATCGACTCTGGAGCTCAATACGTGTAAGTAAGATTGTTTTTAAATGCTGCAGAGCAGATGTCTTTAGGATATTCAGTTACCTCTTTACGTCTTTTTTCTGTCTTTTGCAGTGATGGAACAACAGACGTCACTCGTACCATGCACTTCGGGACACCATCTGCTTTTGAGAAGGTAAGTTTGTGTGATTGCTCAGAATAAGTCCTGCCACCGGTTAATTTAATTTAATTACACTTAGGTTGACTCAGTACTGTTTATTTACAATGACTATTATATGTATCTTTGTAATATGTGCATTCTTTTCATCCTAGGAATGCTTTACCTACGTACTGAAGGGACACATAGCTGTCAGCGCTGCCATTTTCCCCAATGGAACAAAAGGTGCAGCACTCAGCTCTGTGGTTAAGACTATCCCGATGCTGTTTTCAGTTCACAGATGTTAAAAATGACAATTTTACACCAAAATAGCAAACAAAGTTCCAGATGACTCACAGTGATTAATACTTGTTCTGTCTATTCAGGAATACAAATGTTTTATTTCTACAAGATAAACATTTTGTGGCTCATAACGCAGGCATCTTTTTGGCCAATCAAGCTTGTTTACTTACGATCTTGAACTGTCTTATGCTAAAGGAAAACCTTAGAGAAAAATCATGTTATAATTATATCGCGTAAAAAGCCGGAAGCTGTCACCCTGCCAGGCGACATGGAAGTTTGAAATTATTACCATAGGTGCATCTACTAGTAGGCTAAGAGTTACCACTGGCTGCCACCAGTATTTTATGATCGCTGTGCGATATGACCAATATCTCATATCCCAATATAAGACATCTATCGTCCCGATAACGATATAAATCACAAAAATGTAATATTTTCTGTAAATTCTGTGAATCTCGGGCAGCTCGACTTGCGTGAAGTGTTTCCAGCTGGGCGTGGCGTACCTGGAGTCGAGTGTTTTAACCAATGCATGAAACTATACAGTTTTAGGCCTAAGTTGTAACGGCCGCTGTTTTCTTTGTGAGTATTTATTACACAGCGTGCTGCGGGGAAAAGTCTGTTCTAACGTTTGAGTCTAAGGTTTATTTCTTAGCACCTGACGGCTCTTTTTTGCTTCTCATCCGTAAATACTCTGCATACTCTTTCACGTGATTCGGTTTATTTCGAAAAGTCTCAACAGGATCTTGAACTTTATTGTGAAAGGTTTATGTGGAAAATAAACAAGCGGACACGAGGTGGTTTTACCGTCGCTGTTGCTAACGACAACGCATAAAAACAGGCGCTTGCGGGACCACGAGACAAACGATAGCGTAAAATGAAACGATAGATGTTTTTATGTCGTCATCCGATATATATCGTTATATCGAACAGCCCTAATCATACACTCAGTATTTTAACTAGGAAAAAAAAATCAAAATACATCCCATCATAAATCCATGCGCACATTTTTTTTTCCTGACATGCACAAGCACAGAAGTAAAAGACCTTTGAAATTTTGCGTTGAAATGTAGAAAATAATCCAGATCTAAACCTCTATTCCTTTACCAGGCCACCTCTTGGATTCGTTTGCCCGTGCAGCCCTGTGGGAGTCTGGGCTGGACTACCTCCATGGTACAGGTCACGGGGTGGGCTGTTTCCTCAACGTTCATGAGGGGCCCTGCGGCATCAGCTACAAAACCTTTGCAGATGAACCGCTGGAGGCTGGCATGATTGTCAGTGATGGTATGATCTACTGTATGTAATGGATCATAAAATGAAGAATCTGTTGCATTTGCAGTGTTTACAGAGCGGCTGTTCGATTAATAAATGTCCAGTTATTCAGAGAAACCCCAGCAGCAATTTCAGGAAAGAGCTAAAACAATAAATACCGCGAGTACACTGGAAATGAAACAAAGTCAATAATTAATTGACTTTTTCCATTAACCTTCTATTTTTTTCTGTGATATAATACAGTCAAAAACTGCTACATCATTGCAAGTTAAAAGAGGAACCTGTAGTTTTTCCAGAGATTGAAAGAAAATCTTTAAAAAAAAAATATCCAAATTTAACCTCCTAAAAACCCAAACTCTTTCATGGCATGCATTTTTAATTTCTCTTTGATATTTGGGCTGATTGGGATGAATGTAAAAACAAAGAATTACTTCTTTTTTTTTTTAAACAGGCTTTTGTTTCTGAGAAAAAACAGATCCACATATGAGGACATTCACTTTTTGATATATTAGTGGCAGTCTAAAGTCCTCGTAAGTGGATATCAGGCACTTGTAGAGCAAAATGTAGTATTTTAGTCTAGAAAACCCAAAATGTGATGTCCACATACGTGGACGCCAGGTCCTACGAGGATAAGTCTACCAAAGCTCAGCTGGCTATAATTTGTGTGTTTGTGTGTGTTATTTCTTTGTAGAACCTGGATACTATGAAGATGGATCTTTTGGCATTCGTCTGGAAAATGTGGTCCTTGTTGTAACAGCTAAGCCCAAAGTACGTGTTAAAACAGGTCAAATGAATGTTCAGTGATGCAGTAGATCAAATATACAATTTTTTTTACACATTCTCTAAATATCTATAAGCCATTATAACAATTAAGATGTTCTTTACTTTTAATTCCTAGCAAAATAATGAGATGAATTAATGATGTTTTTGTTTTTCTGTCTGTATGTGCAGTACAACTACAGAAACAGGGGTAGTCTGACATTTGAGCCTCTCACTCTGGTTCCCATCCAAGTGAAAATGATGAATACAGAGCTTCTCACTCAGAAGGAGGTAAGGTTTTGGTACTCGGATAAAAAGAAAAATCTGTATATGTATACTCGGAGTTTATCACAGTTATATATGTGGTAAAAACATCAAATTCTGCACATCCAGTATTATCAGCTTTTTATTCTGTACGATGAATATGAACATTCTCAGCTTGCAATGTTATTGAAATCCTGTATTACATTATGCCGTGTATATGTGGTTTGACTCTTGGCTCTCCTCTCCTGCAGCGGGACTGGGTGAATGAGTACCACAGGAAGTGTCGGGAGGTGGTTGGAGCAGAGTTGGAGAGGCAGGGTAGGCAGGAGGCATTAGAGTGGCTGATCAGAGAGACCCAGCCGATCATCTGAGGACCAACTCTTGTGCACCGATCATTTTGCCCAGGATTACTGTTGATTGCTCTGCAGTGATAATCGTTTGTATTTTCTCATGTTTCTCCATGTCTCACACCCAGCTTCTTTTGTAAAGCACATTTCATCAGCAGTTTTATTAAAGATCTGTCAAAAGCAAGAAGCACTTTTATATGCTTACTGTTTTTGTGAGGGGAAATAACTTCTGATGAACTAGTAACATATATTGAGTGTTCATGAAACATATGGAATACATTATTCAGACTCTTTTAGAGCAAAAGAAATCTACAGTAGTAGTAGTTCTGAGGAGTGTATCACAGACTACTGAGTATAGGTTGTACAACTGATGTAGTGCCCTTCACATCTTGGTGAGAAGTTTTCATACACATAGCTGGAGGTGTCAAACTTCAAACCTTTCAGACTGAGTCAAGTGCCTCTAGCTAATCTTTTTAGAACTGTTTCCCACCCTCTAAAGCTGCATGTAAAATATTGGCGGGTCCAGGACGACACCACTTTTGGGATCACTGGCGAACTCTTGAAACGAGTGAGACAATGAGAGCACCTGTTGCTCCTCTGGTATTCCACTCGCTTTATTGGCTCCCTCCTCATCTTCATCCTTCCCTCCTACGGGCAGCGGGTTACTGTAGATGTAGTAGATCCTGGAGTTGTCCTTTGGTGCCTCTGGTTTCCTGAAGAAGGTGAGAGGGTTGATGAAACTCGTCGATCTCTTCACTGCTTTGACTGCCACGGGATCCTCCGGCTCGCCTCGGGTCACTGCGCTCTCGTATAATTGTGCTCTTTTTGACTGCCTGTTGAACAAAGCAGTAGTAATTACACTGACATGTAACTTTACTTTGGATTACCTGGTCACTCTTTAAGATTATCAGTTTTAATTTAAACAAATATACAATTTCATTCAGCTGTTACCTCAATTAAGCTAGGAGTTGCACATATCTATAAACATGCTTTAGTCCATTAGCCTCACCTGGAACGGTTGTAGCAGACGGTAATGCAGTACAAGCCAGTGATGGCAAGTATACAAAAGGCCAAAGTAATCATCACAACGTTAAACACTTTGATATCTGGGTGGCAGAAAGCAAAGGGGGAAAACAGTTAAACTGTATGATAAGAGTTCTGAGAAATTAACAGAAGAACATTACATACCAAACAGGTCGGAGTTCATGTTCTCGTCTTGCTGCTCCAAAGCTGCGGTCCCGTTCAGGTGGAGGTTCACTGCCGTCGGCACTCTGTCTTGTGCAGATTCACTCATGTTGCTGCCACTGGCATCCAAAACAAGGACTTGAGGCAGTGCTGTAAAACTCTTTTCATTGGTTTATTAAAAAACTCTGCCCATGTGACTGCAACAGCTTGACTGAGTCTTTGTGGAGACCTCCCCTTCTTTGTCAGCCCTTGAGCTGGAGACCCCCTCTTCTGCCTCTCTGCTACTCCCCTTGTTTACTGCTCATTATTCTGTTCAGGTTTCTGGGGGACACAGAGGGGAGGGAGATGCTGATCCCTTTATACTGTTTGTAATAAGCTCTGGGTGATGACCCAGAACCAGTGAGCTTGATTCAAGCTTCCACCACTGAAAGAGGAAGCAACGCAATTAAGCAAATGAAGTAATTTTTTATTGTGCAGTGCAGTGAAAGCATGGTAATTTATAGCAGAATATATATAGCTCCTTTGTGGAAGGATGATTATTATACAAAAGGTGCTTTACAGTTTTTAGTATATAAAATTGCAAGTGTTTCAAATTGCATTTTGTTATCTATTTAGCTTGAATTTGTAAGCATTTAGACCATAAAAAGTCAAAGAAATAGTGGCAAAGTTCTGAGAGTCCCTCCTTACCTTCAAAAGTCAAAGATAATCCTTTTTTCTAATATAAAGAGAGGAAATAGCTGACTTTTTCCTCTCTCTATCACTCTCTCTCAATAATTAGCAAATTAGAAATTCCATCTTACTTTTAATTAAATCTGTAAAGATATGTTCACATCATAGACTGTATGTAAAAGATGCATGGCGCCACCCACTGGTTGTTAAAAGTTAAACAAGTGTTTTTCCTGTTACCATGTCTGCTTTTTGAAAGCAGGCACCATAAGCATGGGGCAGAAACGGAGGAGCATTGCACATTCAATGGTTAAAGAACATTTAGTGCTTCTGAGGTATAGGTACAAACTCTAATGAGTTCTAGTGTTACACAGAAATGGTTAACCCAAAAGTAGACAATCCAGAGGTGGCAGATTAGATAGGTGTTTTATTTGGATGCAGATGGTGGTGAGAAGCTCAGGCTGTGGTGGGACGGTAATAGTCAAGGATGCCCCATGCAGTGGAGTGAGGAAGGCCACAGGAGGAGTTGAACTGCAAAGAGGGGAGCACAGAGGTGAATATAACTTGGCAAGGTGGTCGGCACAGAGCTGGGTATTTTTAGAGGCTTGATGACTGTGATCCTGTGCTGCTGTGGTACTTTTGATCAGGCTCAGGGCACCTGGCCAGACAACCGGCTCCAGTCCTGCAGTCAAGCAAAGACAGAGTATGACAGAACAGCACTAGGAGTGGCAAAAGGATCAGAGTGACCTAAAGTGGATCATAATTGAGAAGTGAAATTAGGCGACGTTTCAGACAAAATCCAAAATTTGGGACACTGATTTCCTTACCTTGTTGTCTGTTATATTTTCACTCCTGGCTTTGCGTGTTTCGAGGACGGTAGTACAGTACAACATAATTAGACTAAACTAAAATCAGTTTCCACAAACTGTCAGGATCCACGGCAGAGTGCTTCCAAAGTGTTTTCAGAGCCAAAGCCAGCAAAAACGCAACAAAGACAGCATTCTCCTTTCTTCTTATGCTTCACTTCACCGTGCAGCGCCACGGAAGATATCATGCAATTATGAGGATCCAATTAAAAGGGGTTTTGTTTCTCTTTGATGAGACGATCTGCCACATGAACTTTTTGAGAATTTTACTTCTTTGAATGATCTTCCTAGAAATCTTTATGCATATTAGTTCTTAGAAAATATAACAACTAAAACAAGAAATTATTGGTATTTGAAAAATAGTGGATAGCTTGCACTGTCAAACAAGGACTTCATGAAAACACTGCTGTCCTAACAAATTCATTAGATAGTTGTGTTTTAGGGTTCACGGCAGCATGAGATCTCAGTGTAGCGTTTGGTAGTTCTTAAAAAAAACTGCTTCCACGACTGGCCAACCACGAACTCATGCAGTGATCGTCTTCTCCAGCAGGTGTCAGACCTCGCCTGTCTGTTTGTACTTCAGCCTGCAGTCACATTACTTATTGAGACTGGCCCTGGCAGTTTAGGGTTGAGTGACAGCTGGGGTCTTTATATTCCAAGTCAGTGCACAGTAAAGAAAAACAAAGCCAGACTTCATTTAACTGATTAGGAAGTATGCCATGACACAGAGGCTCAAATATGTGTTTACTAGCCTCCTAAACTCCTTTTTAAGTCTGTTTAATGTTCGCATCCATTTGAGTTTTTTTCCAGGGTTAAACTGTTTTGATTTAAGGGGCATGTGGGTGGCATTTAGTTGGTAAGGTTTATTTGAGCAAGGCAGTTTTCAGCTAACTCTGTTTGTGGTGACTATCGTGGGAATAAGGCGCAGAATATACCAACTAAATATTTCCCACTTTTACCCAGAACAACCATATTAACACTGTGGAGGAAACTGTTAGGAATAACTACCAAAATAACTTTAATGCTTTTCTTTCATTGTACTTAGGTTATATTAAAGATATGTGCTTGTCTTGTAATTTATATTATAATTATATCATATACCTCTTACATGTAGTTTCTATTTGGTAACAATGTACGACCCCCAAAAAATTCTAACTTAAATTTTTCATATTTTTGAGCTAATAATTTATTTTCAGATCTAGTGGGTGATGTTCATGTTGTTTAAAGCCTTTCACAATAGATGTTTATATGCATTACATTCATTTTGACTAACTAAAGCAAATTCGGAAATTGGATATCGCCAAATGTCTGTGTAACGTTATGTATGTTTATGTATGTATGTATCTATTGCTAACCTTTGGGTAGCTATGTGAAAAATAAATTTCCATTTGTTAAAGGATACTTTCATACTTTCTTCATGCTTTCTTGCTCTTATAAACAGGAGACATTTCAACAAATTCATCTTTTGTTTGCATTTGCAAAAAAGGGCTAACATTACTAATGAAATAATCTGTCTATCACAGTCGAGCAAAATCCAGGCACTTTGATGATAGCATGATCCTGATGAGTTTGTGTGCTTGGTTTGACTTGGAGTGCTGGAAAAGCCTCCTGAGTTATTAAAGATTAATGCTCAGTCAACAAAGAGAGACGTGAATCATCTGGTTTTGTTTTGCACATTATTAAACTGATTTCCAATTAAAATAGTCTCATTTAAACTCTTGGCTTGTTGTCCTTTTTAGAGATGTGTGAGGGGAAAAAAAATAATCACTTACAGGGTACTCAGAAAGTACATCCTCTGTCAAGGCCGCTGCCCTATTTTGTACTTTGAGGAAAGTGATCCAGATCTGCATTAAATTTTCATGGGTTCTCCCCTCGTCCATGCTTCACCTCTGGTAAGTTTCCTGAAATTCATCCTGTTAGTTTTTGCATAATCAGACGGACAGCGAGAAAGACAAACTAAATAGCACTCAACTTTATCCCAGAGTTACTCTTTACATGTAATGTTTCTTTTAAAACAACTCAAAATTATTTTATATTGCCTATATATAACATTTTTAACTAGGAAATTACCTTTCGAAACGCACAAAACAAACATACAGTTAGCTTGATTAAACATGAATCACAAGACAGTAACCTAATCATGAATATAAAGCAAACGTGATTAAAATCATTCAAATAAATGCAAAAAAAAAGTTGTGTTTCCTGAATGCATTATTCCACCCATTTCATTTTATAAGGCACTTGTGTTAATACGCTGCCTTAGGCACTCATGGCCTTTGCCACATCAGGCGGATCAATGGTAAGTGATGCCACTTACACTGGACAGACATTAAGCGCGATAGAGGGCATATATCTGAAAGGATGAGTGAATAAAAAATGTAATGTCACTGTTAATGCTTTCTCCCATGTTCACGGTCCATCCACAACCACCACCTCATTTATCACTGCAGCACACTGTTCAGTTTCTACATCAGAAATTGTACTCCCCCACGCTTAAAGTTCCCTTATCATTAGCTGACTTTTTGGCATTTCTAACCCCGGCAGCTTACAGAGACGGAGCAGGTGAGATTTTGACCTTCCTGTTGAATGTCTTGTAGTTATTAGGCTCGCTGGCTTGAACCCAACGTCCTCATCAAGTTCCTTATTCCCTTTACTCATTTCCTCTCCTCCATTTCTTTTTCTCGCGCCTGTGCACTGGTTATCTTCTGTTTGCTCCAGAATGAGAGTTCCTTTTTAAACTTATTGATTGCCAAAAAGTATATTATATTTTGGCTGAACTTATGTTATTAAGGCCCAGGATGACTGTAAAGATGCTTTTATGTTGTGGAACCATTGAGGTTAACATTTTAAACAGAGGGACTTTTCAATAGAATCCTGAGTTTCATATTTTTCTTTGACTCATAAAATTCATCCAAGTCAATCAATCATCTCTCCTATAATCTTTGTCAAACTCTCCCCGCTCTTTTTGGTGAATTCCTGACCATCCCTCATCACCCAGCCTCACTCCTCCTCACCCCTCTTCACCCATGCTCACCCACTGTGCTCCTCTGCCTCCTCCCCCTCAGTATTTATACAGAGGTTGGTGGGGAATTAGCGTTCTAGCCTGATCCATTTTTTTGGATGTGGTTCAGCGGGAAGGTCCTGACTTGATTTATTACACTTGTCAGTTAAATTTCTGGAGGTGCACTTTAATGCACAGAGGCTGAATAATGTATGCTGGTTGTGTTTTTATATCTCTGATAATAATCAGTGGTCATGCCACTGTGTATGATGACTTCTGTACATGGTGAAAGACTCACCGCTTAAAATTCTTTGTAAAATGGATCATGATTTAGGAGAGGAAACGTTCTGTGTCATGTAGTTTTGGATAAAGTGCACCATATGCATACAGTAAAATTGCATTAAAAATATATGGCTCATAATGTCAAAAGCATACATTGGTTTATGAAATGTCTTTATTTATACGCTAACAAGCAGAAAAGAATCGTCCCCGTGATGGAAATCTAAGTAGAGCTGAATCTACAATAATTCAAAAACTGTTGAAAATGCAATAATTCATTCATGTATATATTCTTAGCTACTATTTTTAGATTTAATTCTTTTGGTTTGATAGAATAAGCAGCCAAAAAAGAATCACACGGTTTTGGAAAATCTTAAAATTATAAGTGATTTAGTGTCAAATATGATCGATACAGTGGTTAGTAGTTAATAACTTTAAATACTGACCTAATGTAAGTTTTACAAGAGCATAAAATTTTTATATGTTTTAATGAAGACATGTATGTGTGTTTATTATTTCAGTCTGAGCTGTTTTTGCTCAGGTCGATTTGATTTACTATTTATGAATCCAGTCAATTAGTATCAGAACTGTTTCCCATGAAGTCCTGGTTCATACTTTAGTGTCTACGATGATTAAGAATGAACTGAAATAATCTGTTGCCAAATACTGACGCTCATTTTTGATAACTCCCAAAACAAACACAACAGCAATGCTGTCAGATGTTTTTACTGTTCTGTGAAGAGGGTTGAAAGTTGAATTTGAGCCCAAATTTGTTATTGTGATAGCCGTTTTGGGCATGAAGCAATAACCTGTTTTGACTGTGAGGAAAACAAAGACAACCTGACCTAATCAAACCTAATCTTACAACACATGTTAGATTCATACTAAAGTAAAAGATTGGAGACTGAATTTTAAATGTGTGATTTAATGGGGCAGGGATAGCTCAGTAGGTAAAGCGGTTGCCCCATGATCGGAAGGTCAGGGGTTCGAATCCCCTCAATGGCTACCCTGAGGTACCCCTGAGCAAGGTACCGTCCCCACACACTGCTCCCCGGGCGCCGCACTGGTGGCTGCCCATTGCTTCACTGAGTGAATGGGTTAAATGCAGAGAAGAATTTCCCCACAGGGATCAATAAAGTATACATTATTATTATTATTATTATTAAAGATGCCTGCTGTCATCACCGTTTTGTCCAATTAAAGCTGAATACAGGATACCGTGGCCCTCAGTGGACGTCTGTGAAACTGACCAAGTAGTGTCACAGAGAGGCTCATGAATTGTGCATGAGTCATAAAACTACATACACACTATTTCCTTGACCTTGTCTGCCCTTTGACCCCCTACTGCACTACGCAGGAAGTGTGCTTTGAGTTCAACAAAGTTCAGTTTGTTTACAAATTGCTAACAAAGACACTAGTGGACTGAAGAATAAGAAACACAGGCTTTTTGTAATGAATACCAAGAAGAAAAACATATGTAATAGAAAGTATTAATAATTTCTAAGTTTCACAATCTCCATGCTTAAAGACCTTAAGATTTACAACAGAGATTTACTCTCCATCATTTATTTTCTCTTTTATATAAAACATGATTTGGCCATAAAACTGTATGTAATCTCTTAATATCTAACAATATCATGCAAGGGTTCCACAAATCTCCACTTTAATTCAGGGCTCTGTTGCGCTCAAGTCTGCATGGCTCCTGGCGCGGTCAAAGGTTTGATGATCACGCAGTAACTCAGGCGAGGCTACAGCTTGTGCCAGCAAGAGCATGAGAATGAGCAAAAAAACCTGTCACCAGATAAGAAATGGTATGTGTCTGCACATTTCTCATTATGTAAAAGTGTGTTTTCAATCAAAATTTAATCAAACAAAATCAACAGTGAAGAAATAATTAGTTTACATACAAATTTTTTTTTTAATGTTTATCTGTAACAGGTTTTATTTTGACTTTAAAGACTGTTAGCGCTTTCTCTAAACATTTTTTTTATACGAGTCTTAAGGTGTTCCTGTGCACACAGGTGTCTTTACTTACTTTGTCTAATGAGATATAAGCCGGGTGTAGAGATGCAGGTTTTGTGGTACAGATTCTTACCATTTCAAAAGAGAGAAATAAATTCCTCTACGGTAAATTTCTGGGGCTTCATAATTTTGCTTCGCAGAAACACAAGGCAAAGAGAAGAGAAACGAGTGAGAACTTGGGGAAAATACAGAAATAGTTTCTTGATATGTTGGCTGGCTTAAGTAAATAAAGACTCCTGTGGTCAGATTTGCAAAGAATGTGAGGGGAAAATATGTTTCCCATTCTGTCCAAAGTGTTGTAATCCAGAAGACAAATGAAAACACCTGTGCGCACCATGTGTTTTAGCTTTACACAAAATTAGCATACAGCAGGCGCTCATTAATCTCTTGTTCAGAAAACAAGCTTCGATCAACTCACTGTAAGCTGTCTGATTTCTTACAAAATGTTACACATCTTGCAAAAATTGCTTATTCAGCATTGTTTTTTGGATTACAACATTCTTTTACTTATGACTTATGATACTAATACCTTGGCTTCATGTACCTGCTGAGTCCAAGTGCAAGGCCAGTACCAGTTTTGAATTCCTCACTGTGGAGAAGACACTAAAAATCATTCTTTTATTTTTAAGGCAGTATCAGGCTTCACTTAAACACCGCTTTTTAGACTTTTTAAAACAAAATGTAACAAATTAAAAAAAAGTAAAAATTGAAAAGACGTATGAACTGTATATTAGTCACCTTGTTGATTTGCACTTATTCCATTTGCAGCTATTTAAGGTTGGGCTAGTGTCTCCTTCCTTGCTCTGTGCACCCACCTCCTGAAATAAAGGAAGATTATGTGTGGAGAAGACCTACACATATAGTTAGAATATGGTGAATTTTTATTATGTAGGGTCACAGAAGGCAATTGAGAGCGAGTCCAGAAAATGCATAATCATCAGAGCTTTTTGGTTACATCAACTCACTTGACCACCTTTTACTATAAGAACTAAAAACTACTGCAAACATAAAAAGGAAACCTGCTGTCATCATGTACACCACTTTGTATTGGTCTTTCACGTGGAATTCCAATAAAATTGATTCATGTTTGTGGCTGTAATTTGACAAAATGTGGAAAAGTTCAAGGGGGCCGAATACTTTTGCAAGCCATTGTAGTTTCCGCCGTGCTGTGTTACTTCCCCTGGTATCAGCTGGTACATTGCTGTCGATGTTTAGTGATCACCTCAATATGAACGCCAGTCTAACTTTTTATGCATCTATCAGGCTAATATCAGATATCGCAGATATTGGACTGATGCAACCAAGTAACCGAGAATAGTTTCTGTAGTTTTATACGAGGCCTTTGAAAAAAAAAAAAAATCCAATGGGAGTACCACTGAACAACCATTTGCATTTCACTTCTATCACTCAAATCAGGAACTATCACCAAGCCAAGCTCATAATTCAGCATTACTGAGATGGACAGTCCATCTCCCACGGCTCATTACTTAGTCTCATCCCACCTCAATACACTGTTGGCTGGACACCAGGAGCCTGTTGTATCTCTGAGAATATCCAGGGCTAATCATTTGCTTGCCAGGAGTAAATACAGTTTGGCAAATGGACTTTGGAGACTGTTTGGAAACTGCAAGACACTTTTGTGTTGGTTTTTGAATTCTCTGAACGGATTCAGTATCTATTACGGATCAGCAAAAAGCCTGGATAGGAAGGAATTTAGTGTTTAAATATGACAAGAAATGTGTTTCAATTTAGTTCAAAGATTGAATGAATTTAAGTATTTGTCACAAAGGGGAAAGAAAGGTCTGCTAATGTTTGTAAAGCACTGCTTCTGGGAGGTATGGCAAGAGGAGAGGATGGATAATAAAAGCAGGCGTTTGTTTCAAGGTCGTAGAAGAGCAAATCACAACTGAATTATAGAGATATACTGATTCATGTAACATGAGAATAAGTGACTCAGATCCATCAAACCCATCGTTTCTATTTACTGTAATGTCTGAGGGAAGTTTTCCAGCTGTCTAATCAATCATAACTGAAAAGCAGGGTGGGGATTTATTTTTAGTATATTTTAGTCATATGATCTGCCACCATATTGTGCCATTTGTGTTAATTTAGTCACATATTAAGTTTAGAGAAAGAAAAAAGTTCCCATGAACTCTTGTTCTCCCTCTGCCTGTATCGCACAGTGGGAAAAGGGATTTCAAAACTGCACATGAGTTTGCAATATAAATATCCTGTCAAGTTTAACAGACTGAGGTAAAAGATGACGAGGGGGAGTTTGTCATTTACTAAATCATCATTTTTAACTGAGTGGCATATATAAAGTTATTCAAAATCTTTTTAAAAAATGGGGGAAAAATGCATTTTAAAAAAAGTGAACATAAAAAAGAAGAAGAATATGTACCACAGTTACGGTTTGTATGTGAATGATTCAGTTTAGTTGGCTTATTAAAACTAGAAAAAGGTATTTTTTCATTTACTGCCCGTGTTGACTGAGGAAGTGCTGCATTTGATCCAGCTGGGCTAAATATCAGCACTGGAAACCCTTATTCAGCCTATATCTAAGTTCTACTCTAAATAAAATATATTTGAAGCAAAAGACTTGTCATTATAATGAGTTTACCTTGATGACCAAAGTGCTTGTGTGGTCTTTTACAGCTTACCCAGTGTGCAATGTAGTTTCATCTTTCAGTTAATGTGGGTATGTCTATTAGCGTTCCGAGCATCCAGTCACTCACTTATGTGTAGGCTCTGCAGGGTCTCACTGAGTCAATCCTCTTATCTGAAAAACCCCATCAGACATCTATTTATCTTTGTATGTGTGACAAAGCAGTGAGGGAGTATAGTTTAACTGCTACTCCCAAAGCTGCTGTTGGCCTAAAGGAGCCTGATCAAGAGTGGTTGCAGAGGCCAGAGAGCCATCCCATGGAGCAGAGAATGGGAAGGCAATAACAGTAGACAAATATTTAACAACTTTAGATTCTAACATGTTAGAGCAATATGTAAGCACTTCACAAAAGGAGATGTGGCAAGCGTGACAAAGGATACTACTTTTCCCTCTTTGTGATATTTCTCTTTACATTTTTCGGAGGTTTCCAAAAATGTTTGTCTCAGACTTGAACATCTTCTTGGGCGTGGCACGTCTAATATCTGTGTTATCTGTTTTGAATGATTCCTCGATGAGATAACTTTTGGAAACATATTTGAAAATGTGTGGTGTTCTTGTCACTCGATGAAGTAACAATCTAAATAACATCGTACATTTAAGTTAACAAAACATTTATTATGAATGCGGAGAAAGATGAATGAGCGGTGCACTCCGAGAGAGAATATGCTGTCGGCTGAATCTCGCAGCTGACCTTTCAGCAACCTGTTTAACGTCTAAAGAAACACCGACCATGTGAAGTTAAATAAAACATGGGCCAAAGTGAGAGGAGTTAGACTAAAGTTGGAGCAGGCATATTAGTTGTATGTTACTGGTTGCCTTGTAGTTGTTACTTTTCTTAACCTTGATTGTAACCCACAGTCCTCCAAGTTTTCTATTAATATGCTACATACTTGTTATTAATCTCTGGCTGTCATCCGCAGCATGTCTTTTATCCCATCTTCCTTCTCACACCCCAACTGGCTGCAGCAGATGGCCGCCCCTCCCTGAGCCTGGTTCTGCTGGGGAGGGAGTTTTTCCTTCCCACTGTTGCCAAAGTGCTTGCTCATAGGGGGTCATATGATTGTTGGGTTTTTCTCTGTATGTATTATTTTAGGGTCTACCTTACAGTATAAAGCACCTTGAGGCGACTGTTGTTGTGATTTGGCGCTGTATCAATGAAACTGAATTGAATTAAATTGAATATAGCTCTTAAAAACAGAAGATCAATTTCTATTAATCTAACTATAGACATACAAATCCTAATTTTAATCATTTTAAACTTTCATGGTTACAAAATCCATATAATTTGATGAAAAGTTACATCTTTCAAATATGCAACTTTAATTTTGCATGGCTTTACACTGCCAATTTTTAACTTGAAGCATAGCTTGTAGTATGTTCAGAGTCATCTCATTAGTGCATTAAAAGGGCATCTCACCCACCCCGTCATTGTGTGTGAGCATAATGTCAAACTATGTTTGGTGACCCAGTGGCAAGGGCTTCAGCTAAAACCACTACTGTCTGAGATTGAAGGAAAATGTACAATTCTGCCCCCACAATACTTAGTGCTTGCTATTTTCCAGGTTTCCTACTTTTGATCAAAATCATTAAATGAGCATTCATGACAAATGTACTTCCCAACATGTCTGTAACTGCCTCTGTGTCAGATACTTAAGGTTCTGATTGTTCAAATACCTTCCACAGCAGCTGAATTTACACCAGTAGATGCAATTACTTCAATAGGTGCTAGAGACAAGAAATAAATCCTGACTGGAAAGCCACAGACGTCTCCTTAGAAATACAGAGTAAATCAGTGTCATTATTTTGTGTTCAGCAAGACTGACAGCTCTGCAAGGTTTCACACTCAGCAGAGGTCAATACCACTTGACCCAACTAATCCCCATTCAGGTTCTAACTTGTTGTCTGGATGGGGATATTGCAACTCGAGTTAGTGAAAAAAAAAGGGGACGTGAATGGGAAACCAATGAATGCTTGCAAGAAAGAAAAAACGTGTAGCATGTTTAAATTGTAACGTCACATCATCTTAGGTTTGTCAAATTTGAAATTGTGGATATCACCATGCCTGCATACAAAACCGTGGTTGGAAAGTTTTAGAGGGAGATTAAAAAGAAAGGGACAAACACCGGAGCAGATGAGATTAAGATAATAATAAATTAAATATCATATTAATTTATAGAAAAAAGAACTACACACAAAATATGATACAGGATAAAGGGTGTCTCTTTTAGCTTTTCTACCTGCTTATCAACCAGTGGGTGCATTCATGACCAGGACCTCCAGCTCATCTGGCCTAAAGACTCAAACACTCTAAAAGCTATCTCAGTCAGATTTAATGATTTAAAGGAATTAAAGAGTTTGTAAAATGCAGGGAGGAATTTAATGTGTCCAGCAGACAATTTACTGCTCAGATTATATCTTTAAACACATGAATCTCCTCTTGAACAAAAAATAATCAAAGTGAGGAAACAGGCGATTCTCTTAAAAGACAGTTGCATTAAGAATGGACATTGAAATGATGAAATTTTTACAGAGATTTTTTAATATGAGAAAATATTTTCTTTCTTAACTGTTGCCTTCTTGTTGCTTAACAGCTGGGTGTGAATAATACAGGTGTACATTTGAAAACAGTTTCTATACAGCTGCCACCTAGCGCATTGCAGTAACCAGGTTACATTTCTCTGAACTGCAGTAATGTAACGCAAAAACAAAAACATCAAGCCTACGTTTTCTTTCCACACTTGTGTTATAATCAGATGAGTTCAGTTCCAGTGCAGTGAGAATAAAAATGGTGGAGTGGTCTCAAACTTTTGAGGAGTAGAGATATGAATATTATGAAAATAACTTTTATTTTTATTGCACGGAAGACCAAGAGCATGATGGTAACCAGGACAGAGGCGACTGCATTATAACGCTAACACAACGTCAGTTCTTTGGCATTTGCACAGATAGACTGTTAACGTTAATAATTATGTTACGATGCATTTCAGGGCATATTATTGAGTAACAGACAAGTAATGTAACAAAATGCTTTTTCCAGGTAAATAAGTAATTAAGATAATGCGTTACTTCTTAATAAAAAGGAATAAGTAATGTGTAATGCATGATATTTTTGAATAAAAGCCTCAATTCTGCCCACAGGAGGTTAACTTTAATAATAATAATGATCAGTAAAAAAAATCCATGGTTGATTCCTATTTACAATTAAAGAACAATAAATTATTTTTGACCTCTTTCATCACTATAAAGACCATGAATAGATCAATGCCTGGGCATTTTCTGTTTCTTATAAACTGCATGTGATTTCTTTTTTTCGTCTCATACAAAAGGTTTTCTTAGAGCAACTTGGCATCAGATTCATTTGGCTACAGCTTAAATTCAACATCCATTCATCAAGATTATTCCAAGATATATCTATTGCTGCCTCACTGACTACCTCAGAACTATGCAGATGATGTATTGTTATGTCAACTAAGTGCTGAAGAAAATGTAGAAACTTTCATGACCTTTAACTTGAAATGCTATATTTTAATGGGAAAAAAGTGGAAAGTATGTTTGGTCAGTCTCAAATTGTTTATGTGGGTCAGTCACTTATTCTGTTTTAATCATTATCTGTACATCTATAAAAGAAATAAATAAATAAAAAAAACTACATGTCTGTCTTCAAGTGCTTAAATTTAAGTTGTGTCGTCTTTTATTCAGACAAGAAAACAGATTTTGGCACCAGTACTAAAAAATATCGGCGATCTATCATAATGAAAGACGTCAGAAGGATGTTTTTCAGTGCTGCGGGGAGCTTCACATCATCGTATCGGTGAACGTACTGTATGCAGGTGGCTCTAAGCCCAAACTAAAATGTAAGCATTGCATTTTATCAGATATTTCATCTGTGACTGTATGAAATACTCCTAAAACAAAATGTCAGTTTTAACTCTAGGAGTCAAAGGTCATGCTGGCTGTTGAGGATATCTTGTGAAACCAGGGTATACCTCATGAAGAAAGAAAATTTAGCCAAATATCTTATGCAGAAACACCATTGTAGCAAACTAGAGACTAAGGAGAACAAAGATGACGTGCTAATGTGAGGTATTGCTACCCAGTTCTGAAAGCTATTCCAAGCATGATGCATTTATGTTTTTCTACATGCTTTAAAGCATTTCAAGCAACTGAATAAGACAAATGTCTCTCAGGTGCAAATAAAGAGAGATTTGAATCAGATGCTTTAAGCAACTGAATCATTGTGACCTTACAAAACTGAGAGAACCACTCTGATATAAAACTATACTAGTGACTACACCGATGAAGGCCAAGCTAATTATATTACATCAGTATTCTTATATTAATAGTCAGCATGACCTACATGACTGAATGAATACACAAACTCCACAAAGCAGGTTCAAACTCAGAACACTGTCTTCTACTATATTGGCCCACATGACAAGCTAATATTGATTTGTTCAAAAAGTTAATAGAAAGCACTCACACGGCTCATAAAACGTGGTCAGTACCGACACTGCTGTGGTGTTTTGCAACGCCGAACACGGTCTGACAGTTCATGATTATTTTTGGAGAAGAACAAAAGATGTTATTAGAGAAGAGCCAGACTTTTTTCTGGGAAACTTTCCACTATTATCCTCTAGAGACAATATCAAGCAAGCATCAAATCAAAATGATTCGATATGACATGATGTGGAACTACAGTGGAAATTTTAAATGGGCCAAGAATTTATGCTATGTCCGCAATTAAGACTTGTTGTTAATTTGCTAAATAATTCTTGTTGTGAACTATCCTGGTAAGGAAATTCATGATGTCTTAGGCTAAATCCTCCTGATTTGTGTTTTGGCAAACACTATGCTGTTGTTGGTTTTCTCGCTAAGCCTTGGCAAACTTTTTCTCTGGGAACCACATGCTTGATCCTGGAGTACCCACATGACAAATAAAGATGACCCAGGACGCATGTATACAGAGTTCGCTGGGAAAACGATGTCACCAGACACTCTGGGGGGAATCATACATGTGTGGGATGGAGAAGCTGTACCCAAAAATAGATACAGATCTCTTGTATGGACACGGTCAGAAGAATTTAGCTTTCCCCCTGTCAACTGTTTTCGGAGGATGGACACGGGAAAACAGCAAGAATCCAGCGCACATCCAAGCTTATCATTAGCATGAAGTTTGGGAAATCCTGGATTTTTTTTTTTCGGGCCTTTTTTTTTAGATTTTTGGGCACCAGTTACATTGTGACTCTTGACCTTAGGAGATAAAAATAAACAGTTTGTAAAGAAGCTGTTAATTATGAACAAAAAGTCTGAATATATGATGACTTATTGAGATTTCCTGTGAAAATCAAACATAAAAGGAGATGTAAGGTAAATAAAATGCATAATAATAAAGACATTTTTTTAACCTTAATTTATTGGTAAAATTGCGAGCTCTGCATTGCATGAGCTGATCACTGGAAGTCTGAGCATCGTGGAGGCTCAGACATGTGGCGGTTGCATTGCAGAGTATGTTGTTGGAAATCAAGGAAAACAAAATAAATTGTGCTAAAAGACAAATTGATAGATTCATTGGTTTGCTTATTACGTTTATTTAGAGTTTGCAGTTTTGGGGGCAACTGTGGAACACTAGATGTGAAGTATGTTTTATTCTTTATGAGCTGACAAAAAATAAAATGTGCAAATACAGATGAAAACATATTGTTATAGCAGCATATACAGAGTTTTCTCCATGTCTTTGCATGATTTTTATCTTTCAATTATAAATGAACGTAACATGCTGGATCGCTTTGAGTGTAGGCATTCCCTGAACAGTGCAGTAAACATGCAAAACCACAAGCATGTCTCTTTAAGTGTTTGGCCTAACACCTCATAAACAAAGACTGTCTATGACCCCATTTACACATTGACCTCAGTGCCGCATTCACTGAATACAGCTGTGAACTTACAATAAACATCAGCACCACATGACATAACATATATGAAATGCCTCAGCACAAAAGTGATTGTTGTGAACTATGCTTCCATTGTACCAGAATACACAATGTGTAGCTCCATCAAAAGAAACAAGGTTTTTAAAATAGTTGCTCTGTGATGCCTGTCTTCTCTAACAGGGGCCAACAGGTTCCTCCTTAAGGCGCAGACAGCTTTGGTGCCGGCAGCCAACTCAAACAGTGAAATCACATACTTTGCGGCTCATGGTACAGTATGTGCACTCGCCCAAGCGTGGAGAGAGCTGAGGGAGGGAGGTATTAGGTTCTCGTCCCCAGAGATCAGACACACTGGAGGCGCTTTGGCTGTGAGGTCTCTGCCAGCTGTACTGGGATCTGTGATGAAGCTCCCCAGCTCCGGGAGATCCGGCTGCTAACTGAGAAACTGAGGGGGCCTCTTTCAAATCAGGCTTTGCTGAGATGATTAACTGTGTTCATTAAATTATTTAATTAATCAATCACAAATTTAAATAGCCACAACATCCATCTTTTGACCAGCACAGAACTTAGATAATGTAACAATATGCTGCACTATAATTGTGTCACCTATTATAACACACAGACACACACACACACACACACACACACACACACATATATATAAACCAACCAAAGTATATTTTATAATTTATTTATAATGAATTTGCTGTTTTGAATGCATTGCTTTTGATTGTTTTGGTTTTTCAGGAATATTTGCATAAATTTTACTTTGTGTGTTTGTAATTATTTCCTATTTTATGTTAAAATATTAAAGGTTTTTACATGGAATACAAAAACTAATATATCCAAATGGGAAGGCAGAGGTAGATCTTTAAAAAGTATTATAATTAACAAGCAATTGACTTCCCATTAGGGGAATGTTGGCTCAGTTTACTTAATAAGCTGTTACCAAGCTTGTGCTGTCTTGAGTGGTATTATATTATTTTATTTGCCTTGATTAACATGGGATTACTCGGGTCCAATTAACGTAAATTTCACCATCATCCCAGTGAGTGGGATTGTTCGTATGGAAGTTCACTTGCCTGCCAGTGTTTTTTAGACTTGTGTCATGCAAACTTCAAGTGGATAGGAATGACTTCTCAGCTGCTGGGTCTCTGGCTGTTTGCGTCCATGCCCACAGTGGAATATAATCTAGGCTTCTAGGTGTATAATGTTTGTCCGCCTTTTGTATAAGTGGTAGAGGCCATAGTTCAAGTCCGCTTGCAACATATCTAACACAGGAACACCCACATTTAACTTGATGGTTGACTTGTCCGAATAGCAAATTATATTATCCTTTCTCCAGGCCCAGGTGCACATTATCACACTCTCACATCTGGCCAGTGATGACGAATTAGACTGTCAACTGCAAAGAGAAGATGTCTCCTATTGATTTATGGAAATTTTTCTCAGCAGAAAAACAGAACACACATGGGATGTGAATATCACTTCCATACACATTCATTCACATAGTTATTATTAACTATTTAATTCATCAAGGTCATTTAAAAGGGCAACATTTTTAGCAAAAGAATACCTCAGAGATCTAGCGAGGCACTTCTGATAAGCCTTTTAAATCTCCCATTACATCACAGTCACTGTTGTCATCCTACTTTATAAGTGCTTCATCAGATCACAATCGGTGATGATGAATTGCTGCAGCTCAAACACATATTTGTCTTCATGGAAAATTTACCACTGATATGAATCATCACTGTGATGACAGCTGCTGAAACATGAATCTGTGTTTCCAGAGTGCCAGTAAATGCTTTTTGCTGCAGGGATGACACATCAGTGGAAAAAAAATCAAGAAAGGTAAACTAATGCCAGTGTTGGTGTATTACACATATATTACACATATATTACTGGTGCTTTAGTGGACTAAAACAGCAGTAATAGATATATTAGGCATGTAACCTATCCCTATTTTATATACCTTTAATAAACCATTATGAATGCCAAACTAACCTTGTATTTATATGTACAATCTAACTCTAACAATAGCTAGAAAAACGGTGTAAAAGGTACGCCACTCACTTTGTACTTAAGTACACATCTACAGAAAACACTGAAGTACCTAAAAAGAACTTTAACAAATAGGATCAATTTACTACAACTCATAACATAACTGTTACTGATGTCTGTGACTGTTTGGATTAACTCTTAGATAGTTCCTTAGATAGCTGGGAGTCTACCATCCATCCATTTTCTTCCAGTCATCCAATTTAGAACTGTGGCTGGAACCTATTCCAGCTGTGATATGGTGAGAGGGGTAAATACTGCATATTTGTGTTGGAGTGCTAACCATGTATGGCTTAGGACTGTGACAGGAAGTCAGAGTACCCAGAGAAAACCAACACAGGCACAGGGAGAATGTGCAACATGCAACAGCAAAGCCCCAGCTAGTCAGTAGATTAGAAGCCAGAACCTTCTTGCTGTGAGGTCTACTAACTAACGCACCGCAGTACTGCCCCAATTTACAAATTCTTTAAACCCTTTCTTTAATTGGAAACATTTTAAATCCAACAACACTGGGATACGTGCAAGAAGACAATATAAACTGTGTGTAAGCTTAAAGAAAACACCTGTTGGAAACATTTCCCAATTAGTTCAATCAGTAAAATGATCGTCTGAAAGACACAAAGTGGGTGAAGATGAGGAGAAGTTGCAAATCTTCAACATTTTGAACACAGTGTTTTATAATATAAGATTTGGGGTATTTCAACATCTATTGTGCATAACCCTAGATGAAATCTCAGACATGATTGTGTAGTGAAAAACACAAATACTTTAGAAGCTATTGTTTGCAAACACAGTCCACTGCATCCACAAATGCAACTTAAAACTCCACCATGCATAGAAAAATGTATACAACGCTGCCATCTTCATTAGGCCTGCCAGCATGGGTCAGGCAGTAACACAGTCCAAGTGCTTAACTTGCCTGTCTGCAAGATTTAAAGATTAGATAACCAGAAACAAATAAATAAATACAATGACCCCAACTGTTGAACAGCTGAAAAGCAATATAAAACAAGGACTGGAAAAGATTTGGCTTTTAAAACTACATTAGTTGGTTTCTTCAGCTCTCTAATGTCTTCTTTGCTTAAAGATGAGAGAAGCACACTGGTGACACGCCCCTGACAAATGTTGAATAATAGTAAACCATTAATAGTGTATTATAGCAACACAGCGTTCCTTATTTTTCCAACATGTTAAACTTATTTTAGTTACAGTAATGTTTTATGGCAGAAACTGTTTAAGTGGGAGAAATGCTGAGTATACAGTGTGTCAGATCACCTGCCCGGTGTTTTGACTAAATGGCTTACACACATTAAACAGATTTGTATCTGGCTGATATGATCATAAATATGCAACCTCGGTTGCATTTGTGTGAAAGGAGAATATTTTGGCCTCAACTGCTCTCCTTTCACACTTACCTGAAACAACAAGTGCGGAGCTGCTGCAGGCCTAAATAATGACTAACTGCACTAAGAGAGTTTATTTTAAAAAGCCGAGGTCAAAGACGGGGTTGCAGAAGGAAAATTCCACCGTGAGTTCATAGCCAGACAGGGCAAAAGTCATTTTTGAAAATAAAGGTTAGCCATGAATCTGTGTCACTGTATTGTCAGAGAAGAAGAGGAAAGCACCTATAAAATGTGTCTCTGGGATATACAAATACAAATGGCTGTAGGTACAAGGGGAGGGATAATAAAACACGATGAACCCTGGATAAGTAGCCAGACAGATGGATCCTCACCTCTCCTGAATACAGTGGGGCCTACACAAGCACTTCTGGGCAAACATAAAACAGAACTGACCCTGGGCCTTTGAGGGCCTAACTCCCACCACATCTTTCAGACACAAGCGCACCGCTCAAAGTGCACTAGCGCTAGAAAAACAAGAAAGCTTGTAGCAGGCAATTTGAGAGTTTGGTCACGGCATGCCTCAGAAGCGCAAAGCACTGCCCTAATCGTTTGTACTGAATGTCGTGATCAGCTTGTCAGTGCGGAGACCCATGCAGCGCAGAGTCTATTACCCCTCCACCAGCAGCACCACCCACCTCCGCATCTTGGCTGGAGTTGCAAACCTGAGGAGGGTTTATTGTTTCTGCTCAGTTACAGTGTAACCTGGTACTCCAGCGGGTCCCATTTCTAGTTCCACACCTAAATACAGACATGTGGTCAATTCAGGGGGAGGAAAAGTGGCTCATTAATTATTTCCTTATCAGAGTAATTGAAGATGCCATTAGAGGGACAGTTGGCTTGAGCGATTCTATTAGCAGTTCTCATTTGAGACCATAGATGGGCTGCTGCAGATTCATGCTGTCTCCTTACGCCAAAAGTAACCCCCAATGTGTCTTGAAGTCTTCCAGAAGTGCAAGACCCCAGTTTGCCTCTAACATCTTGTTTTTGTCACTGAAGGAACACAACACGACCATTAATTACGACGGTATTTGGCCATAAGGTATTGATTTCACTATTCTCTGCAGTATTTTGAGTTTCAAAACACAACCGACATGACAGAGAAATAAAAACCAGCTGGACTTTTGGCAAGGTTGGTACTGTAAATCTTACACAACCCTTTTGGCACTGCTAATAAAACTGAACGGACAGGATTATTATAGAGGTATAATTGTGATCGGTACGCTCTCAGAGAAAACAATTAATCGAGGCAAGGCCTTGATGAAAGCAAATTAAAGCTGCACTTATCCGGATGAAATTGCAAGGTATTTTCAAATTCAGCTCAAGCCCACTAGTGATGGTTAACATGCTTTTAAAAAACAGCTGGTTGTGGTACTATGGCTTCAGCCTTGAAACCTGGAATAAGTTAAAGAGTACTAACGGTTCCTTTTGTAGGTTCTTTCTTGAGGAGGATGAATGAGGTGATGTTTCCAAATGTTCCTGATATACTGCTTCCACTAAAGCTGTTCCAAACATATTCATCTTAAGGGATTTTAAAATGAATGTTTACTTTATAATATTATATTTAAGCTGCAATATAAGAGGAATTGCCCCTGTAATGAAAATCAGCATCTGTGATTGAATTGGCAGCAGGCAAGAAGCTGAAGATAATCAGGGCCATGTTAATATTCAGCACAACAGCCTCAGGTATGAGAAGCACTACAGTTATATGTGCACCTGCTTGTTAGCAGTAATAAGATTATTTATACAGTCATAATAAAATTATAGCTGTTAACAGACAGCTGTTGGAAGCATTTTCAAATTCTGTTCTCCATGGATGGTCTCCTTAACTTTTTAGCAAGAGCTGAAAGACAATAAATTTTAAAAAATATATTTTATGTTCAGTGAGTTTTTATAAATCACAGTTTGTTAGATTTACATAAACCTTCTTTCCTGTGGCCACTCACTGCTAGCATCTCCCCTGCCCTGAATCCCGCATCAGACAGTAGTTTGGCATGCCAGGAGCTCTCGTGCTGTAGCTGATGCAAGACATATTAGCCCTGTCTCATTGCACATTCTAGGTAACATCTATAACAGACACTCCTAGGTGGTCAGGGGTAACTCAGAAGCTGTCTGTTGCAGCTGTTTCTTTTGAACCAGGCAGAATTTTATTATTATTTGCAGGTACATTTTCGAATGAATAGGTGGGACAAAGGGGATTTCCTCCCTCCTCAAACATCCCTTCAATTTTCTTTCTCTCTCCAGTGGGTCTTTGTGTCTTCGTTGACTGTCAAGATTAAAATATTTTGCTCCATTCTCATTATTTCTATTGGTGAATGAGTCGGATGCACGATCTGTTATGCCTGCAGCCAAAGTGCAAATGAAAACCTTTCAGGATATTCTTAATGTTGGTCATCAGGTGAAATCAAGTTGGGCAGGACAGGGATTTGGGGGTTCTCACTAGCTAACTTAGTTTGACGTAACATGGTGCTCACATGCTACATCTCACTCAGTCTGTAGCTGAGCTACATACTGAGCTACTCAGTCTTTCCAGATTCACAGAATGCCATCATTTAGGCATTGCTAGGTCTAAATTAAACCAAACACAGACAAACAGAAAAAAGATAAGTTCGGATAGCTCACTTAACATCACTTGTTCCATAGTGTAAACCTAAGCTGGTCACTGCCCTGGCAGTCATAACAAATCTGACATTGAACTGACCTTAATCTGAGGCAATAGTGGTGTGACAGATAACGGCTGGACATGCAGGACAGGAATATGAGGGCAGATTAAATTCCACTTATCTGTAGATCATAAGCATGTCAAATCCATCATACCAGTGCTACAGACAGACAATAGATGCATTGATAGACTTAAGACCCCAGGGGAAATTTAGGTTTTCTCTGCATTCTGTCTCTCTACAGCTTTTCTTACTCTTTGTTTACTGATTTATGCTAATTAAATCCATTTACATTTAACATCTATAGGGCTTCAGTTTCACACATTTAGTCTTTTGTAATCCACATCACAGGATTACACATTATGAAAATAATGCTAAAATGAAAGTGAGAAAATTAGTGGAGACACTGAAATGAGCCACTGGGCTTCTCTCGTTGCCATGCTTAAATTTCCTGCAGCATTAATTATACTAGATAAACTAGACCCAGTGTTTGTCCTACCTCTCTCATTCTACTAAAAACAATCCCCACAAGAGCACATACTTAAACACACATTCACAAACATGCACACACGCACACAAATCCAATCAAGCTAACATGCAGACTCAGATAGGATCGCTTAAATCAACACCCTTACGTATAGACCCTCGTGCATTCCGTGCAAACACACCCGAACAACCTGCATGACTGTAGTAAGAAAATAAAACATCCACCTAATCACAGTTGTCCAAAAATATTAATTTGATTGAGTTGATAAACATTTTTAAGCTCTAAATGAGGACCCTGTGGACCTCACACTGGAGGATAGTTGGTTGTTAGGGCCAGTTGGTTTCTGTCTTTTTCCTTTTCGGGGTGTGATGCAAATTTACTACACCATGTTGCAGATCCAAGTGAGTAAAGACTAAAACTGGGGGTGACTCCAGTTTCTTTTGTTGCTCCTTTCAAATACCAGTCCTTCTATGTGTGCAACACAAACCAGAGCCCACCTCTTCAACTTGGGATACAGTGTCGTGATGTTTCTACCCTTTTGATGAATGACTGTCTGGAGCAGGTTACCTCTCTGCAGTTTGTCTTCTTGATTACCACCCATCAGCAGCTGACTATCTGGTTTGCAGTATAGCCCTGTCTATATATCTAGTTTTAAGTGACTTTTAAAATAGAAAAAAAATAAATAAATCCAAATGCTGATACTTTTGATATCAAACTTGGCTGCTTCACAGTCTGAAGAAGAGACTTGGCATAAATCTTTGTCATCAGATAATTTCTTAATAAACATCTGCTGAAGAACCACTTATATTAGACATGAATAAATGTGCCTCTGCTGAAAGTAAGAACAACATTGTGCCTTGTGCTGCTGCTAAAACTTTTGAAATAATAATGTTTTTAAAAATGGCTTATTTTGTGGAACAGTATCATCTACTGAACCAAAGAGCATTTTAGCATCATTTTAAAAGACAGAAACATTAGTAGCAGCACAACATCTTGGGCAGTGAGAAAACTTTTAAGAGAAAAAGGGAAAAATAGACTAATGTAAAGATGTACAATCAGAAATAACTGGCACCGGTGCTGCTGATCGTTTGTTTCATTCCATTATATTTTGAGGGGCATTTTATTCACTTTTTTTTCTCATTGTTTGTTTGTCTGAATCTCTGCCTTTTTAAATCTTTGTCATCGTTTTCACATCTTTGTATATTCAAGTCTAATTTATTTAGATAAATAACAGCTATTTCTGTTCAAAGAAGAGGAAAAAAACCCAAACCCTCTTTGTTGAGAAAGTTTATAAACTGTGAATGACAAAATATGTCGTAAATATATTTGGAGACTATGACCATGGAGGAGGAGAAGGTTGTAGACACATCAGTAAACAATATAGTGTGAGAAAGCTGAGCCTCACATGTAGGATTTAGACTGCACCTGCTGAAAAAAAACGTGGCGAATCTTTGATTAAAGAATGAAATCTGCAGTGAGAGTGAGCTGACTGAAAGAACCATAAACTGCCGACCACAAGCCTCGGAGATCGAAACAACCTTCGCCACAATACAGCACTTTGGCAGACATGATGAGATCTAATCATAAATTAAGCAAAACAGATGGCAGTCGTAGAGGTGGAGATCTCTATCCATCCAGAATAAGTAGACATATCTGAACCTTAGAGGATGTTTACATCTCTAGATTACTTGGCTCACTGTTATTATCTTCTCTTGCAGTATGAATTTTGTGTATCTATAACACATGATCGTTCTTGCACCCAATTGAGAGAAGTGCACTACACTTTATAGTTGCATTTTTTCCTGGAGGAGTGATGACATGACTACATAATGGTTAAAAACCTGAGGAAACAAAATAAAACTGTACCTCACGTCTCCACATGTGAGTCATTCAGACTGACTTTTGTTTCATTTTAGTGTTTAGTGTCCAAAGATCCTTTGAAAGAATGCGATGTACACTATCATTTTAGGTATATTATAATGTCTCTAATACAGTGTGGTGCGGTCAAATGTCACAAAAGATTTAAAATGTAAACAAGTGTCAGGGCGTTTCAGAGTTGTCAAACATTCAAACGTTTGCTATAATCCAAGCTCTGAATACTTAATGGCAACATTATGGCTAGTTAGTAGCCATTAAACCTAATTTATAAAGTTCTACTTTTTTTTTTTCATCTAGGACACTTTGAAAAGACCCCAGAAACACTATCTGACATCCATCAAAGGCCATAAATCATGATAAATGGAATTGTTGCCTCCTAAAGAGAAAAGAAAAGCTGTCCTGGCTGAGACAATCGCTTCCATATGAGATACTGTATGTAATTCAGACACATGTGAAGTGCATGCATGAATAGGTGCACAATGTTCAGCCATAAAATAACCTTATACACACACATTCATCCAGCTACACACACGCTCAGTGTGTTTGATTTTGTCAGAGGATGGATCGCTCATCATCGGACAACCACGCTTGATCAAACTCCCTGCAGCTTTGTTTAAATAAGCCATAGCTGCTTTTCATTTATTACCCATTTATCAGCTCGTAGCCACGCTGTAATCTAACATCTGTTGATTCTCTGACATCTCACTCATTAAGCAACTCACTGTGTTGCTTATGTCATTAAAAATTAGTCAAACATCTAATGATTTCTGTCCAGGAAACCGTTTAGGATTGAATTACTCCTATATGAAATGTTTTCTAAATCATCAAAATACTGGGTTTTGGCATGCTACCCTGCTACGTTTAAATTATGTTCCGCTTTAGGTTTGACCCTACAGCTTGTAGCTTACAGGGGGAAAAACTTGGCCTGGAATCATATTAGATTATATTCTGGCAGCCTTCTTGATCAACTCAGGAATGAATGCATTCTTATCTGTATCCTCAGAGAATGACAGGAAATCTGCCTCTTTAAAGTGATGATAGATTTGTCCTGAAATGCAGGTACTCACATTCACACAGATGCTGGACTGTGTCCTCTTTTTCTGACTATATTGAAATTAAATACTGTGCCTCAGGCTGGCACTGAACTCGTGTGAGCTACTTTCTTCCTTTTTTTTTTTTTAAGGAAAACCCCCTTGGAGGTTCCACAAACATTTCATACTTCTACAGCATGATGGTTATTGTTTTCTGTACAAGAAGCCGAGGTATGTAACGACAAGCTAAACCTCCATCTTGGTCTGTGGAGCAAAATTAAAGAGGTTTATAGTAAATGGATGGGATAAAAATCATAAAGATAATTTAATATAAGTTAGTGTGTCAAGTATGTGCCTCAAAGTGCTCTGGGTGGTATTTCTTTATTACAACAACTTACTAGTACATCCTACACATTCCCATGAGCACCTCTTCAATCTATAGCGATAGCACTTCAATCATTACATCATCATCCAGAGCAGCTTCGTTCCATTTGCTTCTCCCAAACACACTTTAGGTTGAAATTAATTTGAGTTCCCATGAGAGGGAGCGGGACATTATCATTGGCTCAGATATGTGTTGCTATGATTGGCAGCTCACGAGAGAGCTTTCCATTAAGTGGCCGAAACTTCACCTCTGACCCCACAGGAACAACATATATCCCAGTTGGCCCAACTATCCGTGGGGCTAAAAGCTTGGTCAGTAAATAGTCACGATGGTCACACTGTGGGAGGTCAGAGATCAGAGGTAAAGAGGAAATGTGCTATTAACCATAAATATTGTTTCTTCTCTGTATGTTGTGCAATAATTCAAACTCTGGGGCTTGGTGCATTTGAAAAGTGTTGGACTCTACAATAATCTTCATTATCTCCAGTATTATGGTCATTCTTGTGATCAGAGTAAGTGAGAGATGCATTTAAGCAATGCAAAGCATCACAGCACAAAGGTCCTGGGTTCAAATCCGCCAGATGTGCCGGGGCGTTTCACATGTTCTCCCTCTGACTGTGTGGGATCTTTCCGGGTATTCCAGCTTCCTCCCCACAGTCCAGAAACATGCATGTAAGGTTAACTGTTTAAATTGGTGTGAATGTGTGTGTGAATGGTTCTCCCTCTCTAGGCTCCAGCACCACACCACACTGAGTAAGAGGAAGAGAAAAATGGATGGATGCATAGATCACATACTCTCATATAAAAAAAGCATCTTGTTAAGTAAAGTATTCATCATGTCACCATCAAAAGTAGTCATATTTTAAAATATGCACTTACAGCTGTAGTTTTCTCCTTACTTTAAGATGGCAAATAATAAATGGACTAGTTTTTCTCTTATTAACCACTCAACGTGCTCTACCTTGCAATCCACATTCATCCATTAGGATACAAATGCTTGTTCTGTGTACTTTGAGCGATATACCCTTCACAAGACATTTAAAGTATACCAATGCACAAGATGTTATTTAAAGACAAAGAGCTCAAGCTGTGCTGGTTAATCTTTTTGTTTAGTACCTTTCCCATGGACTACCCACAGCTTCTAAAACACTGGTAACACTTTATATAACAGATGTGTGAGTTAGTGCTAATAGTAATTGTTAGCTGTTAATAGTTACCACGAGCAGGCTGAGATTTGTGTTTCCACAGCTGGCCAACTGCTGCCCGCTTGTGTCTGCTGACTTTCTCATGTGGATTTAACAGGACAATAAACAGCCTGCGGCTCGGTTACCACTGAGGACACTCCATGATCTCACATTAACACAACACGAAAAGTGATAGTTTTGCATGAACTGTGACTTATTTTGCAGGAGGACAGCTTAATTGTTAGCATGGCATAAAGTCTCATGTTTGTAGGGAGCTCCTCAACTGTATAAGACCCATTCGCTCCACTTGTGTAACTCCTGGATGGGCGAAGAGATGAATTTCCCTTAATGGTTAATAATTTGATCGCTATTAGGAACAACAACCTCTTAAATAATCTAAACTTACTCTATTGTTAATGGAAGTGGGTAAAGCTCAACTTGAAATCTTGGACCTGAAAGGCCTGAAGAAAATGTAGAGCAAGTGGCTGCTTCAATGTCCACTGCTTCCTCCTCGCTGTGCCTATTTCGCTTTAGTGATAAGTTTGAGAACTTATCAGCTTCTGTTGTTTAATTTAGCACAATTAAAATATATATTTTGCTGATAAAGAAAAAAATGAAAGCATAATCTTTAGGGGATTTTTTGATGTCTGGTTCTACCTGTGTGCCTAGAAATAAGCCGTTGAAGAAAGAGAATTTTCTGTAGGCACCAAATTTCTGCTGAATGTATTTATTTAAAGTTTATACGCTAAAAGTGCATGCAAAAACTTTTTTGTTATATATTGTTTACTTTGGATTATTTGTGTTTTGCTTGCATGAGAAGGCAGTATGCTGAGTGGAGCTGAGGCTGAAAAGCACAAGATATGGATAAGTAGAGACTGAGGACCAGTGTTAATTTCACTGACAAATAATTTTCATCATAGTTTTCAAAGTCTACCATAATCTAAAACTCAACTATAACTAAGTGAATTTTAACACCTGAGTTATGATGAAAACTAAATGATCTTTTAGTCAAAAAACTTAATCGAAGTTTTTTGACTTTATCGAAATTAACACAATAAGCAGTCTAAGAAATGATTCCAGTAATAATATGTAAAATAAACAATTTATTAACATGTATATTTGTATAGATTACAGGTTTTAAATTAACATGACCGCTTCTTTAAAAAACAAACAGAGCCCATAAATGAAAGTTTCTAAGTACATATGGATATATGTGGAAGCATGCATTTGCTAACATGAGCCTGGCACGCACATCACCCCCCGGTCAGCATCTGTCACGTTGCTCAGTCATCTCATATGAAGAACTTAAGCGTGACTCTTCTGGCTTCTTCCCCTGGATCTGAGATTGCTTTTAATAAAGTCTTTGTTTAGCCTTGCTTAAAAGAGCTTTGACTGGTAAACTCTGACATTTTTGTAAGATGCAGTAAAGATTGTGGAACGGTCAAGCAGAGAAATATTTCAGATTTTCTTCCATTTTTCAGTAATCATCTGTACTCGGCCATTTTCAAGAGCGAACTCTGATTTTTATCGATGAGCCAGGAATGCAGTGGCTGTAAGTAGCTGCATTGTTTCATTCAGGTATATTGAGTTTCCCCACAATACCATCTGCCTGCACAGACCATATTTATTTCAGTAGCAGAGAGGTTTAGCACAGGGAAATAAATCACTCTCATAATGTAGAAGTACTGCTTTTGTATTATGATGACTTTAAGCTTACAGCCAAGCAAATGTTGTCTTACCTAAATTCACTTCAGAGGTGGTCTGCTATATTTTACTTCAAACAATAAATGTTATTTAAGAAAACCTTTTCTTTCTAGTCTGTTTCACACTTTCAATCTCAGCTTTTAACCTGATCAGATTAGGAATCACCACTTAGTTTATTTTTTTTTTAGAGTTCGTGCAAAGCGTTGTCTCTCTAAACTTAACTCTGACCTCTGTGTGTTTGTCACTGGCCTGAGTGAGAGATTGATAAATGTAGATTAATTTGCCAAATGACCCTGAGTTGAAAGTTTAAAAAACATTCATCATGGCCAACCTCCCACACATGGTATCACATATGGATCATCTAGATAACAGATCCATTAAGGCCACTTTGATATTACAATAAGTCCTCCTTTCATTTATACTAATGAGAGAGCTGGGAGGACTTAACCCGAAAGCAAGTGAAGAAAAACAGAATGAAGACAACATCTGAGTGCTGAGACATGGTGGTTAGTAAATATAAACCCTGGATGATTGTAGCTTTTTTGCTTGTTAAATGCTCAAATATTCAGATGGATCTCAAATTAATATGAGAGAGATTTTAAGCTCTGCTTTTCCACAGAAATGAAGAAAATCATTTTGTTGTATAAATATCTAAAGCCATGTTTATTTTTCAGAAACTAAACACTGTGGGAAAGCAGACAGCATCTAATTGGCAGGATGTTTTAACCCCTTTTGACTATGGCTGACAAGCTGACAATGTTGTGCAGCCATGTGTGCTGGTAAACACACAGAGCATCTTCGCCTCTGTCTTCCTGACTCCATCCAGCCACCCCCACCTCACCTTCTCCTCTCCAGCTCATTGGTTCGACATGGAGAAGCGCTGATCGCCACTTGTTCTGGTTCACTAAAGCCTGGAATCTCCTGTTTAGATCAACAGGAAAGGAATCTTCTTGGTCCTCCGAGACAGCTAAAAGCCCGTCTGTTTTAAAGAGGGTTGGGGGTCTCATAAACTTGTCAGACCCAACGGTGTCCTTTTACCTACCTAGCTTCAGTTTTAGCTTAGAGAATTCCAGGACTCTCTTAAATGGCGGTTTATAGGCGACCTGTCAGCCCAGGGATCATCAGAGGTTTATGGTTGACCAATAAAAACACTGCTGTGATTCAGAAGATCCCTAACTCATCTCCGCGCTTTCAGATAAACCCCCAGTTTTTTCTTCCTGTCTCCAAAGATTAGAGGAGACCCCAATAAACTCCCCGCTCTTTTCTCACCACTTCTGTATTTGCCTCATTTATCTCCCATGTTTATCTAACCCTAACTTAGATTTTACAGTATAGGACAAGCGATCAAGCAATGAAGACATTGTCTTGATGAGGAGATTTTTGTTAGTGTGGCAATTATGAAGCCTGAGTAGACTCAAATGAAAAAGATCACCATATGCCATGAATACCCCAAGATAGCTGGTGAAAGCTGTATGTACAGACTACCATGACCTAGATGACGGAGACCTTACACAGACATTTTGCAAATTACATAAAAATGCAACAACAACAACAACAACAACAACAAAAACCACAAAGCAAACCCCAAAAAACCTATAGCTATGTATGGCTCAATTACTCTATACTACCTACATAATATGTATCTGTATATTTGTGTTTCAGAATCCTCAAAATTCATATTTTATACCTTTTTGGGTTTTTTTGTTTATTTAGTTTATTCACCATTTAGTCTTTAGGTGGTCAACCTTTATTGCACCTGACCTCTTCTAGCTCGTAATGTTCGCCATGTTCATCACAAACATGCTTTACTGTTTTCTTACCTGCATGCCCACAAATAGGATGTGACAGTTTTAGATGGGACAGCTACACGTAGTCGGGGCTGCCCATAAAATAGGCGGCTGGTGTCAGTCCCAGAGGGTTCACTCTGATTATGGTTTTCCTGACAGATGGTGGAGTTTCAGCTATAACAACATGCTGTAAATATCAAGGCAGGCTTTGTAGTCCCATACAAGTTTTTTTTTTTAATTCTCATTATTTTTAATTGAGTTTTGGATATTTTTTGTTTTAGTTTTGGTTCTTAGTGTATTGTACGGAAGAGGATTAGGGCCACTGGGGAAAAAAAGTGGGCACATCTTCTTTTTTCTTCTTTTCCAGAATTCTGAGAAAAAGTCAGAATTCTGACTTTAATCTCAGAATTCTGAGAAAAAAGTCAGAATTCTGAGATTAAAGTCAGATTTCTGAGAAAAAAGTCAGAATTCTGAGATTAAAGTCAGAATTCTGAGAAAAAAGTCAGAATTCTGAGATTAAAGTCAGAATTCTGAGAAAAAAGTCAGAATGCTGAGAAAAAATTAAAGTCAGAATTCTGAGAAAAAAGTCAGAATTCTGAGATTAAAGTCAGAATTCTGACTTTTTTCTCAGAATTCTGACTTTAATCTGAGAATTCTGACTTTTTTCTCAGAATTCTGACTTTAATCTCAGAATTCTGACTTTTTTCTCAGAATTCTGACTTTTTTTCTCAGAATTCAGGAAAAAAAGACAAAAAAAGACGTGCCCACTTTTTTTTCCCCCAGTGGCCCTAATCCTCTTCCATAAAAATATTAACATATTAGTAGTAATTAAAAAAAACCTACAGTAATCTGTATATAGTTTAATATTCAGTTTAAACATTGAATAGTTTTTTATATAGTTTAATAGTTTTATATGCTATATAAAAGACTCATTGCTACAGTTATTACTTAAAAAGATATTTTTTTACTCCCTGAACCTACTCTAAAAACGTTCTGCTATTAGCAGGAGGCATACTATCTGTGAATAAAGGTGAGTGTTAGATAACAGTTGTCTAACCACACATCTGTAGACAGTGAAGTTAAAAAATAAAAAAGCAGAATAATGTTTTAATTCTAAAATAAATTTAGGTTTTAAAAATTATTTCTGGTAACATTTTATGTTTTAAATTTTAACCTTTAAACCTTACACCAGTGAATCATATTGGACCATTTAGGCTGGTTTGCAGTCGGCCTTCAGGTGCAAAAGAGGTGTGGCAGTTCTTCAATAAATTCGTTTTTGCATTTAAGAACAAACAAAAATCTCTGAATGGAGACGTTTGAAAGGGAGAGCTTGAAACAGAAGAACAGATATGAATGTAAACACTATTTAAACACCATTTGTAAAGTCAAAGTAGTACTCAAACAAACAGTCCCACAGATGATTTAAAACGTTACGTCTGTTAAAAACACAGTTGGGGTTTTAAACAGGGTTCAGATGTTGTGATACTGCCCAGTTCACAAGCTAAAAGAAACATGCATACTGTAAATACTATGTACACCGGCTCGGTGTGAGGCCTGAAAAGATTGAACGATCTTCAGCTGGTGTTGAAATAGGAAGTCACTTCACCTGTTTTCTTTGCATTACAGGACTACTTAATTCTCTAGACTCTAAATGGTAAAAGACCCTCTTCCGGCTTTTCAGCAGAGCTGTGATTTAATGTTTTAATGAAGTTGTTGCTCTCATGCATGTTCCTTTACTCTCTGCACAGCTGTAAAAATATGTATTGGCCTTCACTGAGGGACTGCTCATTTCAAACAATATTCATTCTCCCTCTGAAACAGAGGTGAGATCGATCTTCCGTGTGGAAAGATGCAACCGTGTCTGTTGATACAAGGCATATATTTATGCAATTTAGTGTATATTTAAGACATATGGTGAAATTTATGCCTTATAATACACATGTTGTATAATAGATTTGTTCCACATGAATGCCCAAGTCCAAAGTAAAGAAAATTATCCTTCATGTTTCATTCTGTTCCTCCTCTTAGTCCCTCTGTGGGTGATTAAAGTCTGAATGAAGTGAATTTATGTGAAATTCTTTGCAACAGCTGAGCCTCCAGATGTTGTCTTTATCTAAACATCTTTATATCTCAAGCATCATGCCCTTCCTCTAAAGAAAGACATGATAGACATTCATATCTACTGTGCAACCACGATGTACCCCTACTACAAAGTAAATCCATAGATAAATATGTAAAAGACAGTAGTCAAACAGTTAAGCTATCAAAGAAAACACACAGTGAATGTCTGCATGTTATGTTCTTTTTGTTCAAAAGGTTAAAATAAAATGTTTAGGGCAAATAAACACACTAGAAATATGTCATTTAAAATGTGTATTAATACAAATTCTAAGAAGAATATAAAAAAATTGCTTTTGAAGGAATTCTGATTTTTTTTTAAGTTGTTTCAATCTCTGCTGAAGATCTGACTGAACTTTTTACAATAACTTGGCTTGCTTCTAATTTATATTCCAGAAGTGGAGAATTGGTAAAACATCTGGCTCTGTGACCACAGCAGGTTAAGCTGAAGAGGACATCTGTCTTTAAAACCACCTGTCAGTTTCAACACTTTCACATGTCTAGTTTGAAATAACTGATACGCTATCCAACACAATGCACATTTTTTCTGTAAAGAAAAATACACTACTGCATACTGTACTGTTGATGGGGGGAAAATGACATTTCATCCCACATACGGAGGCCAGGAAACACAACTGCCTGTACCACAGCACCTCAGCTGTCAGAACGTAATCCAGTCATCCATTTGGTAAATCCATGATAAACACATGCCAAACCCATAATAACACTTTCTCTAAATACTTGTTCGTCTCCCAGAGCCTGACCCTTTGCTCCTTCTAAGTGGACCATAACTCTCATGTAAAAGTCATGTGCTGTGGTTTACAGCCTCCAGGAGGTCAGAAGATGCAGCTGCTTTTCTCGACCACCACCAAAACCATCAAGTGCATGTCTATAAAACTCTATATTATTATTATTATTATTATTATTATTATTATTATGATGATGTCAATTTGTGACAAGATGAGATGAGCGACAAAGAGAGAAGTAAGGCAGAAAAATAAACAGCAGAGAAGACAGGAACAGGGAAGCCACAGGGGAATAGAAACTGTAAATGTTTGTTAAACCTTCACTCAATTGTAATTAAACTCAAATGGGACAAAAAGGAATTGTCTGCAGGGTTAATATGTGTTACGCAGCAATGGACCTGAGTTCAGATGTGGTTTCTGGCACAATTTCAACCTCAGGAACAATGTTATTTTTAGGAAGACACATGGACGGAGATACAGGCAGGTAATGCCTTTTCCTAAAGTGAACGCACAGATCAGTGTGTAACAGCAGCACTCAGAAGGACTCACTGATTGAATGAGACAGGCTTGTTAGACTGATCTCTGTACCTGTGAAAAGCTGATTGAGAGAGATGACAAGCTCAGGAAGAGAAAATAAAGATACTGAAAGACAGACTGTGAAACAGTCGCCTCTGAGAAAATGAGAGGAAAGCTGCTTCAGACAAATGGTTTTGGTGCATGAAGTGGTGAGTTGAGGTGACGGTTTGTTTAAAATGCCTACACATGAGAATGAATTGAATTTCACTGCAGAGCTTTGTCCCGAGCAGATTACACCAGTTTTTCGAAAAAGTGGAGCGATCAAGTCTAATTCAAGATCAAAACACAGTCTAATCTCAGACTCACTATATTATTGTAACTTACAATGTAGGATTTAGCGAATAAATAAATGTTGATATAGATGTTTATGTTAAACATCTGGTGTTTTTCTCAAGTGATTATATTAGGCTTTTAATATTATATGAAATATCAAATATTATATATCATAGAAATAAGTATGGGCATTGCTAATTGCATTTGTAAATGCTGATAGATGGCTACAGTAAAACAAAAAACCTAAAAAAATAAAAATAAAAAGCAGGAAACAGTCCAATAGTTTGCATGTCACACTAATTTGCTTTCTGATAATGTCTGCCCAGAAATTAAAAAGTCCCAAAGTGTCTTAACTTTTAGAGAAAGGAAACTGTAATAAAATGTTTAAAAAAACTTCACTAACTCCCCCTAAGCACCTATATTATATTTTGATTATTTGATCTGTGCCAGACCCTTCATATAAAAATGGTTTTGCAAGCTCTGCACAATAGCTAGTACCAACTGAATTTTTCCAAAGGCATTTTCTTTCGTATGACTGGAAAACCGCTTAATGTGTGGTCTTTTTTAAACTCCAGGTACTCCCAGTGAATACACAAAACGCTCCTGGAGTGCAAAGCCTTCTCATATCTGTATGAATACATCCAAACACAATTTTTCTTTTCCACTCAGTGAATGAAAAACTAGAAGGGGTAATGCTTCCAGTAAAATACTTTAGCAGTGTTTTTATCCCTGTTGAGGTTTTCACTTAGATGCTGTTTGCCTTGTTCTTGCCTGACTCTAAGGGTATGTGGGGGAAAATGTCCTAAAATGCTACAGCAGATGTGATACAGAGCTAATTTCTTTAACATAATCCACACTTCGCAGATTTTTTTACTGCAGTGCAAAGTGCACCGTTAGTCTTTCATAGTTACCTTTTTATAAGAAAGCCGTCACGAAACGACATCTGTGCTTTGAAGTCACATTTCTTTAAGTGTTACTCCAACGTCAAACGATGTTATGCACGTGGATAGACTGTAAATGAAAAACTTTGATTTCACTTTCAATTTCAAAGAAGCAAACAGCAAGGTTTGCAATGAAGAAACAAGTGATGGTAACCTAAAAGAAGTATCTTTAAAGACTGAATAGGGGTAGCCCCTCAATGGCCTTTCTACTTTGCTGAAGCTCAAGACGTTCTTAATTACATCCACAAAAAGCCTGAACACCACCAAAGGCTCATTAAGAGGCTGGTGCTCAAAGGTTGACCATAGACTCAGACGAATGAAAACTCCTTCTTTGCCATTTTTTCTTCTTTAGCAGCAGCTTCTCAGGCTTTGCGGGTCGGCCACTGGAACGACGTGGGTTTTGAAAGATGGCTGTCTGCTTGTGTGAAGTGAAAAAGTTGGATGAAAAGGAGGGTTAAAGAGGACTCCTGTTTGCGATTTGCTTGGAGACTTCGCAAAACTAACATCCTATAGTGTGGTTTCTATGGAAGCCAGTGCTTTTGTCTCTGGAAGCCATGAGGTCGACTTGTTCTGAACCCGGGCTCGAGTTGGTTGCTCTGGGTGGTGAAGAATTAACACACACAATTAGATTCTGTGCATGTGTTTGTGTGTGCAGGCCAAATTTAGGAAACCTAATCTCTAATAATTAAAAGTCTCTGAAGTCTGTGAAGTGAAACCGTTTGCTTTGTTGTCCTGCAATGACAGAATGAAATGAAGAATAAAAAGGGAGAGCAAGAGGGGAGTTTAAGGGTCTCACACCAACAACTTCTAACAAAAGAAATCCTTGTGAAGGTAGTTTATTTTGGTGGGATCATTAGAATCAGTGAAGTAAAGCTGTGTGAATTTAGTAATGTTCATGAACTTGCAGTTAAACAGCTTTACAGGTTATTACAAAAAAAATCCCTATAGATAATTTAGATTTACACTTCTGTGTGGTTCATCCCATCCAAAGAAGTTTGTGCGCCAATATTCGTGAGTAAAATTCTAATACTTGTTAGTGCAAGAGGTTGGTGATAGCTCTGTGATGGGTAACATCCTGGTCCAGTTTCCATTTGGCTCATTTCATGAAATCTGAATTGCCTATCATTGTCTTGTACTATGTCTGCTTCTTTTCCTCTATTCCCACAGCTTCATCTTCTACTTTCTTTTTCAAATATTACTTTTGCAAGTGGACCTGTGTAATGTTTTTCTTCCCTAAAATTTCAATCACCTTTACCGGAAGGACATTAACAGTTTTTCTTGGCAGTTATGTTCACTTATCAGGAAATAAGTCTGTCATCGAAGCAGTAAGAGTGGATATTGGAGATAGGCTCATGATGTTGGGATTTCAGCTCTTGGCAAGCTGGATTTTATTGAGGTGTAAAAAAAAGAAAAGAAAAAAGGAGCGTATAGAAGACTGTATAAACACAGACAATCACCTCTTAATCCTTAGACACGGAGACATGACAAGACTCCCAACACGCTGAGTCTAAACTCAAATACAGTGACAGATTAATTGAGATGTTAAGATTGGTTGTTTTTGGATTTTCGTCAGGGTGGAGCTTACTTACTTCGCTGTGAATTATGTGTTTAAATGTGAGCTTTCAATTGCCTTTCACCAAAGGCATTTCTGAATGTTGAACAATGGATACAAAAAAAATTTTTTATGCTGTCGGCTACTACCATTTTTGTCCACCAGGGATATGTTAGTTCTTAAAAAGTGCATTTCTTACCTTGCAACAGTGTTGTGGTACTTATTAGAATTCAAAATAAATATAGAAATGCCTTTCTTCACCTGTTTTATTAGTTTTGCACTACATCAGCTGAGATACAATGGTATTCATTGTCATATGAGCTAAGAATCCGGTCTTTAAGTCTGATGTCATTAGCCATTTCCGGGTCCAAACTCTACTTCCGGTCCCAAAGTCAAACGAACACTGTGGCATCACTGAGCGTTAGGAACTGTCGAAATTCTTTCATCTTTAATAAAATGATCAATGTGACTGCTCTACCAGGTGTAACAATTAAGTTACAATCAAATCCAGACATCCACCAAAACAGAATTTATGAAGTTTAACGGAGTTAGAAGTTAGCAGGAAGTTAGCTCGCTAGTTTCTATCTAAAGATGATATACCATGTTCTGACTGAGAGATTTCTGAAAAATTAAAACGTACAGCTCTGCTATCACTTCTGACATAAATGAAGACAGAAAACTAAACAGTAGTGACATTTTTAGGGTTGGACTAGCTGGTATATAATGATGCGCTACGTGGTTGCTAGCTACACAGCTACGGTTAGCATAATATAAACACATTAGCACAGTGAAGCTGGAAGATGAATGCTAACTTTTTTCTTCTCAATAAAAGGCTTCCCAATGCTTAGGGACACATTTTATTGCATGTCAGGGTGCTATTAATGGACCAAACTTCAGTCAGGGGATCAACTGATATAATCCATCCACAATACATATTCGCCAATAATAAACTGCTACATGCGCTGGGCTGCAGTTCCATCGTGAGGTTTTTTAAAAACTAAGCTTTAAAACGTGCTGCAGAGGAATAGTGGTAATAAAAACCAATAGAGGCCGACAGTGATCACTGACTTTTTTAGGGGCTTGTTCAGATTAAATAGAACAAAATACAAAGCATTACAACATGTTAAAAACACAACAGCCTTAATAAATGCAGAGTAATTTGGACCCAGAAGCAGGGTTCTTACCTCATTACTTGTTCACAGATTAGGTTAAGATGATTGATGCTTTTTAATTTTTGATGATTATTAAAAGGCTTAATGACTGTGTACTGCACATGTCATAACTGTGCATTTGTAATTTACCTGCATGGAAAACTCATTAAGCAGTAGTCATCAAGCATGACAAAAAAGGGTGGAAATGGGTTGCAAAGCAGCTTACAGATGCTGATCTACTGTAGACAAGCCAAGCAGCTTAAATAGGGCCCCTTATATAGTTTGCCAATTGCCAAGGACAAAGAGTATGAGCCTTCAGCTGTTGTGGACTGGCATTCAGAATGTGCCTAAACTTGACTGTGTGGCTTGCCTAGAGTGGTGCTATGCTCAGTTGTGATGTAGTGTGGTTGCATTTATTCATTAAGCCCCAGAGTGGTAACAGTAAGTATTTTTATTGTGCATATATTTTTTGTTTCGCTTGCAGCACAGCTTAAAATAATATGAATTTGTTGATGTTTAAATGATCCTTAAACTAACTTGGAACCCTTAAAGAGGCAACTGAGTGTTTTTAGTTAAAGCTAATCAGAGACAAATGGCTTTGGCACTGCAAGTAGAGTAAATAAATCATTCTGGACACATGAAAATCCACAGTGGCCATACATTTCTCTCACAGTATACTGGATCCTTCTGCAATGCAGCTGGTGCTTAAATGTAATAATCCCAAAGCACCATTTGAATGCTAATCACTGAGCACCTCTGCTGATTAAAGCAAACATTAGTGAAAAGTGAAGGAATCTACTACATGCTGTGGAAATCGGCACGTTTGTCTTGAAATTAATCAGTAAAAGGAGCTAAATCAAACAGACATCTGACAGCGTATTTGTGTATTGACATTTCTTTGTGCTTTTCAGTGTTTTCGATCAATTTCAATAACATTTTAGATTTTTCCCAAGCCAGGGAACCATAAAACCTTTCTTTAATTTTTAAGCACATTATGTTTAAATTTCCTTGATTAAGGCCTTTGCAATTTATAAGAAAAAAAAACCTTGAAAACTTGACTAGATACCTCACTGGGAAACCCCGTGAGGTATCTCTTAACCCCTCATGATGTTTGGATGAAGGAGGAAGTGATGGGGGAGAGAGTGGTGCTAAGTGGACTGACCCCAGAGGTAATGATTAGGGTCATAAAGAGGGCTGTGCTCCATCGTTATTAAAGGATCATAAAGAGCTCTAAAAGGTTATAAAGGACAAGTCTGGAGAATATTAACAAACGCTGTAATTCAAATCAACACTGGCAAGCATTCCACCCTACCAGTTTATAAACATGAAACCTGAAAGCGGTGGCGTGCAGTGTCTTGTATAGAAAGACAAGCAGAGAGAGCTTTAAACTCCCCTAAATGGTACGTTTGACAAGATGATCGGGAAGAAATGTATCAGTTGAGATGCTAAATCACTGAGTAATTTGCTTGTTTAGTTGCTAATGCTGTTTCTGTGCAAATCTGTGTTTATTCATTGGCAATGCATAAACACAGATTTGTAGAGAAAGCAGAGCCAGTGGTAGCGAGACTCGCACGCCAGTCTCCCATCAGTCTAGCTTCAAAGACTAAAGGATTATCCACAATGCCCACAATGAAGCTTAGTTTATGGTCATTGTATCAGATGTTAAGAGGACAGGGATTTGTTGTTATCTTCTCCTGAACTTATTTTCCCAACTCAGCAAAACCTCAGCACTGGAAGAAGTGGACTCAGGAAGTAATGAGATTGCTAAGTTGTTTTTTTTTTTTCACCAAATGTTATCCAGACAGTCTATTTTTTTCAAGCATATCACATGTGTATAATCAAGGACATGCAGTGAACAATAACACAGTTGCATGGGTGTTATTGTACTCCGTTGTTTGAGCTGGTGTTTCTGAGATGGTGTTCTTCTTAAATAGCTTCAGATGTTTCTGATGAATGCTTAATGTTAATACTTCCTCTTAGTGCTGGGCGATATCACGATATATATCGTGTGGACGATAGAAAAGTGTCTATCGTGCCATTTGTCTTCTATCGTTTCTATCATTTCTAACCCTAATTTTTCTAAATTATTACATAAAATACATCATTAACCCTTTACAACCGGTCGGAGCAGGCACACTCCGTTTTGCGTAACTATTTTTAAATCCCTGTAGAACTGGAACCACGTAAGCTAGCGCAATAATTTTTTTTGCATATGAAACCGGAGGAATTGTACTTACATCTTATTCCATTAGCATGCCCTAGGTCACGGTTTCCTTCCACATATAGCTTTGCAAAAATTGCATAAAAAGCACTTCCAGCAACAAAAACATAATATTCCAGACTTGCAGCAACAAAAACATAATATTCCAGAAACACGCTTTGCCGATCAGATCAGCTGTTCATAACACTTCCTACTTGGAATATAAGTCAGCGCAAACTATCGCATGTCCGCCATTACCCGTCCGAAACCGGAAGTGACGTCATTTTCGCGGAAAATTTAGTTTTTTACCTTCAAAGCCTATGTTGGTGTTTTTAAAAGTCATGTTTGACTTTATGCTTTTCTGTATCGTTTCTGGGATGCTTAGAAGTCAAATTACACTGTTGGAAATAGTTTATTTTGATGCCCATGTTGGGTTTTTTTTGCAAATTTGCATTATAATATTTATTTTCATTTTTCCTGTAGTATATAAAAATTAGTGTATCTCAAACATAAAACTATGACGACACTCAAAATAAATTTCTCATGGTTGGAAACTATTTTGTGCAACTTTTTTGTATTTACAGTTTTGAGGGATACGCCTCTTAAATTTCTCTAACTAGAAATATATGTAAAAAACAAAACAAAAAAACGATTTTCAATTTTTTTGTAGTTTATTGCACTTTTTTGCAATTTATGTAGTTACTATGGACTTAATGCATACATATTATTAAAATTTGGGCTATAACGGTTGTATTGATGTATAGCAACTTGAAATGCTCCCACAAATGGCACTACAGCATGTAAAATGTAAAGATAAGCTCTGGCGGACTTGGTTCTATGGTAGGTCTTAAAGGGTTAAATAGCCTGTGGCAAATATATTAGTGTTGTCTTCTCACTATACATACTCTTAACTTTATGCAAGAGAAAATAAAGTATAAAAAAATGATATTTTTCGCAAAGAAACTCCGTCTTGTGGTTTTGCGACATGGTGATGCTTTACGTGCACCAGGATTTGCGACATGCTTTACGGTAACTCAAAACAAAGACTGCACCCTCTCCACTGGCTGTTTACAGACTGCATACTTTCCAGATGACCACAGGTGAGGTGGTATATCGTGATATATATCGTTATCGTGATATAAAATAATTCATATCGTGATAAATATTTTTTCCATATCGCCCAGCACTACTTCCTCTATGTATTTTCTATAGTGCAACTGCATTTAGTCTCTAGTTCTTAGTTCCTGGTTCCTGGTGTTTCTTGTTCCATCCTCTGGTCTTAGTTCTCCTATATTAAGTTCATTTGTGTGTGTGTGTGTGTGTGTGTGTGTGTGTGTGTGTGTGTGTGTGTGTGTGTGTGTGCATTCTTCGTTTAGTTATCACACCATTTCCTGGTTTATTTTGATAGTTATTTGTCTTTTTACCCTGCTTTTAGTTTTACTTCCTGTTGTTTCTTCATTTGAATAGTTCAGCTGTGGCTTGTTTTCCCAGCTATCTCCGCCCCAGAAATTGTGTTTTGCATGTGCATATAAAGTGCTGTCTTACCCTTAGTCTTTGTCAGAGTGTCAGTGAACTCTCTAGTGTTTTTCTTGCAGCTTCTGGTTTATGTTACTTCATTCATGGGTTTTTATTAGAGTTGTATGCACTAATAAATCAGTCGCCTCAAACAGGCTACAAGGAGAGAGAGATACTTTTCACTTTGATATCATTTTAATTGATGTATATTTTTAGATTTTACCAGGCAAGCACTGCCTGCCTTGCTTGCCCTGATTGAGGATCCATACCAAAAAGATATTGAGTCACATGCAAATTGCTGAAAAAAGTTTAATTTTTAATTAAAAAATTGCTTGCAAAGAAAAACATTTAATTTTGTGAATAAGAATGTGCATTCGTAATTTGAAAATACAGAACAAAATACTGTTCACATTGTTCATGTTCATATTATTCACAATACCCACAGTGCTGTTATTGTTTTTCACTGACATTTTTTTTCCACATTTTGTTTTTAAAAAAGGATTGTAGGTTTCTATTTGTTACTAATAGTTAATATGAATATAATAATAATCATGTTAATTATCTGAAATAAAAGAACTCTTGGAAACAAAAATGTGATTATTATGCTTATCATAGATAAACAAGTTGTTATTACAAACTTGTGAATGCAGATATTTTACTTTATAAATGAATAAAAAGCCAAATTGATAAAAAAAAAAACAAAACAAAAAAAAACAAGCGCCATTGTTGAAAGGTCCATGCTTGGTTTGCCTTGGGCCCCTAAATCCTTAAGTCCATCTCTGCCTACGTCATCATCCAGTGCACCAGACTGTGATAATGGGAACCAGAGCTTCCTGAGCGAATCAGATGCAGCCACCACTAAAGACAGCAGCACCGCAGATTGCTCACTGCATCACTCCATCACACTCTCTTTCCTTACCTTGAAGGATGAGACCTGGATCTAGTCTCAGCTGGCCTCTGCTGCCCCTTCTATTTATCCTTATTATGCATTTACAGTGTTATTATTTTGTTCTACCTTTTCTTTGTGAAAGTTATGTTTAAACCTCATGCCCTCGCTTTTTTGTTCTTTTTTTGTCACTCTTGCTCAAACACAGAACATACAGGTTTGTGTTTTAGTAATTAATCAGCCGCAGATCTCTGTAGCTTTGAGATGTTTTGGTGCCACGTGCTCATAATGAGAAATGGCTCCTAGGTAGTGAATAACAGACCACTATGTCTCTGTGTGCCTGTCTGTCACCCTGTGTGTATGTTTGTAAGTTTCCTCACAAGTGACCAGAGGTCTAACTTACATAAATATTTGGTTCCATAAAGGCTGTTAGCGCTGGCTTATGAATCATAAAGCTCATTAAACGGGAGTGTAAATAAACAGTAAAGCGAGTCCTGGCGCCCTGCCGAGCTGCCTTTCCTTCCATAATTCAGTCTGGGCTCCGACTGTTGTGGACGGATTAATTCAGCTCTTTACCTGGATGACGGGTCCTGCTGTTGGCTTTCTAACCTGCTCGGTTTTCCTGAACTGGACAAAAAACAGTAAATTAGCTGAAGGTTGTACCCGGGGCGTAAACTTGTCTAACAGCCCATTGGAAGCTAACGCTCTGGATTTGTTTGGGAAAATCCTTCTGACATTTGGTTTTTTAAGAGGTGATTCTGGCTTTGGTCGTTAGGAAGGAGTCAAAGTTTATGATGCATGGAGAGAGAGAGAGAGAGAGAGAGAGAGTGCATGGTGTGTGTGTTTGAGAGAGAGGAGGATTTTCATTTAGTAAAAAAAAAATTATCTTTTACTCCATGTCTATTTTAATAAATTTAATAATGTTCCTCAAATGTTTATGTAAAATAATTTTAAAAGAAATGATCTTACAGACGAGAAATGTCTCAAGATCACATTTTCACTCGATTTTCATTTCATTTTCACAGCCAACATAATTCAAGATAACAAAATGCATGGGGCATTGTACAGAGGTTTGTCACATTAACCCGTCATCCAGCATTCATTATTTTCTCACGATGTTTCTTCACAAGACAAACAACCTCCTAAAGGGCAAAACAAGCTTTTCTTCCACTGGCTACAAATTGTTTTTAATGAGCTTGTTTAGCAATAACGGAACAAGTTGCCAGCTAGCTCCTCAGTTTTTTTTTCCTTTTTACTTCTTTTTTTTAAATTAAGTTTTTTTGACAACTTGTAAAAATGTTGAGTATAGAACTGCAACATAATTCTCCTATCCTTGACATGCAATCACACTAGGAAAATTGCACCGATTGGTCTTGTTGGTAAGTTGCTTAAATTGACACAAGAAATAGGTTTTGATTAGATAATAATGTGTTAAATATCCAAAACTGTGACTGTCTTGGAGCTACTCCCCAGAGCATGGACTACAGTGGCAATGACTGGAACTATCTGATCAGTATTAGATGAACAGTTATCCACTGCTAATTAAATCTCACCTCTTGTTTGAAAATGGAGAACTCATATTTTTCTCACCAAAAGACAGCATCATTGATCAATCCAAATCAACAACGTGTATAGCTATGTCTAATGGTTTACATTTTCATCCTGATTTTCACAACGGAGGAAAATGTGATCTTCCTGCAGAGTCTGAAGAGCATCTGAGGGCAAAACATCTGTGTGGAGCTACATTTATCAAACTGAACATCTGCGCAGATACAGCGCAAACTCTGACTATGATAAACTGGGGGTTGATGAAGGGATCATGATATCACCACTGAGACCAACACTGGAACCCATATTCAGCCTGAACACAAGAAATACCTACAAAGATCTTCAACACTGTGATCTTAGCTATTTGTCATTCCTTCACTGAGAAGGTGTTCTGAAAAATAAATACTGAAGTGATTTATGTTTCAGTTAGACAGAAATTTTGGAGCTTCCTGAGTCGCACTCCACTCTCCCATATCTTTCTGTCTACATGTGCTTTGTCTTAACAAAACACAACTTTGCAGTCCTCTCATCAGATCTTCTTTCTCAGCTACCTTTTCCAAGCATTTATCTCCTTTAAGTGATCACGGAGAAGGTCACAGGAATATTTTGTTACAGTTGTTGTCTGGGCAAAGAGACTTTGGCCTGTTTTTGCTTTCCTGGCTATTTAGAATGGAAAGGAACAGATTTATTTACTGTAAGTCATCCCAGTTGAATTAATACAATTAAATGAGAAAAAAAAAGTGTAGTGAGATAAATCATGATTGTTCTGTTGTTCTCATTTGTCAGTGTCAGTCACTTTCCTACTATCAATAAAAAGGTGTTGCTTTATAGATCCCTCATGGAAAATTCATTTTCCTTGCTCCCGCTGAGGGAGGTCAGTCCACAGGGTCAACAGTGGAGCACCGACTGTGGAGGATATGGGGTCGTTTGTTGTTTGCTCATCATTCTGACAAATCCACTCTAGTAATTCAGTATCATTTTATAGTCACAGCTGAACTAACACTTAATTTAGAACAGCCAGTTAATGAAACACATGCAGGCAGAGGGTGAAGATGCAACACTCACAAAGCAAGGGTCCAGCTAACCCAGAGGTTTGAACCAGCTCCTGAACAGCTCCTTGCAGTTCATTGGTTTAACACTATCAACATAATGCATGCATATTGATTTAGTAGTGATGGTGACCATTGTGTAATTACTAAAAGACTGAATCTTTCGTGGTTATGCTTGGGAAACTCAAAGGACTCTGTTAAACTTATGGAAAGACGATGGATTTCTGTGCTTTTTTCCCTGTTAACAAAAGGTCATTCTGGTCATAATCCTGACAGCAATTTCCCCAAAATTTGAAAAATGAAAAGGAAGATAAATGTAGAAGACTCCAGCTAATTCCATTACATAGCTTTTCCTGATAAGTTATTGTCTAAATCAATGGATGGTGGCTTGGGCTGATGGTATTTGATAGTTAAATGCAGAAATTCTTAGCTGTCAGTTTTAACTCGTGTAAATAAAATGGCAAGCAAATAGTGTGCACTTAGAGATGCTAAAACAACAAGAAGGAGTTTGACGCCCACTGTTCAAACGCATTTTCCTCTGGACCGTGTAATCCAGGGAGCTATTTTCCTTTTCCATTAAGCCAGCATCTGTGTAAATGGTGTCTTCAAGGCTACTGGCTCCCGTGTTAACCTCCGACATGCTCTGCTTTTGTTTGCTTCTGCATGGTTGATGCGGTGACCCCGTGAACCCTGCAGTGATTGTCTCACACGGTTAAGTGCCTCCTGATTGTGGGCAGAGGTGAGTGTTGATAATGTCTGCCAGATTCACCTCCCGCGTAACAGGCTGCGCATACACGCAGGCGCACATAAGGACGCACTTTAACACAAACACACAAGCAAAGCCAACGCACAAACTAATCTGTGTTCTCTGTCCTAACAGTAAACAGTTTAGATTCGTCGATGCTTGAGAATGCTTCCTGATGGCGGAGGAAGCCATGGCAGTGATGTTGAAACATGTCAAGTGTTTTCTGGTGTGTTTATTTTTCAGGCTGCACAAAGGAAACTCATTCTTCAGTGTGTTTGAATTTCATTTAAATGTTAAGTTACTGACCTGAATCTTCGCTTTGCCTTATTCTCCCCACCCCCACACACTAATTCCAAGTTCTAAATATTGCACACCTGCATTTATGTTTATTTTTTAGATTATTAGAGTATGAGTCTTTGTGTGGCAGCAAAATAAAACCTACAGACAGATGCCTTAACACACTCACATACATCAGCTCCTTCACCCTTCTCCCTTCTCTCACCCCTGTAACCTCAGTCTCCATAGTGACTTAAGCTGTCAACAGATGGCCGATCCCACATGGTGAGTGTTGATTTAGTCAAAGATGTGAAAACAAACCCAGTTTCCCCTCTCCTCGTCTATTCTCTCGTGTCTAATATCTTTTGAAGTTTATCTAAAACTACTTATGAATCTAAAACAGGGGAGACAAGGTCATGAAAGCCTACTGTGACGCATCTTAGTCATAAAGTAACCCATATTTAAAATCTATTTGATTCATTTCTAGCATTTTTATCTGTGATGCTAAATGACGTTTTGTTGCTGGTTGTGACTGATGAATTGTGGTCAAAAATTCGGGTGTCCAGTTGACTGAGTTCCTTGCTTTGGTGTTCCGGACAGCTTGACAGAAAGAGGGGAAGAGAAAACAGTGGGCAAAACACCAATTCAAATACAGAAAGAAGCTGTTAATGTGGAAAACACTGTCAGAAACAGATATGCTGCAAATAATGGTAATAATCTATGAGGGGAAATGTTTCCACAAAGCCTTAATAGCTGCCAGATATGGTTAGGGGCATGCTTGGTATTGTTTGTGACTTTTGAGGTGAATACTAACACAATCAAATAGAAAATGAACATGTTGCTCTTTTTCCATCATCCTCATGATGATCACTCTTTGTGTTTTTTTCCCTTCTCTTTACTTTCCCCTCACAATAACTGATTTTTAGATTTTCTTGTGTTTTTTGTTTTTGTTTTGTTTTTTATTGTCGTGACTCTCAGTAAAGAACAGATCTGGTCAGCTGAATCCTTTTTAATGCCTTTTGTATACGATATATGATAATGTCACTAATGCACTGATGTTATTTGAAGAGACTTGGACTGGTCTTAGATTTTGTTGTAGGTATTTTACCAAGTTTCACAAGCAAGTTTTCAATTTCTAACAAGGTCACTGCTCTTAAAGCATGTTGGAGTAAATATCAGGTTGCAGAGAGCAGCAGAAGGGGAATTGTAATGAGACAAAAAAAAAAAAATCATCATAAAATAGATCTCAGATACCTGGAAGTTGGCTCCCTCAACTCCCACAGTTCCCCTTCTTTAGATCTCACATTCATAGTCTGGTTTGGTTTCAATCTGAATGTGAGTGTTGCTTTGGACATTTGTAATGGTACTGCTGTCTTTATATGACTAAAGAAACCAAACAACACATTATTCAAGTTTGCAGCCACCCTTTTTCAGTCTTCATGCCGCTGCTATTAAGCACGTGGCAAACAGTTATGATTTGTTTACACTGACCCGCTGCATCCATGCATTTAACTTAATTAGCTGGGAACTCAGATTTCCTCTGGGGATTGCCAAAGCCATGGAAACTGCGTACCAATAGGAAGATTCAAGGTCAGTGCTGGCCACTATTTTAGGCACAATTTATCATCTGAGGCATTGCTATGCACTCTGGGGTTTAAGGGACCCAGATCTAATGGAAACTGGTTTGGTGGATCTGTTTATAGAAGATACTGAGTACAGGAACTAAGAAGGGGCAAGGGAATGGTCCATGTGTCCTTTTTGACATGAAACATTAGTGAGTGATTCAGTGGGTTTGAAAATGCATCTCCTTTGGCCTGCTTGGATCTTTCATACGATCTGCTAATATATTATTTGCCTATTACTGCAGAGCTTCAACACTTTTTTATCAGGCATAATGCCACAGGCCTGTCAGAGTAACAAAAAACATTTTTCTACAACACCTTTTATATTCTTATGTGTTTATTTGAACTCGTTTAAAGATTGGCTCTAGACTGCATTCAGCTTACTACAGTCTCTGTTTCAGCCATCCCAAAGTCTTTAACCGTTACTTTCTGCTGTACTTTTAAGATAAGATAAGATAAGATAAGATAACCTTTATTAGTCCCACACGTGGGAAATTTGTTTTGTCACAGCAGGAAGTGGACAGTGCAAAAGTTATGAAGCAAAAATTAGAATAAAATAAAATAAGAATAAATACAGTATACAACTGTACAGAATAGAATAAAATAAAATACTATATACAGTAGAATAAAATAGAATAAAATATGCAATAAGATAAAAATAGAATACAAGTGCTATATACAACTCAGTAACAGCTATCCATCATGCTTGGCTTCCAACTCCATTTTATTGTTAGCTAATGATTTCACTGTTAGTTCCTTATCTTAGACAGCTATTGTCTAGATAAAGACAATAGCTGTCTAAAATAAACATACTGGATAAAGTATGTTTATCTGGTGTTTTTGTTTGTTTATCTACTCTTATCTCATAATTTCAACTGTTAGTCATATTTTTAGAAAACTTTTCAACTATTACTTCACTTTTTGCTTAATTGTTAAAGATATGCTTCTCTTCCACATCCGCCTACTGGACAGGATACTGGCAGCTCAGTTTGAGAATGACTATATAACAGGGGAAACTGATTGTTCTTTCTGTCATGAAAGTGGATAACACATTTTTGTGGCATGCTGAAGATAATCAATAAGTAATCTAGCTTTGAGTGTGGTCTGTGGGTGGACAATCCATTAAGCCTTATGCCCTGAATCTGACAAGAAATGTTGACCGTAAAAGCGGAAAACTTTCACAGTCGGGGGTTCACTGACTAATGCACAATCAGATTCAGCTCAAACGTGCGTGTGTGGCCAACAGTAGTTGCTATGGGAGTTCATGCATTCTGCATTATAGCTGTAGTATTGGATTTCATTGCAACAATTTAATTGCCTGTTTCTGGATACAACAACTCAGAGAGATATTGAGTTATACCAGTACTACTGGGTAGCCTGAGGTCCAGAAACACATAAAAGCAGGAACAGCCAAAATAGAAAAACTTGGAAAGAGACACACACACACACTTATACACACAAAGGCACACAGAGTTTCTCAGTTTCCCTTGAAGACCCCCCTGGACCATCTGCTCTTCTATTCAGTAGGGTGTTCAGCCATGGACTCAGCACCGAAGGTCACAGTGTGTGCATGTGTGTGGGTAGACAATGACCCAGCTGGATAACCCCCAAACACACTTCAAACCCAGTTTGTTGTGACCTTACACCTCAAACAGACCATCAGTATCTTTCAAGATGGGTGTTAAGTGCACATAAAGGTGAGTGAAGAGGCTGGGATTTGTGCATATATGTAAATTAGTATATATAAGTTTGTACCTTTTGTGGGCCTATTCAAATATCTATTGATCACATTTTTTTTTACACAGGAGGATAAAGTACTTAAATGCAGGAGAGACGAACACCAGATCAATATAAACAGTCCAACACTAGGGCTGTTCACAGCTGCTCATCTCCCTCGAGTAATTGTAGTCTTTATTGGCATTGATTTGTTGAAGAAAAATCACTATGGGTGGCTCAGCTTAAAACACTTAAGATTTTCTGTGTGCATGTACGTGTGCATCCGTGCGTGCGTGCATGCGTGCATTCTTTCATGGCTCAGTAATGGACAATTCTACCGTTACCAGAGATAAAGGTCTTAAAGACTAAACACAACAAAATCTTTTGACATGCGTCATCTACGACACCTCAACCGAATTGTGTCTGTATTGTCAGTACAAAGGGAGAGGCAGGAAATTCTTTTCAAAACTCATATTCATTGCACATGAAATGCTGTCAGATGTATGTTGTCAAGTTTTCTTCAGAAGCCTGAATCAAATATTTTCTTCTTATCACATTTGGTATTGTGTAGCACACTTGGTATACACATCTGTGTTTCCCCCAGCATCTAGATCCATTCTTTCTCATTTGACTCAAAAACTTTAGATTTGGGTGACGCCGCACAAATAAAACCCTCCTCTTTGTGTTCTCGCAATGTTTTACAAGTTTAACGCCTTTCATGATTATTGATGATTGAAATGATTGGGTTTGCATTTGGAGGTGTCAACAGTGTTTTTATGAAGGTCTTGCTTGTTTTTGGCTCTACGGAGAGCTTTTATGATGATACACTGAGTGACCATTGTGGACAAAACAGCAGGGAATTGCCAAGGGCATACATCTAGAGATTAGACACTAGATATGATGTAACTATGAAAGATTACTCAGCACTTACTTTGACATGAAATAACTGACCTCTTTTTTCCACCATCTAATCATGATATCAAAATTAATTTGATACCAAGGTTTCAATTGCAATCACTTTCAGTATGTATTTAGACACAACTTTTACCTTAGCTCATGCTACTTACTTAATGTCACCTGGATGTCCTTGTCAGATGTGCTAGACTAAGAAAAGCACATACTCTGTCCCAGCTCTCAAGCATTGTAGTGGTAGCATCATCCTCTGGGGCTGGTATATTGTACAAAGTTGATGGACTATTAAAGACGTGAGAACTACCTCCAAATTCTTCATCTTCACCTCAGATCAACAGCTAGATGGCTGAATTTTAGACACAACTGGGTCCTCAGGAAAGAGAATGATTCCAAACACACATCAAAACTGGTTTTGGAATGGATAAATTCGATTTTATTTTAAAATGAATTAAAGATGTATGCTGTACACTCATTCCATATATGGCAAGGATGACTCAAACCTATGACCTGAAAGACAGATGCATTTAATTCCATCACTGCAATAATGTGATGGATATTTCTCACTTTGTAAGAGATGGTCTGACTAGACTTTTATATACTTTGCAACAATGTCAGCACTGTTACAACTTGGAATGTCAGCTACAAGCTATCAATTACACAGTGAGCACATTATATGTGGCTGCCGTTTTAGTGTATACAAATTTAATGGGGGGTTTTGTCTCAGACAAATGTTAGTATTCTCATTATCTCCCTTTCTTTTCATGCAGCCCTGAATATACTGACATGACGGCTGGATTTCTGAACTGATTACTTGTTAAAGTGCATGTATTCATTTGTCCTGTGATGCATTGGATAAATCATCCACATAGTTTACATTACACTATTTCTGCTGAAAGCATAACAAGATTTATAACAGACTTTTATTAAAATTATCTGGCACATTAGTGTGGGAACGTTTGAATGGAGCATCAGCTTAAAGATGGATATTAAATTTTAAACCTCCACAGGATGCTCTGTGAATTTTAGCGAATAATTTGATAAAATGGTAAACTCGCACATAAGTTGTCACTTTGTGTTAAATATATGGACATCATTTCCCTTGAATATGGCCACATCTATATAATAAAAAAATATTGTAATGTGCATCATATTATACCTCCAGAGGAATTGCTTTTATGCAGCACAGGGATCAAGATGAAACATTTTACCAACCTGTGCCATGGTTTTAGAGAAAAGCGACGTGGGGACTTTGATCTGTCACGTCACATTTAGTGTAAGGATTTATAGCTCTCTTCCATCTGGGAACCATCTTCTTTAGACTTCAACGGCCAAGTAAACCACTCTTCTTGTTATCCTCTTGTCCAGAAAGAAGGAGGAGGAGGAGGAGAGTCCTGTCATGTCTTCACAGACGGGTCATAAATCGGCAATACTGAGAGGAGGGAACTCATAATACTAGTTAATGGGTCTGCAGTAAAAAGCTGAGTGGCTGAAATGATCAGAGTGTATTTTTGGTCTCAAACTGAAACTCAACTCTATATTGAATAAAAAAATCTTTATTGTAGCAGATTTAAAAGTCAGAAGCCTTTATTACAGAAGGCTACTTTGAAGATAAATTTCAAAATCTGTTATAATGTAACCAGTTATGCCAAATTAGTTTCAATAGCCTTCAACACATGTGGCCTCTGGTCAAAACATCAGATCATTATTTTACTGAAAACAAATTCCATCGTATCTGTATTTTATGGCAAAAAGACCAAAAAAAGAAACCCGTCATTGTTACGGCCTTAGCAGGGCCTCCTCCTGAAGTTGCCCTTGTGTGGGTGTGGCCTGCCATCTCTCCTGCCTTAGATGCCATCTTTTTGTTACAGCTGACTCCCATCAGCAATTAGAAGTACTTAAAGCCAGAGAAAGCTGAGCTCTAGTGTTAGAGAGCCTTGTTGGTGTGGAGTTAGCGAGCTGTGTTTTTGGTGATTGTTTGCTCCTGGAGAGGAGTGTGTTTGGTGACTTATCCTTTTTTACTTATTTTTCAGTTCACTGACCAACGCCTGAGTTTTGTTGTTTACTTTCTTTACATGGTGATAGCAGCTTGTCCGTCTCTTTTAGTTCACTTGTTAATAGAACGGAACAATGGAAATCAAATGGAACATCCACGACACGCAGCTCATAGAAGAAACCCACACAATTCCTAGACTGAGCAGTGAATGGGAAATATTTGTTTCTTCCTCAGTTCTAGAAAACTGTATTCAGTCTAATTTCACTCTTACACAGCTCACATGCATTTACAAAAGCATGCATGTAAAATGGCTCAACACATACATTTATGCTTTACAAGGTAATAAAGCACGAAATTTGTGATTTAGGTGTTGAGATAAGATTGATGTCCAATTAGAAGGAGTTGACACTTCTCAAGTGCATAAAATTTATTGCATGAAATTTAGTCCACCCTTTAAACTTAAGTTGGGAATAAAGCTACTGGAGGGGTCCAAGTTCAAGATGCTAAGATTTGTGAGTGTCAAGGATTGACAGGACTAGCAATGAGCATTTCAGAGAGACAGCTTTAGTTGGACACTTTGGCAACTTAGTAAGTGGGATAAAAATTAGTTGCTTCAGACATTTGTGGAGGAGCGGTATTATCTATTCTGAAAGAAAGATGCTGAAGATGCAGAAAGAAGAAAGGAAGGACAAACAGGGAGTTTATGGATGTGGTGAGAAAAGACATGCAAAGGGTGATCGAGAACACAATGATGTGGAAAAAGATCTTCTGGTGTGGTGACAACTTAACAGAAGCAGCAAAAAGAAGACAAAAAGTCAGCAATATTTTTATTTCAAATTTGAAACTAATGAAAAGGTAAATCATGGTCAGATTTTAGTTGGTCTTTCAAGAGATTATGTCTTTTGTTCTCCACACAGCCTACATGCAACTAAAAACATGATTTTTTTTTCTTCTCTTCTCTCTTCGTCTCCCTCTATGGATTTCCTTCTCAATTTTCATATCAAAACTTTTTGTAAAGGATTTTTGGCTAGTTTTGTGTTAGCATGCTCTCTGTAAAGATGCTTGCAAAGAGCCAGACTCGTTTTAGCAGTATAATCTGTCCTTGATGCAGTTTGCATTTCACCATCACGCTCTTCTCCTTTTCTGCCAAAAAATCTAAAGCTGTAGATCACTCCACTATTATACTCCACCAAGCATATGAACTGAAATCAGTTGACTGTAGTGCAAGTGTGCATGAAGACAAAAGCAGTAGTGACATAACGTGTTATTTTTGAAACACCCAATGAGTGTGAAAAATATTTTTTTATTTTAATACAATGACTAGTTACACCCAACCCTGTTTTTTATACCCTTGGCAGAAGTTAAAGAATTTGTACTGATAAGAGCAAAATACAACAAAAAGCAAACAGTTAGCTAGAAATCATGTTCAACATACAACTTACAGAAACACTCATTAAAGTAGTTCATGGAGTTGCTAATACAGCTAAAAGCCATATCTCCAATATTTTTGTTCAATGCTCTGTCTGAAGCTATTATTACGGCTAAATTGTATCCAGATTATCTTCTTGACATTTGTTGTAAAATGATGAATTCTTTCAAATACTGATAAATGATCTTCCTATTTTTGGTCATGGATATTTTAGTACTGAATCCACGGTGGGTATTTCTCTGAATCCTTCAGTGTGTAAGTGTGTGTGGATAACCAATTTGGCAGACCTGACTGTGCTGACTTTAATCTTTCTCTCTTGAAAATGTTGAAGGGACAGCTGCTGAGTTCTCTTAGATCCTATCAGTGTCTGGCTTTTCAATGCTGGTGTGAAGGACCGGCTCTAATACCTCGAAAACAAGCCGGTATGGTCTGAAGACAGACAGAAAAAATAACTAGTAACATTAGAAAAGGCAAAGAAGGTGATAAAAAACACTTAAAGCTACGGAGAGGTGGAGAGTTCGGACAAGGAAAATTGCCAAATTGGGGGAAAGAGGAAAATTGAGAAGTGAAAGAGCTTTGGATCAAACAGGCAACAATAAGAACAAATGACTCAGTGCCCAGAATATTTCATGTCGTATTATCTGTGTCATCTGGAAGTGTGATGTTCGAAACAAATTGCAGCTAAAAGGTTTTACACACCCTACGACAGCTGATACCCCTGGCATATTAAATTGGTCACTTAAATTGCCATTAAACCTGTTTGGTACAGGCTTGAATAAAAATATAAAAGTGTATGGGTGTGCCTATTCAACTTACATATACCTTTTATACCTTGTTTAACTTTTATATTTTTACAGCTTTTATACAAATGTATAATTCCTCCTGCATCTAAACCTAAGATCCATTTAACACCAGCATGTATAAAATGGAATCTAACACATCCCCAAAAACCCAAGTTTTTATAACAAGCTAATACTTAAAATTGTACATTTTTTCAGTTCAAATAATTTTATTCAGTTAGTAATGTCCTGCTTAAAAGAAACAAAAAACTAAACTGCAACAACACAAATGTCACAATAGTTACGTTCGTCTTCTGTATACAATCCAGGATTTACAGTCTTGTTACTGTAGATGGACTTCTGAAACCATGCCAGTATTTGACTGGGTGGGAAAAATGTTTGTTTAGATGTGTTATGTATGTTTTGTGTACAAGAATACTGCACTAGACCTCATAGGCCTCAGTAACACAAGCCGAGAGACTGGTTAGAGACCATCTGGCAACCAATCATGATGGAAAATTGAGTATTCACAAACTGGCTTTTGAGTGGTTCCTGGAGGTTGCAGGTAGTTACTGTGAAATTGATTGCTAAAGCCCTCATTCACACAGCCACAGAGACCAGTCAGTGACCGCCGGGAATAACCAGTCTGCAGTGTGCATTCCATGACCGGTTGGTAATTGGTAGCTGGAGGTTGCTGGCACATGTGCCACAAAGTGGTATACAGTCCTGCACTAACAATCTTGAGATTACTTTGATCTCTAGCATGCTGACGAACTCACTGGTAGTTTGGATGGAAGATGTGACTTGTCTGCAAATACTCTCAAAGTACTCAACAAGAGGTAATGAAACTGTGTAACACAAGCCAGATAAGGACACTGTTCAATTTCAAAGCAAAAGTTGTAAGTAAGTAGTAAGGCAAAACTTTTACTTTGAAGGCAGTAAATGGCATTTTTTTTATACAAATAAGTGTTTTCCATGGAAAGTACAGAGAACCACAGCAATCTGCTAGTGACCAAAGTAATCACAAAACTGTATCCAGTTTTATCTAATGAGAGTCATCCACGTCTGGTCGAGATTAAACATTTTCCCCAAGTGATCAGAGGGTCCCAAGGAGTCGCTGACTGGTCTCCAGACCTGTGTGTTTGAGACATTAATCTTGCAGTTTAGTTGTTTTTAATCCCATTGCCACAGGTGTATATGATCAAGAACTGAGCCATGTGGACTGCCTTTACATATGTTTGTGAAAGAACACTCTAAAGAGCTCCCTGACTTCAGCCAGGACCTTCATGCCATGGGCTTCCATGGCAAACCAGTTCCCGCAGGTGTAACTTGTAGTTGGCCCAGTACTTTTGTCCATACAGTGCATCAGAATCAGAGGTCATCTTTTAAGTGCCAGTACAAGGAATAGTCTGATGTTACACAGATGAGTGAAATACAACCACATGGACCACAGGAAAGTCAATGGGATTTAGTGTGTACAGAAGTCATGTGGGGTTTTGTTAATATTCACCCATGGCAACAGTCTTAACCTAATTTTACCCAGTCAAACAAACATAGCAATGTAACCATATCAACCACTTGTTTGGCAAGCAGTTTGGAATAAAACACCTGTCCAGAAACAAGCTCTCTCTGTTAAAAACACAGGATTAGTTTGGCTGTGGTAGCACAAACACTGTCAGCTATTGTAGCTTTAATGATTGTAAAAAGAAAGAGTACTGCCTGTCTCCCACCTGTGAGAGCGCGAGGTCTTGCCAAACCAGGAGCTCTGACCAATCTGCTAGGGTTGTGACCTCAGCCTTGTTCCAGTCCCAACGAAGATCTCATCCCTGCCTGGACTCGGCTCTGCCCTCGTTCCACATCACTGCTCTGCTCGTATGTGTGACGAATAAAGGATGCTGAGAAGCCAGCGCTGAAAAAAGTGTCTGTGCAGTGTCTGTGTGTGTGGTATTTAAATTCAAGTGTGTGTGTGTTTGTGTGTGTGTGTGTGCCAAAGCCAACACATTTGTTCCTGATGTGCCAGGCACACATCCCATTAAGCCTCCGCAGCCCATATGTAATTTACATCACAAAGACAGCATCCTTTCCAATTTGACGGTGCTGGATTTGAAATGTTTCAGAGCAGAACAAACTGCAGACTGAGCAGACTCAACAAAATGCTGCTGTGTGCTGAGTTGTTACTATCAAAGCTAGGGCTGGGAGACATGTGCAAGCCAATTCAGCCTTAATTTGTCAAGTCTAAAAAGCTCAGCAGAGGAAAATGCTCTTTAAGACTCTGCCATGTCTGATGTTTTCAATTTATCCCCCTTATTTTGCCCAAGTCCTTTTGGCCTCCTTCAGCATTAGCTTGAGATAAACTGAAGGAAAATAAACTTGTCATTCTGAAACTGTCCCCTCAATCAAAAAACATCAAGGGATTGTTGAGAAAGGACGGACAAACAGCTGTTCCTATTAGTCTTTTTTGAGCAAGACTCAGAGGGGATGTCATAAAAACACCATAACTACCAGTTAAAGGTTACATGTGGTCAGTAAAAAAGAGAGAGAGAGAGAGAGAGAGAGAGAGAGAGAGAGAGAGAGAGAGAGAGAATGCCCAAGTCTTTGTATCTCTTATGTCAGTTCTCCTTCATGCATCTGCTCTCAACTGTAATTTTTTTATTTCCGAAAAAATACAAATGCCAGCAGCTCCTAATTCAATTTGTATTATGTTTCTTTAACTTGAATTCATATTACCTTCTTTAGTATTCCTGGAAACGGATTTTTCTTTTTTTCAGAATTTTCTGTTTTCAATCAGCATCCAAATCTTCATTTGTTGACTTTCTGACTGTTTTGTATTTTCTTGTGAAGAGCTGTTTGTCAGAGGTCAATGCCTTCTCATACTACTCGCCAAAAGTTTCTTAAACTGAAACTTGTTTGTTTCTCTGTCGTTTTGTCGACAACAAAATTGTCCTACTTGACAAATATGATCGACAAATATAATAACTTTTGTTTCTTGGCTGCTCTGGATGCTTAGCCTGGCTGTGAAGTTACAGCACAACAAACAACAAACTTCATCACATTGTCCCAGGAATGTGCATGTATTCATTTGATGAAGCAGAAAATGCATAAAAGTTTCTGCTGGAATTGCAGCTACTAGAACTCACACCAAAGAAACATAGCCTGGCTATGTTGAACTTCCTTTTAGTACACCTCTTATGTTGTACAAAGTCAGCCTACCCAGGATATCTTATCCACCTTCACTTACCCTAACATTGGCACTCACGCTGAGCAGTCGGTTATCATCAAATGATGATTAAAATAAGCAAAAAACACTATACATAATTAGAGGATGTTGAATACGTAATATGTTCTGAAAGCTAGTAAACTAATAATGGATCTGCAGCTGTTACAGACAGATTAAAGTAAAATATTCAAAATACAGTATAAATGTGTGTGCACTTTATACAGTATGGGAAATATTGCTGAAAAAGTATTACTATATTAATAAAGCTTATTTCTAAGAGTTATTATTGGAGAATCTGACAGGTTACAATGAAGTAATAATGGATGTGCATGATATAGTTTTAGCATAGCAGAATTCAAGCATAGGCTACAAGCTTGGGAAAATGATATTAGACTTAGAAGTACATATATAGCTTTCCTCTTTTAGGATCAAGCGTTAACATGTATAGGACAAGCAGTTTTAAATTGTTTAAAAACTGCTTTCAGCCAACAGGAAAATTAAAGGGATGATTTAAAGGATGCTATTAAAATGTGCACACCACTGTCCAAGGGATCTTCCAGGAACACTGGTGCTAGTTTACTGAGAACTTATAGGTCCGTCGGTGGTGATTGCGCACCTGTTGATCTCTAATCTCAAATGTAACCTGCCCTGGAACAATTTAGGTGTCCAGCATAAACCACCATGGTGTTGAACCTCAGTAAGATGTGAATCACCTTTGTAAAACCCCAACGATAACCCTGAGGGTATGTGGATAAGCCCATATCCTGCTTCGAAGCACAGGCCTCTGCTTTCGCCTTAATCCTGATCGATGGCTCAGACTCTAGGTTTCATTATTTCTACTGTTTCTTTTGGTAGCCGTTTTCACACATGATCTCTGGACAAGCTCAGGAGAGTCAGATCAGGACCAGATCAGCTCTTATGTATTGCACAAAATGTAACACAGCCAAGAAATAGCCTCTCTAGCTCACTATCTTGAGCTACAAAGCAGCATTATGTGAGGGTAACTTACATGTCAACAGTAGCTGGTTTGCATGCTAACTTCTCCAAAGCATGTCTTTGACATAACATGATATGTACTTCTTTACATTCTCTTTTAAGTATTAAGTACCTTTTTAACACCATTTTTAAACAATCATTTTGTCCCTTTATGAATTCACCAGTATTTATTCAGAATGTGTTTTGTCCTTTTTTATCCTGTTCCACAAGGAGACGTCTGGCCATTCAAAAGGCATACTCACTCAGAACAGAACTCCACTTATGTGGTTTGACCACACGTCTGTGGTCACCGAGCGTTCACGGCACATCCCACCCAATTAGGGTACGAGTAGTGATGGCCGTCCTTTATATGGCCTCCTGCTCTCGGCATTTCCCTGAGAAAAGGAGCAGACAATTGCATAGTGTTAAAAAAACACACAGTCTCACACACTTGAATGTGGCACCAAAGGGCACAAGCACTCCAGCCCGCCCTCTCTTTTCTCAGCATCCCATAATATATACAGTAAACACATGTCCGGCCCCATATGGGAGCTGAAACTATAGCAACAGGGTCACATACAAACCATGCTCTTGACAAATATATGAAAGAGGAGATGGATTGAATGTGCTTGTCAAGCAGGAAATGGGGAGTGAGAAGGAGGACACAGGAGGGGCAGCCATTTTTTGCCTTTGTTTGGGAAAGCATCTATTGAGTGGCATTTGGTGTCATGCCAGATTCTCTCCTCCACAGATGGGCACAAAGTAAACTGGATTAGTCATTGAGAGGGCTTTCTCCCATAAATGACAGCCAAGGAGAGCTGAAAACTTCAAACGCATTCAGGACGTGTCTACCTAAAAACCCGTCGTTTATTCAAATGGAAATGCCTTTATCATCACTCTCTGCAGGCATCCATAGCTTTCTGACTGTATGTGCTGTATGTTGTACATCTGAATAGATGAAGGATTAAAATGGTCAAGAGGGGAAGTGAACAGGGAGATTTCTCCACCTTTTGTTCAGCCAAGTCCTTCTTGGTCCTTAATCATTGTTTTACTTGATCTTCTAGACTTGCGCTGTCTGAGAGCGCAGAAAGTGCTGTGCTACTTTAGCATGCTGCTTTAAACTGTTGTTCAGTCTTAGCTGCAACAATCTGTCTGATTTGTAAATAAGAGTAGTGATTATTACACAATGAGAAAATCATGTTATAAACTTTAAATGCTTAAAACTCAAAATTAGATTTCAAATATCTCACTTTTCTTATGTATCCCAGAGAAAATACCATTTCGTATGATCAAAAACTTAACTGTGCTTCATTTTCAGAGTAATTTTAGTTCTAGTCTCTGCTTTTTGCAAGTACTAAATAATAAATCAAAAACTAAAATCTCTAAATCAAAATCTGCGCTTAAGTTTTATACATATATGTCAGCCCAGAAATGTTTTCATATATTCCCCAATGAAGTAGCATGTAAGAATGCATATAACCTGTACATTACACATTTTTTACCCTTCGACTTCCTTTGCACAAAGTCTGTGTGGTGTCTGATTGTGCACATATGAGAATATGTCAAGTAACTGTCCAGTTAACTCAGCACCCGTTTTCTCTTCCCGGTCTCTGGCCCACTCTAACCATACAGCTCCTTCTCCGTAACCAAATGTGGAATTTCCAGAAATGAAATTCATCTGAAGCTGACCAGCTCCTGTTCTGCGCTATGTGTGGGAAAGGATAACTTTGGACGCTGTCCCATCCTGATTCATCTGATGATGTCCAGAGTACATGTATGTAAATGGTTTCTGAGTTTCCTCTCAGACAGAGACGTGCTTTAAGCAATACCTTGCTATCTAAATAAATGAATTTCTCTCGTCAATATACAACACTAAACATTATCATTAACAAAATATTGTACATCTGAGGCTGACAGGGATGTTATTAGTCTTTATCTTGGTTTAAATTCAAAATCCATCCTATCTGAGCCATTTAACTGCAATAAATTTCTATTTTTATGTCGTCTAAGTGAGGGGACAACTTTACAACAACAAGGTAAATGTCTCTGAATGTCCCCAAACATTTGTATGACAGAAATTATTACAACCACTCAGAGCAATTCTATTTTGCACCAGGTAGCTGTTATCTCAGGTACACTTTTAGCCTATTCAGATACCTTCCCATGTGTTTTTGAGCCATCTCCCTTCAACTATATCAGCCAATCTCTTTACCTTCAACCTTTTAGCTACACCTACAATAATCCCACCACAGTTTCTTCAGAAATTGCATAGTCTAATTGCTTTTAATCTTTTTGCTTTATGGAAAGACAAGAGCTTTGTGATAAAATACATAAACAAAGTCAGCCAGGCTTGCTATCATTATCACTATCCCTAACACTATCATTTATGCTTTTATTTCCACGTGTTTAGATTATTTTAATACATATTATTACAAATTTTACTTTTATCTAGCAAGTGACATGCTTTAGGTTTGAGTAGTTTAGGTTTGAGTAGTTTTCCACCCATATACATAGTTCCACTTCATTTCTGTGCTGTCATAAGTCCCATAGTTCAGCTGTCTGCAATGTTGTGCACTAATCCACTGTTTTATTAAAGGATTATTTCAGCCGCTTGTAAGAATATTTGTATCACTGATTAATGAAAACGTCATCTTGTTTAATCAGTCCTCAGCAAGAGGTGTGTGTGTGCCTGTGTCTGTGTGTTTATGTGCGTGTTTGTTCCTCCTAAGGAGCCAGCTGCTGAAGCTCAAGGCAGAAATGTGCTAACTGATCCAAGAACCCCCTCCCCCAAAAAATCACACCCATCCCCCCTCCCACCTCTAGCCCCCAAACACCTTAAACCTCCATTTTATCCTGTTTACAGAGCCCACAGTTTCACACCACAACCATAAATACACACACAGAACACACGTACAAATCCAGTATATATAAAAGTTTTTTCATTAAAAAAAATACAAATCTGATCCAGAGTCACAATCCTGTAAATCAGAATATACTGTAAGCTAACCTTAAATACGACCAGTCTTTACTCAACGCCCCCTTTTTATCCAGCAGCTGATATTATATTTATGCTCTTGAGAATCTTTCCCCATGTTGATGAATGTGTGTTTACATGGCACATTTTGAGCGCTCATACCGCCGCAGCTGTGATTGTGATCTACTGTTTATCTAAGTCTAGTGGAGGAAAACCTTTCATCTGCTCTGCCACAATAAAATCAAACTCAGCACCAGACTCAAACTGCTGGACAAACACAATAAACTCTCGACCACAAAGGAATCTCCTAACATAGATCCTAACAGGAAAGTCGGGATCTGCCGTCACACTGGAGATTAGTGCAAAGATTAGTCTGTGTTTATTTGGCTTCATTTTTACATGGAAAGGCATGAAAGACATTAATAACATATTTGCATGAGTCTGCTTTAAGTGCTATGACACACCTGGTGATGATAGATGATTAATTTTTCCCTCTGAACCACTTTAAACTCTGGTGCAATAGGACGATATATGTATATTATTCTCTATGGTTCTACTTTTATTCCTAATAAGATTTTAATTAGTGTTTATTTTTTTTCTTCAAAGACTGCGTTATCCTGCAAATCCACTACAAACCACAAATGGAAGTACGGCAGGAAACCAGTGAGCTTTGACAGAGAGCAAAAAGATATTTTGATGTTTTTCTTCTCTTGCTAAAAACCCAGTTGGCTCTTAAATAACCACATCCTCCCATCCTGGCACAGTTTTACAATCGCATTTACAGTGCAAAAGAAAAAGTTTATTGCACCTAATAATCTTTATTTGGACCTGTTCAAATAGGACGGGCTCGCATGTATGGCATGTGTGGGCCTGATGGAGACCATCCACCAAGACCAAATACTCATCTGCTCCCCGTCACATCCCTCATCGTGGCAGCCATTCAGGCAAGCTCGTCTATCAGGACCGGCCCAGAACAAAGACCTTGCAGCTCTACCTCTTGTAACCCTATACAGGGACATGAAATGCTGACCTTTGATCCCACGTGTGATACAAGTGACAGTGTTGTCCCACAGGTCAGCAGTAAACGTGCCAATCGCATTCCCAGTCTCCTCTGCAGCAGCACTCCTGTGGCATGTTAGCACTCGAGCGGCTAAAACACTTCTGACATTTGTTTTTGTGACTCACTAAATACAAGTCTCTGTGTTGTGATGAAAGGATTAACAGGATTTAGTTTGTGGGTCTAACTAAGCTAACTTGTAAATGTTAATGATAGCCAGAAACATAATATATTTATTATTCTTAATACTACGCTACAAAAAAAAATGCTACTGCATCCTCAAATCGGCAGTTTTGGAAATTTAAGATAGTTAAGCGTGCACGTTAAAGAGGTGGAGCACATAACAACACTGAGCTTCAAAGATTGATTAAATCAAACAATTTGGGTTGAGACGGAACGGATAAATAAACAAATTCAGCAAATAATGTGTTACTCATAAGTTTTTGTAAACAAATAATTTTCTTTTCACACTGTGCAAGTTTTTACACATGTAATGTAAAAGTATTAGTGGCCACTAATTTGTTCTTTCTCTATATTTTCCTATATTTGTTCATGTTTTATTCTCAAAAAAATCATACATTCTCTAAATCCATTAAAAAAAACTATCAGCATTGTTCTTGGTCAGTTTTTTTCCCCAGACATTACAACTTTGCAGCCTTTTTGCAAAATGTGATAATAAAAGCAAGTCTCATTTTTCTCCTCCTTAATATATAACAGCCCACGTATCCACTGCTGCTTTATCCCTAAATAGAAACTATTTATTAGCAAGAAGGCCCGAAAACCAAACAGACATAGTTAGAGCTAACTCTTTAATATTCTCCTATGTTACTCCAACCAGGCAAGTCAACGCTCTGTTTTGTTCCATATCAAGATTAACAGGTGGAAGATTCGTATGCATTATATTATACTTGTTAATATTATGTGGTTTGTAAATGAGTTAAAATAAGCAACCGTGTCTCTGTTTCTGAAGGATTTTTGCTGATGATCAGGACGTTTTTAATGCTGTTGGAACAAAAATAAAAATCTATTCATCTTAGAAAAACTTTTATAGCCTAATTATAAAATAGCATTAGTAATTGTGTGATTAAGGCAGAGCATCCATATAAATAATAAAACAGGCATCTCTCTCTATGACTGTAAGCTTGTAACTTGTAATTTTGTGTCACTTGGGTCATAAAACAATAAAAGAAATGTGTTGTTTGTGCTTTCAAAGATAAGTAAATTCCTCTGAGGTAATTATATGTTTGTCTCTTCACAGCTCGGTTTCATCTCCCCGCTGGTAACGGCAGTTATATAGAGTGACTCTCTGGTTAACTGTAAACACTCTCTCAGGTTTATAGCTTCCAGCAGGCCGCAGTCCTGCGAGCGCTTTCTCAGCACGCTGTAGTGGTAAAGGCCTGTAAACTGCGGGGGAGAGATTTCAGGGTATGAATTGACAGGCAGTCTGTAGCTGTGCATGGTTTTATTACCGCTAATGGTGGTCGAAGACTGCACATGAGGGCGGGTGGGAGTTGTTGAACCATCTCCAACTCGTCTGACAGAAAAGGTGTTACGTTCTGGCATGAAGGCCAGTTTCAGTTTACCGGCTGCTGGATTCAATACAGGAAAGGAGACAAAAACATGTATAATCACATGGATGTTTACACACATACAGACACACGTAACCCACAGACTAACTTCATAGCATCTGCACCCCTATTACACGCTACACTCGTAGCCGATTTCCTCCAGATGAAGCTGGAAACCCTCCATCAGATCATCAAAGTTTTTCAGAAACATGTGTCCGAGCTTTATTTGCTCACTTTGTTGCAGGATTCCTGCCACTAGGGTTGTTAATGTGTTTCACCTATGAGTATGTAATTAAAAAAGTAAGCTATTCTGAAAAAAAGGATTATATTTTTACCCAAAAGTTAAAAAAATGAATAAATAAATGAAGAGGAGAAAAATTCCCGTGAAGAAAGAAACTGGCACGGTTAACTTTGATCATCAAAAAATGAAAAATGTTCAAATCTACTGAAAGCTTCTTATCTATGATATTGATCTAGTGCTTTGCATTATTGTAAGATGAAACTCATTCCAGTTACTGATGACTGTGTTGGTTTAGCATTTATATAAACAACATGCTGATTGCAGTTCCTTCTAGAATCGAACCCAAATCTTTGATCAACATCTGCAAATTCTGAGAAAGCGTTCAAGAAACTCCTTGGTGAGAAGGAGCAGATCTTGACTCACTCGTACACTCTGCAATCATTAGTTATTACCCAGCGTATTTAGTGAATAAAACAACCAAAAGAACATTTATTTCTTGGAGATATATGTGGTAGATTTTTTGTAGTTGATGATGATAATCTACTTACAATAGAATTTCCTGTCCTTGACTACATTTTAATTAAAAACAGCACAAAAAGACTCACAGAAGTTCATCACTTAATGGATCTACAATTTTTCTTGAACCCGGTTTTCCTCTGTCCTAACAACTGTACAAACATGAAGTCCGCTAATGGTTTCTTCACGGAGAAAACAATGAAAGTCCCAATAAAGACATGAAGCAGACGTCATGGACAGGAGCCCAGCCAGATGACAGGGAGTCAGCAAGAGGGAAAATGAGAGAGACAGACACAGCCAAAGTGATGCATGGAGAAAAAACAGGGTGGAGAGGGTGCAGCCTGTATACCAGCAAACAAATACACAACAGGCAGCTGACATATAAAACAATATTAGTCCAAATGCAGAGAGAGCTGCTTCCAGCAAGAATCTGCAGTGACTGGGGAGAAATACTTGTACTCTGTACGCATGTGTGTGGCAGATGGCAAGTAAAGGTGAAGAGAATACACTGAAAAATGGAAGAGGGGGAAGGAAAAGTACAACAAAGAAGATTAAATAGACACAATGAAGCAATGAAAGCGAGAAAGGCTGAAAAAAAAATAGGCAAAATTAGTGAAGAGGCGAAGAGAATAGCCCTCAGACTTTCTCCTTGACTCGCAGCCAAACGCATTTACAATCGAGGAAGTTTCTACTGACTGGCTGCCGCTCCCTCCTTCTCCTGCCCTGGCTTCCCCTCCCCTCCCTCTCCTCTCACGCTGGGACCCCCCCTCCCTCTATAGAAAGTGGGACTCCGTCTCCCTGCTCACTTTCTCTCGCCCGTCTGAAGATTTAACACAGCGCAGAGCGAAGCTGGCGGCCACAGTCGTGCCCTGGATTGTAACAGAGAAAGAGCGCAAGCCCTCCTGCAGCCTGCAAGCCCACCACCATGGACGTCAAACTGATGGCACTGCTGGCTCTGCTGGCCGTGGCCACACATGTTCCGACCTCCAACGGTGAGTCCAGCAGAGGGACAGCAGCCCCTCGCTTTAATTTAAATGCTTCAGGAACATCGCTGACAACATCATTTAGACAGATTTTGGCTAATTTAAACGTTTAAGATTCTGGAGCTTCTGACATTTATATTTTTCTTATTGGCTGTTTAGAACAGCATTTTTCTGGATTAAGTTTATGTTTGTTAGGTTATGTCAGCATTAATTTTAATTGTTTATGATTGATAGGTTGCCGTCGTGATAAATCCCTTTTAGCAAGACTGTGAAATTCCAGTTCTTCGATCACCTGCTTTCCTTCTACGTCGATAAATATCTAGACAGAAAATTGGGTAACAGATTGAAATGTTATTATAAAACTTTTTATACATTAATTAAATAGCTACAGTATAACTTAAACTCATGGAGAGTAAATGAAGTGCAAAATAAAAGCTTTTTGGTTGTTGTTGTTTCGGACAGGTGCCGAATCATTGCGTTTTGCTTTGCTATTTTTTTTTAATTATTATTATTATTATTATTATTTTGCAGTTTGTATTTGGGTTTGTGGAAACAAGCATATATTTTTATACATAATTAGAAAATTAAACTTGAATGAAAATATTTCCCCACTGCAAGTTCTTATGTGGGGCGCTAGAAGAGAATTAGTAGAGAATATACTGATATTAATCAGAATCTACAAAACAGAAAAAGCCTTTTTAAACAAAATGTTTATAAGCATTTGTTTCAGATTTTGGGCAAATATCTTATACCGGAGGTGGACTGCTGCCACCGCATTGACCCCACATTTACCTCCCACATTTAACCTTGGTAGGAACAAGACGGGGTGTTGAGTTTCCTAGCAGGATTTATCCTAAGCGTATTGTTTCTGCTCCACTAAGAGCTCAGATTGAATATTCAAGCGTTAGACCTAGACATGTGTATTTGCCTTTTCTCACTGCATCCTTATAATTAGCTTCTAATTAGGGATAAATCAGTGGTGGACACATGCTTCTGGCCCCAGTGCTGCATGCTGCATAATGATCCCTTAGTTTGCATGAGAAAAGACCCTGAATGGGTGCGAATCATTAGAGCGATATTACTGAGGATTTAGGCATTTGTGACAGGACATTTGCTGTTTCTTTATGAAAAAAAAGAATACACTGAACCTTGTAAAAAAGAGCTTTATTATAGATGCACCTGATTTTAAGATTTCAATTACATTTAATTATATGTTGCCAAATCACAACAGCATTTGCTTTATATTGTATGGTTTGAGTAATTTGGACATTTTTGTACAGGCAGGGCATGGCTGATGTAAAGAATCAGCTCTGTGAAATTTTGTAATTTCTTAAAGCACACTTTGAGCTTCAGTTTTCAATGCATTTTATTTTCATTCAAAGCCCTCTATAATGATGCAATTAAAGGCTATTCGGCTGGTTTCTTTTTAACTTTTATTGCCAGCCAGGTTTTCCTTCATCCTTTCCCTCATTTTTTTAACAACCCTCATCGTTTCTTTCATTTGAAAACTTTTAAGGAAGTATTTAGTCTTATTACTGTGCATCTGTAGTCCTCGGGGGCACCGACAAGCCTCCATGGACTCACATTGTAATCATTTTAAGAATGTACCTCATAGAGGCTGCTGAGGCCGTCTGAGCTGCAGAGTGCTTTCATAAAAGAGGTGAATATTGGAAATTGAATGTTGAGGACCCTTCTCCTTTAGAGTGGCTTGGCTGAATGCTCCAGGAGTGAAAAGCTAAAATTCTGCATGCGTGTGTGTGTGTGAGAGTGCGAGCGAGAGGGTGGTCAGAAAGGGCTAATCTCTTTTTAATGAGGATGTTGTTCACAGACATAGCAGGTAAACTTATACATTCCCATGCTTTGTTAAGATTTGTTACAGTAGATTAAACATGCCCTTAATTTGTCCAACGAGGTGAAAGGTACGTTTAATCGCAATCCAAATGAATCAGAAACTGCTGTGCTTGGATTTGATTTAAGTTGATGTAGGTATTTAAATCCTCACTTGAACCAAAACGACCCTTTCTTTTGTTAACGGGCAATGAAACGAAATATTAGACACCGCTGCTCATTTCATCCACTGTGATCTGAATAAGTTTTCTTTGGCAAGTTAACGGAATCATTTATCTTGAAGTCCAACGTCTGCCACATTTTACTGCCCTGCAGAGCTCCACATGAGTAATGCTGAATGTGTCTCTGTGTTGGCTGATTTCTCCTTTGTTCACAAAAAGCTTGTTTGGCTTTTCTTGCTCTTACATATTGAAATAAGGCAGGTGCAGCTTTGTCTGTGGATTTGTCTTTGGATCCCAAAGTTTTTCTCCCGTCTTTCAGTTTTCAATTCCTCTTCCTAACTCCTTCCTAAATATATAGTTGTGTGAATGCCAGAGCTTCAGAGTGCAATGTTGCAGAATAGGAACAGTCGGTACTTGTTAAGCTTTTTAACAGCCTGGTCTCTTGAGATTTTGTTGCATTTTCTAAGCTTCATGCTAATTTGTAATCTTCCTTGTCCACTGTTTGTAGCAAAGCCCATCAGTCTGGTTGAGCGCTGCTGGTGTCGATCCACTCTCAACACGGTTCCCCAGCGCTCCATCAAAGAGCTCAAGTTTCTCCACACACCCAACTGCCCCTTCCAAGTCATGTAAGTAGATGAGTCTCATGTTGCAGGGGGTGATTAACTTCAAGAAATGTGTTTCCTGGTGTAATTATCTGATGACTGTTTGAATGAGTCTGTCACTTGTGTGGCCTGTTTGAGTGGATTCTTTTCAGTGTGTCAAGGTTCAATTTTTAGGCTGTAAAAAAGCAGAATCGTGTAAAGTAACCATTTTGTTATAGATTAGATTCTACTCGATATCTGTGCTGTGCTTTTGCAAGTGAGCCTGTTCTCCTCAAACTCCCAGACATAGTCACAGTCACAATAACCAGATGTGGGAAAACAAAAAAACAATATAGGAACACAATAAAAAATTTAAAATGACACTGGCATATATTACCTTCTCTGTTTAATGAACACTACAGATTAATTTATGATTGTATTAGTGTAATGCCAGTAATAACAGCGCACACATATCATTCAAGACCAGTTCATATCAGTGAGTACAAACTACAAAAGGGCTGTGTTTGAAGTGTAAGCTATTTTTGGGGGTCTATCTAAGCCAATAGTCTTCTTTAACAAGAGGAAACAGAAATAAATGTAATACACTGCTGATGTGTGAGGTATGTGTGAGGTATGGTGTTAATATCCTTCTAGGCTTTCCTGAGTGAGCGGGCTGACTTTAAAACAACACAATCCACTCAGAGAGAGGAAAGCGCTAACGGTCAGAGCTCGAGGGGGCCATTTGTGTTTAGTAAAGGAAGCAATAATTAAGGGTCAAAGTGATTACCTTTGTATTTCTGCTGACCCCTTGTGTCCTTCATCTACTTTTTCTTTTTTCATTTCCCGCCTGAATCTGGTCAGCAACGTTGAGAATAATTTCACTGGTCTGGAACACATTAACAAAAAAGAACCTTCCTTAATTTGTTAGCTATTGAAAATCTGGACGGCAGAAGCCTCAAGGCCAAAAGGCTAAAGGACTGGAGGCTTCTTCCACAAAGAAAGGAGGGGGCTGGTGATGGTTGGAAGGGGTAACCGAATGGCAAAAGGTCAGGAAGGACTACCAGTCCTGTGGCTAGGCTACAAACTCCCTCTAACCTCCCTCCAGAAAACTGCCAGAGGAGTCAAGAAGTCATTCAGACAAGGAGCCCGCAGAGCGGCGCTCCGATATCTCTATTGAGGAGCATGAAAGAAAGTCGGTAACATAACACCCTCTTTCACCCTGCAAAAAACTCCTCCCCCCTTCTCCCACTGTGTGCCCTCATCCCTTCACCCTAGCTTGACAACAACCCCTCCAAACCAGGCCGCCACGCTGTTGGTATTAACTTGCTGTGAAGTAATTACTACCTGCTGCTTGTGGAACTCCGGCCCCCAAATTCCTGCCAAGTCAATTAGGGTTTAGGTTCTCAGTTGGTCATCCAGACAGGCAGACAGATAAACAGGATGAAGTGAGAAACATCAAAATAACAGAGAGCTTCCGAGCTGATGAGCTGGCAACCCCTAATAAAACAAAAAGTGTGTGTGTCTGTGTGTGTGTGCGTAGGGAGGGGGGGGCGACCCCATGAGAAAAAGCAAACACAGATCCAGTTACGGAGCTGTTTGGCCTCCTGACGTTTGAAGGATTCGGGATCAGGCTGGTGCTCCCGAATTGCTTTTTTAAGTTTGAGGGGCCATTTGCTCATCTGCCTCTAAATGCAGTGAGGAATAAGGGAGGTGGTATATCAGAGGGGCAAGCAAGAGAGGGGGGCACAAATTGAATATGAAAGCAGTGTTTAACTTACAGAGATGTGTGACATGAGATGGAGGGAGGAGAACGGGGAGCAGCGAGGGGCTACACCTCTGAGCTGTTAACTCTCATACACGACCTTTTGCCACAGAGGTGTGATATCCACATGTTTGGAGCAGGGTAAGACCCTGTTGCGTGCCCCCTGCGATCACCCCATTGGTTCTGAAACTCACCCAGAGTCAGTGACTGACAACAGAACAAATCCTCTCCTAAATGTCTGGCTTAGCTCTCTATTAACAGACCAGACATGAGCACACACTCTGTGACCACCCTGCAGCACCCCTGAATCCTGATGGGGAAATAATCTGGGAAGGAAAATTCAATATTTTGGAGTATGAAAGAAGACAAATGTCTGTTTTTCTGAGTATTACAATTGTATATTTTACCTAACATAAAGTGTTGACGGTCAAGCAACATTTCACTTTCTGTTAGACTAATTTTGAGTGACTTCTAGTTTATTTAAATCTAAACTCATTTTAAAAATATGTTTAAAAAACCTCCACAAAAAAGACGTGTTAACATGTGCACCCAGCAAAGTACCTGGAATAAAAATTTAAAGCAACGTTTTTCTTTTTTAAGTTACACACATTGACATCTGCCTTCCCAAAAAAGACTAATATTTAAAAACTCTGTCTTCAAGAGGAGCATAATCAGTGAATTACAGACATATATATATATATATATATATATTATTATTATTATTTTTTTTTTTTTTTTTTTTTAAATATAGACTTATACCGTAAATTTCACCCTATACCACCAAAAAGGATTAAAGAGTGGTAGCAAACGTGACTGATTACTTAAACAAGCCTCTGATGCTGCACCTTTTAAAAGTTTTACATGAAACCAGCCTGATCAAAAGGCCTTCTCGCGTGTAAAGTTTGTGTCAGACTATGTGTGAAGATGTTTAGTGTGCCGTGCAGAGACAGCTTTACAAGTCATACAGTGCGGTGTGATCTGCGATACCAGCCTCCCCCCTTCAGCCGTCCTTGAGCAGAAACAGCGAGCTGTGATTTTTCACCGCCGAGCAGACGCTGACAGCCTGTTATGTGTAGTAATCCTCCAGCTTTGAGCTTGGATGTGTTTTTAGATGTGCGGAGATTTTTAGAGCTTATCTGAGGTGTATCTGAGCTCAACCCCCGTAGACCTTTTAATCCTGGCATGTTTTGCTCATTTCACTTCTGATTTATTTAACAGCCGATAAACCATAAACAGTGAGGGGCTATTTTTGTTCCCATTATGGTTAAAAAAGTGCTGGTTAGCTTTTAAAAATGCTTTAAGAGTTTTGTAGCTTTAGTAAAAAACTTACATTTACTGATTTATTTCCAAGAGACAAACTAAAGGTATATACATTGCTCTTAATCTATATTAGTCATAAATCACTAATATTAAGTAGTACATCCAAGGAGCACAGCAAGGATGTTAGGTTGTGCTTCCCACTGAATGATAACGCTTTATTTGTTGTTATTGCGCAAGGACCGTACCCTGAACACAAGAGAAGCAGAAAAGGAGGCTGGATGAGCTTCTTCAGGCATCCATTAAAATGCCGGTCACACTTTGTTGAGGTTACTGAGAGGTCTTGTTACAGTTTGGTTAACCGCACAGCCGAAGAAGAAGATAAAGCCTCTGTACTGTACAACACTGCAGGATGTCAAGCTACACAAGAGGGCCAAATTTGAAACTGCAACCCTTACATGTCCTTGAAAGTGATTTATTGCCTCTGAGTTTGCTTTGGGCTTAAACACTTTGATTCCTCGTTATCTCTGTTACTCCTCTTTTATGTGGAAACCAGGATAAGTGTGGAAAAAAATGTACTGCAGAAGCAAATGTAAACATGCGGGAGAATGTGGCAATACAAAACCATCGCACTCGTCTGCACCCCACTTTGAAAAACCAAAGTTGGGACAAGACAGTTTGGGGGGTTTTGTTTTTTTCATTTTTTGGTTTTTTGGCTCTCCTTTTTTTTTTGCCTTTTTCACCTCCTCGGGCAGCTAGCTACCAGCATGTGCATAGGTAGACACATTAAGGGGTGTTTGGTTCCTCTCTCAGAAAATTTTGAGTATCAGAAACCTTATTTCCTGAATTCTGGTGAATTTGTACCTATTGTTGCATCAGTTTCTGGTGGAGGTGTTTCTGGTAGTTGTTCGACATATAATGCAACAAGACTCAGATGCATTCTGTGCTGCTTTCAAATAATGTGACTTTTATCATTTAATATTATCCTTCCTGATATTACACACATCTATCCTCTGTCTTTAATCTGATTAAATGTGGCACAAGTGATAAATTCCTTTGTTTTAATTTATAAACCCCTGTTTATAATAGCTCACACAGATATCCTCCCCCCATATTCCAAACCTTGTGCACATTCAAACAATGTCAGACATATCTGTGATGCTTTTAAGGAATCAGCAGTGTTATTGAGTTTGTCTGAAAACAAGAAGGTCACGCAACATTTCCTTAAGATTAGAATCAGATTTGGCTTTATTGGCCAACTACGTGTACACATACAAAGAGCTGGGCTCAGTTTTTTCTTCGCTCTCAGTATAAACAGAATAGACAAACAGACAGTACATACAACAGCAACATGACACAGACAATAACACCGTGTTGGTGGTACAATGGTGCAGAGTGCAATGCTGCTGGAATAAATTACAGAATAAATAAAGGATGGAGAACTGGTTATTAAATGTACAGTATAAACACGGGAACTTGACAGTATATAGTATTTAGATGTACAGCAAAGTGTATACAGAGCTTGCTTTATGTAGTTAGCAAACTAGCAGCAACAGTCTTAGTTATCAACATGCCTGGAGACGCTGTGTTGCTGCTGAGTGAGCTCAGCACTGTTGCCTCACTGAGTAAAATTACAGTGTTTCTAAGTCATTCCTGTGCTTCCTTCCTTCATGTTTTCATTGGTGGAAACAATCTACACATTGAGCTTCTGGGTGAACAAATCTGCTGGTGCAGTCAGAAAACGAGGCTTAAAGTCAGCCAGTCAAAACAGCTTTGTTTTCAAGGTTGCTTCATTTTGGCAGAATGTGTCGTGTAACCAAATCAATTCATGCTTTTCTTCTTCCACAGTGCAAAGCTGAAGAGCAACAGGGAAGTTTGCATCAACCCTGAGACCAAATGGCTGCAGCAGTACTTAAAGAATGCCATTAACAAGTAAGAAACCCCCTCTATCTATCTACAAATGGCATGAGCATCGCTGACAAAGACAGAAATGAAATATGGTTCCCTTCTCCTCTAAGTTTAGAGCTTGCAAATAAACCAATGTTAAAAAAAAGGCCGTTTCTCAGTTTCCTACTGACAATTAGTCTCTGAAATTGGTGACATGGTTGATGTAAGCCAGTGAGTTATTATCTGTGAAATAATGAGCATCAAGTAAGACCAGAGATAAATCTACCACTGGTATGTCTGCTTCCTATTTTCTCATAAGCACATCTGAGATCGTCAGCCAAATCAGAGCACTTACGTTAACTTTAAAACTTTACACATAATTATCATCACAAATTGCACATCTGTAAAAGAACGCTTCTGGTTGGGGACAAGCACAACGGGAGTAAAAACTATTCATAAAAACTGCAGTAGCTGTTTCACTTTTTAATGGGCTATGCAGTAAATATGTGCCTTTCACACAAAAGGAAAAAAACTGTTCCCAACATGTCTGGTGGTGATTATCGCCAGGCTGCATGCCTGCTTCTTTAAACAGTATAAACACTTAAAGTGCACAATGTGAAAACAAACAATAAAGGAATATCTGAGGAGTTGCAAGACATTGTTTATTATTGTAGCGAAGGACTTCTGTGACTGCAGATTTTTTTAAATGTAGTCTTATTATAGGCATTGTCGTAGTTCATTGAAGCTGGCATGTGGCGCAGCAGCAAATAATCTGTCATACACAACAAATATCAACAAATATCAGCCATATTTAGACTACTGTCGCTCATGGGATTCTGCATGTTAACCTCTTAACACGCACCAGATCTTCTCTTAGACTTGGTGTTAATGCTAGCGACATCTTTATTTTTAATAACCTTTAAAAACAAAATGTAGCTATGCTTCCTTAACATGTAGCTAAATGCATCCTAATCCAGCTGGAGAGGTATGAGAGGTTAAGAGTTGAATATGTGTCACACATCATAACTGTCAAGCGAAACTTTCCACTTGTTGGCTTAAAAACCTATGATATTATAGCTTTTTTCCACCAGGCATTTTAAGCTGACAATTGAGGTTTTACATCCACCACTGTTATGGGTTCTGTTTTACTTTTATAGCCACTTTTACACTATATTCAGGAATTTAAAGCACATCAGTAACCAAGTATATTTCTTAATCAGAAGAACAGCGTTCAGCTCTGCTTACATAATTAAAACCACATATTTCTAATGATCAATTACTCTTTTAACATGACAAATTTTGCAGTGGGGAGCAAAATGTGCCATTAGATCACCCTGTTTGATGCTAAAAATGAGCCTCTGAACTCCAATCTAGGCATTTCATTAAACAAAAAAACATAAATGATTTATGAATGATTCATTTAATGATTAACCGGTCAATCCAGTAAAGCCAAAATTTTTGTAAATGGTCTCTCATTGTTCCAACTTCATCTTTAGCCAATGCAAACTGCCTCTGGATTTGCAAGTGATGCTTCCCAGACACCATAATTCAAGCATGGCAAACACAAGCTTATAAAATCATCAGACAAGTGAAAGATTTATGATTATAGTTAGGCATATATAATACTGCACCAGAAGGTTTTACAAACTTCCTGATCTGTCTTCTCTCATCGGACATAATTACATTTCCCTCATATGGACTTTTATATGAAAATGACTAGAAGTGCACACGAGACTTGGCATGAGAGTCGTGTTAAGTGTTATTTTATTCTAGAGGTTCTCAAAATAGGCAATAATGAATGGAAAAATCCTTATTTATACTAATGTGTTCTTACAAACACCAGAAACAGCCAAAAGATGTAAGCTGAAAGAACATAAAGTGAGTTAGATATAAGAGATTCTGTGCTTATACGAATGTGCCTTGTATGAGCGCATTTGTTCATATATCCCCATAAAATGAAACCAAAAATTGATCTCCTTTTAAGAGCCTTATTAAACTGAAGATAATATGTTTAGTTACAAAACTTACATTCATATATGATGCTCTCTGAAAAAGGCCAAAAACAGCTCGCTCATCCTTTATACCAGTGATGCCCAGCTCATTCCAAGAGAAGATGAATTTCAAATGACTAAAGTCACATAAAACTGGATAACAAGTTTTTAACCTGTGGCTCAACAATAACCCATTATTTGTTCTCATGAATTTTTAAATGTAAATATGTAAATATAACTGTGCCAGCTAAAATGAAGCTGTTTTCAGTTACATAAACTCCTCTTAATACCTTCTGAATCTTTCTCCAGGGTGAAGAAATCTAGAAGACGCGCTAACAAGATCAACTAAAACACAAGGGGAGTCCTGTATGTCATCCAGCCTAGTATTCCCAGGTTGAACCTCTGTACCTCCCTGTCACTGCTACGGATGTATGCACACGCTGTATGTACCCGTCCAACTCTCTGGACAGCTTGCAGAAGCTGCACTCCATCCCCAGCACCATCCACCGATCCCTCGGGACGTCCAGTTGTTTCACATTCACCTTATCCGGCAACAAATCTTAGCACCAAGTGCAATCTCACCTTGGAATGATGGACACATGTTGATGTTGATAAAAATATGTGCTGAGTACTATGTGAATGGCATGGGAGTGTGTGTGTGTGTGTGTGTGTTTGAATGTTGCATACATGAAATCTGATTGTGTGCCTGTATATAATATTTTCTTGCTTCACAGAGCTATAGAGGAACAATTCTACCTTTCTGTCTCGTGCAAGGCTTTGTGAGTAATGCCACCATCATTTCAAGTCAGATTAATTTTTAATAAAAGTTCCTGACTGAGGAAAAAATATTCACATCAGCTTCCTTGGAAAAATTGCTGTTGGGACTTTGTTGCCAGTTCCTGCCCTTTTATATCAAAAAATGTGGTTTGGACAAATGCAGACTTGTCAAATTTGAAAACATCAAAAGAAATGTTTCCACATCAAATTGATATCATATCCATCTGCTCAGAATGATATGATTTATTATTCTAGTTTTAATATATTCATTACTCAAAGAAGGATTTTGGATGTAGGCTTTCCACACATAAATGTAGAAGGCTTGTTGTGATTTGAAGTGAAAGTGGCATTACTCTGAGAGTGAAGGCTCATGGGATAGATTCGGGTGCTGGCAATTGGGGGAAACCATCCACAAGCTTTAGTTAACTGTAACACGCAGAGCTCGCTAGCACAGGTCTAGTTGTTTTTGAGCTTGGTGCAGGAATAGAGAGGAAGCTCACACAAACTACTAAAAAGCACGCACTGATCCTATGGTGCTATATGTTCAGTTTAAGGAGTCAGAGCCATTGACATAACTGTGTTTTTAGTGATGATTTTATGCAAGATGGGATGTCGAGACCCTCGGTGTCTTAAAAAGAATGCGATATGTTTTGAAATAGAGGCTCAAAGGACTGTTGTTGGAAGTGAAAAATGAAAATGAAAGCCGATTCTAAGCTGACGTTAAGGCCACACTGTACTGATAAAGACTGTAAAGAAATAAAACACTAATCAGTGCATCCCAAAAAGTTGGTCCTGTTCATCTGAACGTCTGAAGAAGTCACTTGGATGAGTGACGAAACGTTTCTCCCACTGAAAATGCTACATCCAGATGAAAAGAATCAACTTTTTGGGATTTCCTTATCTGGATGACTGAGCATGGATGAAAACACTAATCAGTGCAGCTTTTTGTTTTTTAGCCAATTGAACTTATTGGTTAAGAGAGACCAAATATTTATGCACCACCAAGAAGCAGATGAATTCTATTTCATGGATTTTAGGTAAAATAGGTAGGACGTCGTTACAATTCAGGACAGTTTTACACTTTGTCAAAAGGACCAACAGAAGAAGTTAGATGCAGTGTTTTCATACCAACACCTGTCCTTAGTAGGAATGAAAAGCTACTAAATTGTCCAAATAGCTGAAAGATAAATGCCTCAAAAGGAATGCTCACGGTGGCAAAAGAACATTTTTAATTATCAGTTATTTTATATATATGTGAACCACTTTATGATTAAGTGTTTTTTTAATGTAATTGTTTTATTTTTATATTGAAGATAATCTTACAAAATGTTTTTTAATGAAATGTACAACAGGCAGAAGCTACTAAATGAAGGCCGTTCATTAAAGTGCTAGAAACAGTATCTGACTTCATTTTTGAGGATTCATTCAATATTTCACATATATGTAAAAGTCTATAAGTATGTTATGCACAGTATGCGACACATATATTAATATTGCTTGCATTTTCTTTAGAATATAGAAACGCTGAGCAACTTAAATGTTGCTGTCTTGAGTTTATTGATATTGTTTGCTTATCAGCTGCAGAGCACGTGAATAAAACCCAGCCTGCAGTGATTGAAAACAAAAGCCACAAGTCAGGAAACTATTCAGCTCAGCCCAGCATTTGTCCCCATCAGCCTCATGATTTGAGTTTTTTATAGTTTTACTTAAGTTGATATATGATGTGTCAAAAGAACCGCTGAGCCAAAACAGAATAAAGACTAAGAGTTTAGATCAGCCAGCATGTGCTTTCAATCTGGACACTCCCAGCACCCCACAGGCTTTCTTTTCAGGTTCACTCGACTGCTCCCATGCCGCAAAATTGCTTTGTTTTGTTTTGGGTCCCCCCCCCCCCCATAAATTGCTATGGAAGTCCAAGTGCTTGTGGTCATTGTTATCGTCTATCGTCTTTTGTTTTTTATGGTCTATTTACTGACTGACAGGTTACTGGTGGTAATCTTATCAATTTGGAGCTAATGGTGCAACAATCCTGTAAGTGTAATTCATTTCTCATTACTCTAATGGCCAAGAATCTTATATAATTATACGAATTTGCGCAAATACCATTGCTCAATAAAACTGTGCTGTTTTCCAAACACACTGATATGAAAAGATAAAGGTTAGTGTGTTAAACCACAACCCAGTCCATAATTAGTAGATTAAATATTTCACCTATCTGTAAAAAAAAAGTCCAGATTTTTCATTTATAATGTGATTATTATTAGGACTAACTTTGTTAAACTAATAAGAAATATGTTAAACAAACTTTCAACAGCACATGCTCTACGTCACTCACGATTTACCTTATTAAGATTCATGTAATGTAATAAGTATTTAGTTATATTAAATAGACTTTAAGTGCTGTTAAATTAGTCCCGTGGCCCCTGTGGAAACTTGACACCTGTGCAGTGTCAGAGCCACTCTCGCTAACCCATCAACAGAGCATAATTTGTGGGATCAAATATATATCAGGCAAAGCTGTGTTCCAACACAGTCATCACTGTGCAATTATATTTTTCAAAGAAGGTTTTTGGTTTTTTGTATTTAGACCAAATATATATTCAGGGTCACATTTACTTGCCATTAGTGTGTTACTAAAATAACTGAAGTGTGTTTTACTTAGGTCCCCAAGACAATGTGAAATGACTTCATTTCTTTTGAGGCAGCTTCTGACACATGTTCATATATACATAAGACGTATTAGAGTATCACTCTGTATTTTCACTGATTGTAAACCAAGAAGTAAGTATTTTAGCTTTTATATCAACCCTTTTTTTCAATAAACCTATATAAACTAAAGTGCTGTTATACGTGTATTTCTCATCAACAGTGATTCTTTGTATTTATTGTTCATTTAAAGCTGCATTATGTGATTTCTGAACAATAGTGAGGTGGAGCTGGAGCCACATTAGAGCTGAGATTGTGTCCCCACAGATAAAGCTTAGCATTCACTCGTCTTTTAGGCTGTTTCACCTCTATTAGGCAGCCTGTTCAATGCGGGACTGATGCACTGCTCTTCTGCCTCACCCAACAATCCACCTCTGTTAAAAGTACTGAGATGGATTGCGGGGCATTGTTGTTGCAGCTTTAAGCCTGCAGAGCTGAACTGATGTCTGTATGAAAGGGACAGCTGGTCTGACGGGTCTCACTACACTAGTCACCAGCAAGACCTCTGATGGATCTGAAAACAATTCAGCCAGAACCAGCACTGTGATGTTTTTGTCTGGTGGAAAATGAACGAGCAAAGTGAAATATGAAAGTTATTTCAACAAAAAATAGTATTACATGGTTGCTTCAGGCTGGAGGTTTACAAAAGAACAAAGAGCTTGGAGTTGTAGAGTAAATAAGAAATGAATGTCACTTCAAGACAGTTAGGGTTTAAAAACTGAATGATAATTAGAAACTCCAGGGGGGAAATGGGAAAACACAATGATGTGAAAAAACAGATATCACAACCAAAAAGATCAAATGTTTGCAATTAAATTATGTATGATGATTATCCATGAGTGCTACTGAAAAGTTAAAAAAAAAATGTTTGTTTAACCTCTGAACACATGACTCATTTTGTAGATGTTGCCTATGAACTATGTAGCATTTCTGTTTCTCTGTTTTAAATAGACAATATAAGCAATCATAGCAACATAAAAAATTATGAAAACATATACTGTGCAAAAACCCCAACAATAGTGTGACATTATTGCAGTGCAAACAAATACAGTCTGAGTTTAATCCTGTAAAATCTCATTTTAATCTAATGGTGTCAGTTTCCAGCGGGGCAGGAGATAAAGAAGTTGGCGGGTTAATTTTTAATTTTGCTGACTGGTCGAATGTGTGCATTAGATACATTAACTTAATCGGTAGAAGGTAGGAACCATTTATGCTCCACTTTTCTCTTATGCCCGATTTAGACTTCTGCAGGGAGCCTTTGAAGAGTTTGTGACATAACCCAGATAAGTAGCCAACGTCATTACCCACAGTTATACTTGCATGTGGTTGTTAAATAGTGTGGTCATGTACCGAGGTTTCATATGCAGATAAACTAAAATGCTGGGACATCTCTTTTTCCCTCCTGACGCCCTCACTCTTTGTTATGGTCAGTTTTTGTTTGGGGTTTTTTTTTTTGTAGGCAAACATATTTGTCCCTCAGGTTTTTCCACTTCTTCATACATTCCCTCACATCCAGTTTGGTAGTTGCCACAATGTGCCTCCGGGAAGCTGCTGACATTTGTGAATTCTTACATTTACACAGTGATTATTAATCTTTATGATGAGGCGAGGATCGTTATTCTTTCACTGATAAATTAAAAAGTAAGTGAAAGCAAGTGAAAAAGTAGCAGCAAATGCACAGGAGTGATCGACAGCACTGAGCAGGCCAATCAAAATAGCTGGCTGCGTTAACCCAACGTGTAGTTACATTTCTTCTGAGGTGCATCTCAGGTTAAGTGGAAGGTTACGGCGTAAGGTCAAAATGGATTTCCAGTTACCCTGTTAGTTATGAGGTAGATTTCCTGCAGAAGTCTCATTCAGGCATTAGCGTGACAGACTGATGGCTGATGACGTTCCATTTTCAGTTGCTTTAAATGTCTAAAGTATCTGAAGTATGTCAGGAAAATAGGCTCTGACTGAGATGTAATTGCAGGCTTTCACATTTGCACTTCTCCATATGTCTAAACCTATTTGACTAACAAATTTAAAATACATATTACTTGTTGTTCTTAGAGTATTTAAAAGTAGAAAGGGAGGCAGAGGCTTCAGCTTTTAGGACCCCTCTTGTGTTGTGTGTATTAACTGTATTGTTAACTGGTAATCATTTCAAATCATTTTATGGAGTAATGGAACGAGTAGTGTAACAAATTGCTTTCTCCGGCGAGTATTTAAGTAATATACCACATTATTTTTAAGATTTTAAGTCCTGTCTTCCCCTCTTCATCCCAACAGGTCGCTGCAGATAGCTGCCCCTCTCTGAGTCTGGTTCGCCTGAGGTTTTATGCTGTTAAACGGGAGTTTTTCCTTTCCACTGTCAGCAAGTGCTTGCTCACAGGGGGTTGTCTGATTGTTGGGGTTTGCTCTGTGCTGTTATAGGATCTTTACCTTTTAACATAAAGCACCTTAAGGTGGCTGTGATTTGGTATTATATAAATAAAATAAAATTGAATTGAATAAAATTTACTGAGTCCTGCATCTGGCAACCTGTCCTGCCTCTTGCCCTGTGGTACCTGGGATAGGCTCCAGCCCGCCCACGACCCTGATAAGGATAAAAGAATGAATACATGGATGAATGGGTGAATTTACTGATAAGTACAATTGCGACGGTCTCATTTGTCTGAATACATATCTCCAAAAGTTGATTCTGTTCATCTGGACGTAGCATTGTCAGTGGGAGAAACGTTTCTTTACTCATCCAGGTGACTTCTTCGGTCTCAGCTGACTGCAGGTTTCCCAAGTCTTATAAACATCTGAATACATACGTATAAGTATTTTTTAATTGCAAGATGAGTTCTCAGCATAAATACAAGATACAACTAGAATGTGTAGAGAAATGTCCTTTCAAATTGAGAATTTTTTTCTCAACAACTGTCATAAGTAGTTACTTGCCCTGTTTGATGCTAATATTAAACGGCAGCACCACACCTGAGACAGGTGGAATAAGATGAACCACAGACCACGTAAATCCTCTCTCAGTGGAAAAAATAAACACTAGAGACCAGGCTTCCTGTTGCAGGTCCATAATTTAACCCGCTCAAATGGAAAAGCAAAACCAGAACCGCACACAAACAGCCATGCATTGCCTAGAACAACCACTTTTAGTCTCAATGAATAATGCAAAGGGACTATCATTTAACATTTTCCACCTTACAACTGAAAAATGCTCTGCAAATTTGGATAGCGATAAAGAGGAGCACGGTGCATGTAATGCCCATTAGCATCCCGGTCTGATATTTTAATACCTGAGGTTTCAGACGTATTCTTTTGTGCTGGTTCATTACTCGTTTGCAGCACCAGGGAGCCCGTGTAACTTTAAAAAGCTGTCAGCTCTAATAAAGTGGAACCATGTAGAGCGGATTAATTTCATGGTGCAGCTCTCGCCTCTGACCTCTGCGTAGATACATATGAGGAACATGAGACATGGTTTGGACATGGACCAAGCAGTTTAGAGGGTCATAGTTACATGTTTGGGCCTTTTGGGCACATTCAGAAATGATTATGGGATTTTTATACTGTGCTTACTCAGCTGAGACCCAGGCACAATGGAGGTGGTTGACATATGAACAGAGTTTTTATAAAGATGTATTGGTCTCATTCAACCCAGCTAAAGAATTTGACAGGGTTTTTACACCAAGAAAAAAAAATCTAACCAAACATTAAGCGGCCTCAGGTCAGCGTGTGAGATATTTTTAATAAAGTTAGATAAAACATTACTAGCCAGTTGTGACTCATAAAATGTGTCCAGCGGGCTAATTAAATTCTGAATCAGACATGCGTTGTCCAACCAAGAACAATAAAAGCACAGATTGATGGAGAGACATAGCAACAGATGAAGCAGTAGAGTAAATGTTGACTCAAATGGTTCAGGGAAAAGTGGACCTCACATACAGTTCAAGGAGGCACTGAAGGATTTTTGACATAGTGAACAAGATACAACGAACCAATTAAACCAATTAAAACTGTATATAACATCTGTAGGAACTGTTTTGACTCGAGTTCATGAAAATTTTGAAAGTGAGGACAAAAGATTTTTGCACGTATTTGTACCTGCTTCTCTACCATTCTCTTGTTTCACTGCACCTTCCCTACTGTCTTCAGTAGCATAAATAGCTGTGTGGAGGGATATTAGTCAGACACTGCTGTTTGTTTTTGATAATGCTGACGTATGCTTCTATTCCTTTACTGCATTTGCAGTAAATATGATGTTCAGTGAAACACCTAAATGTAAAATATTGTCTTCTGTAAATATCATGACCTTTGCACAACAGCAAGCACATTAAAAACAGCACTCAGCATACAACAGCCTTCAACTCAAATCACCTCAGACAGAGAACATAACCAGGCTGGACAACAAATTGCTCGGCTGATTTGGTTTCGGAGGTTGCAGGTAATCCAGCGTGATTTGAGGTTCTCATCTATTCATCTTTGAACAACTTAATACCCAACCAGCCAAGCTGGAGTTAATAGGAAACACGTTGGCTATAAATCCACTACAGTGTGTGTGTGTGTGTGTGTGTGTGTGTGTGTGTGTGTGTGTGTGTGTGTGTGTGTGTGTGTGTGTGTGTGTGTGTGTGTGTGTGTGTGTGTGCACATGCTGCTGTATGAAAAGAAGGCCAAAGAAAATGAGACGCCATGGACGTCGTGCTGAAAGATCCAGTAAACATGCAGCACAGACTAATTAGCACGTTTAGAGACTAAATGCAAAATACATCCAAATAAACACACACATGAATATGTGCAATTTGATGTGCAAATGTAACTAAATACAGTGAGCAGAGAAATATATAAATGTGCTATTCACTTTCTTCTCAGTATTTAAACTTAAAATATATAAATAACAAAATGCTTCTCTGGTTTCTGTGTGATAAATAGAAAACTGAGGGAGGCAGTTAGCTTAATTGGGCTTAGTGTGAAGTCAGCAATCGGAGGAAACTTGGTTCCATTCAGTTTCAAAGGTTTATTTTATTTTTATTGGAAGCTATGTGCTGGACAGGTGCAGTGACTAATATTAGTCTTGTTATCACCTTCAACTTGAAAGGAAACCAGTGGAGCCCCGTTAGCTTTATAGATGTTTTTATAGATGGTTCTTTCCCTTTTTTCGCTGTTACTATACATCCCTACTGTCGTCTTGGAAAATCATACTAGCTGTAGCATTTTGCAAAACATCAACAGCTTTCAACCGCAACTAATCAACATCAAAACCTGATGTTAAAGTAGTGAATGATGTGATTTGTAGATGCAACGGTTCCTTAGAGTGATGAGGAAGGCTTACAGTTAAGCAGTCAGGTTTACTCATGACTGTATTTATATCAGTCTTCATCAGAAAATGTTTTTTATTTAAAAAGTTTAACATTAAATATACATCATTCCATGCAAAGCAACAGTACACTGCACACTCCTGTGATTCCTTGGTAACCTGTGCTTGACTGCCTCGAGCAACTGATTGTGTCGTGACCCCCTCGACATCGCACAAGCCTTAGTTACCCCCTACAGACAATCAGCTCCAGGACTAAATGCGCAAAAACCAACAAGCACTGCCTCCAAAAGACTGACGATGTTTGAGCGACCGACAGTGCCATTGTGTAGGGAGAGCAATAAGGATGAAAGAGTCCACCATTCCTCCTGCCACAGAAACCACATATCCCACAAGGCATTTCTTCACTATCAAATCTAAAGGCATTAGTGTAAACAGCTCGAGGGGATTCTGGAATGTCCTCAAATCCATCATGGCTGAGTTCTCAGTGTTTCTTTAACCTTACAGAGATGAAAAAGGTCACCGGCATCGCTTGCAGAAACAGGTTGATCACTCTTTCCATACAGCGACATCCCTTATGAGAGACAAAGGAAAGCAGAGGAAGAAGAGGAGAAACGAGAAGAATATAATCATTATTTGTCAGCAATGACTTCCACAGCAAAGAAAGGGATGTGATACATCTTTGTTTATTAGCATACTCTGGAAAAAAACAGCCCCAAAAGAGAAAAAAAGGATGTCATCATTCATGGCTCATTTTGGAAGACATCACGTACAAAAGGCTCACAATGACCCCCGTTAAATGAGTCGTTTCACTGTGATGCAGGACTATGCAGACTGTGTCTTTGTTGCCTGGTTATCAGACTCCTCTTCTGGCATTCAGCAGACAAGCATCATTAACGGAGTGAAGAGCTGACTTCTCAGCTATTTCCTTTTGGAAGGCAGAAATGCCCTGCAGGCAATTACTACTGAACCACCACTGATTTCACTGCAAAAGGATGCAAACAGTTCCATGATTTAGTTGACATCTGAGACATAAACTTGCTTAGCGCTTACATGCATTTGAAAGTGTCATTCATAGTTTAAGAATATAAAGCGTTCTTTTTGGCCCATTTTAGAGCTCCTTTTAACCCTGCAAATAATGAACAAACACATTCACATTTTCATCAGATGGCAACAGTAAAAAATGTTATTTATAGTGTATGTTATAATAACAAGATGACATGTCAATACTTTACATTCCAATATGATTTAAGTGGAAGTATTACGCTGTTCATTTTACTTTACAGATCACCAAAATTGGACAATAGAAAATTGGAAAAACATTACCTGGTCTGGTAAGTCTTGATTTTGTTATGTTTTTAGATTCAGATGTTAGAGAGCTGAATTTGGCATTAACAGCTGGAAACCTTGGCTCCGTCCTGCCTAGTATCAATGGATCAGGTACAAAAGCACAGATGTGTGTAATGGTTTGTGGGGTATTTTTTGGCATGCTTTAGACGTCTTAGCACTAGTTGAGCATCATTTAAACACCACAGCTGACCTGAGATGTGTTGCTGGCCATAACCATCCTTTATGACCTTATTCTGATGGCTACTTCCAGCAGAAATATGCAGTATGTCACAAAGCTTAGGTTATCGCAAACTGGTTTCTTGATCATGACAGTGAGTCATGTAGTTCTCAGTGTAAAAAGTGTAATTGATTGGCCTCCACAGTCATCAGATCCCAGTCCAGTGGAGTACCTTTGGGATGTGGTGGAACGGGAATCATCATGGAATCTGACAAATCTGGTTTTAAATTGCTATTATTATTTTAAGTGAAAACTCACACGTGTGAATAAAATATGATTTCTTTGCTCATTATTTGTGTTTGCAAAAAAAAAGAAAAGAAAAGAAAATGATCACTTTATTTTCACTTTATTTGTAGTTGAAACTCTTGTAATCTTTTCCAATCCTAAATCCCGAGAATGTGATAAAAGATGAACATCAAAAAAAAATTCTACTAAAAAAGCAATTTCTTACAGTGTAAATGCACAAAAAACATTTCAGATCCAAGCTTTTGGGAGCAAATTTTCTCTGGAGTCTGATGAACCACTGAGAACAGAGTTCAAGCAAGACTGCCAACATTTCTCAGAAGCACATCATAATTTGCTCCAGGTCTTAAACAACACAGGCGCTGCTTTTTCTGAGACTCCTTCTTGTTTATCATCACTCTTTTTGTATTATTTAACTCACAATCTGTTGTGCTATCGAGTTTCTACGGGATTGCAACTTTCTGACAGCGTCAGATATGATGTCAATTCCTCATCAGATGCTGTGGACGCTGCAGTTGGCTGAAAGACAGATTTTCTTTATTCTTTTTCCTTTTCTTGAGGCTGAAACGTTTAAAATGCATGGAAAGAAATGTTGTACAAGACTTAATGTAATTCCCCTTCTTAAGTAATCGGTAACTGCTATTTTGAAATGTGCTGCAAAGGTAAACCTTTAAGTGGCTTGGTCTTGAGTTAGATCTGGTTTAAAGCCAAGTTAAATGAATGTTAATGTTACTGAATGTGCCAATTCCTGTAAAACCAGAAATCGGAGCAGTGTAACGACAAGCTTGATTTTTCCTGCACAGTTTTCTAAGGCTTTGGAACATAAACAGGCACCCAGCATCTTATTTTCAGTGTGGTTGTTGGAGTGCAACATCAGATTATATTGGACTGGACTTCTTTGGCTGACCCTTGAGAGGTTAGGCTTTTCTCATACCCGGTATGGAGCTCTGACTGTGAACTTGCTATACTTGGGAAAAGGGCAAAGTGAAATCCTGACATGTGTTCCATAAGTTTAGGTCTCACATGGCCTCATTTTGTAGGTGTGATGTTAAATACAATGTATGGACTCCTGGGCAGGACGCAGATACCAAAGGAAGTGACCAGATGTAAACACATATAACAAAGCTGCCACTGGAGACCTACCAGTTATTTAATCAAATCAAAGTTCAACACATGGAATTCCACACTGATTAAATTGTTATAATCACTTTTTACATGACGACTTCGGATTTTATCATGTTGCAGAAACTGCAAAACAAATTCCCATGGTTTGAATGGTTTGAACAAAAACCAGGCTCGCAAAGTGTTTTCTAAAAAACTTGAACCTTTAGTTTGCAAACGCACAAATACTTTGTCTTTTCATCTCGTATTACTGCTCTGGTTTGAGCTGATCTAATCAGAGCTGTAGCAGGAGCATCATATTTAGAGATGCAGGTTTGTTAACTGGAAGGTCACCAGTTCAAATTCCCCAGAGAAATGTGGGTGGAAAACACACAGACACTTCTCCATTACCTCATCAACAATACTTTTAACCCCCATCTATTACAGCACAGCTGGTCGGGAGCCAGTGTGTGTGTCGTAAAGGACGGCAGCCAGGTGTGCATGTGCTGAAAAAATAATGGTGAAGGCATCAAAAACAATTTCCTAAAATGTAAGAAACCTTTACATTGTTGACTATTCATGATGGTGGTGTTGTGTTGCACTGAATAAAATATAGAGAAACTCAGAGAAACAGACCACAAATAACCAGGCAACGTATGCAAATCGTAAGGGTGGGTCTTCCTGTACTGTCTAAGCTTGTGATTTGCAAATGTCTTGAATGTACTGTTGGTCTTTCCCATAGAGACTGACACACTGTAAAAAAACACCCACATCTGAGGCAGAAATCCAGCATGACAAAGAAACCATTATAACATATCTCATATGAAAGTGCTATTGGGTATGTACACACAGGCACAGCTGTAGTGTGCTTTATATTACACCAAAAATGTCACAAAAATTAGTAACCTGATTTTCAAAAAAGTTGGGACACTTTCTAAAAATACGATAAAAAAACAAAACTGTCATTTTCAACAGTTGCTTAAAAGTGTTTTTATTAAATACCCCTGATTTGGTAAGTCACTTTGACTTTCATTTAACAGGCAAATGAACAAAGAATTATCAGTGTTTTCAATAAACTCTATTTATTAATTGTTTGTCCTATTTTATAAACATAAACACATTTAGAAATTGATACTATATTTATATTGTCACTCGTTCCATCTCAGGTGAGCTTGGAACAAAACAAAAAAACCTCGCTGACGCTTACGTTTCTGCACAACATTGATACATGGTTTCCTCTTTGCATGATACAGCTTTAGGATGCATTTCTTGATATTTACGCACACTCAGCAGTGTTTTCCTTTAGGCACAGTGATTTCTTCTGTCTGTCTTCCCGAATCTCTTCACAATTTTATATATCATAGATGACGATGATGACGGGCCTAAACTCTTTGTTTTCTCACACTGAGAAAAACTGCTTTTTATACTGGTTGTTGATTTTGTCACATAGTTCAGCACACAGTGGTGAGCTATGAACCATCTTTGCTTCCAAAGACTGAACCCTTGGTGGTTGCTCCAACTTTTTTGGAGTGTGTTGCAGGAATCAATTTCTAAATGTGTTTATGTTTAACAAATAAAACAAACACTTAAAATCTTTACTTTGTCCTTTTGTCTGTTAAATAATTATTCAAGTGCATTACCAAATTACAGATTGTTGTTTTTATTGCAGTTTTGAACTTTTCTGGAAAGAAAGTTTCAAAGATAAATGAATGATAAATAAACTGTTGAAGAAATAAAAGAGATAAAAAGGGGCAAACTGAACTGAAAACCACTCAAAACACAGCTTATCAATACAAGAAGTTAGCTCAACAGTCTAATGTAAACATCCGTTTTCTTCCACTTATCCAATTCCAGGTCACGGGAGGGCCGGAGATTATCCCAGCTGCCATAGGGTGAAAGGCGGCCTACACCCTGGACAGGTCATTAGTGTGTCATGGGGAAACATAGAGAGACAGACAGTCATTCACACTCACATCCACACCTGTGGGAAATTTTAGAATCATCATTAACCTAACCCCACTAACAGCATGTCCTTGGACCGTGGGAGGAAGCTGGAGCACTCTGAGAGAATATCCAACATGCAAATTCGAACCCTGGACCTTGCAGTGAGGAAACAGTACTAGACACCATGCCACCCGCTTTGCCACCATGCTGACCTAACCAAAAAGGAGAGAATGCAGCCTATATACCAGCAAAGCAAACCATTATAAATGCAAGACAACAGGACAATTACTAAATTTATTACAAATAAACTAGGCAGGTAACTCAAAAGACATAGAAACAGTCATTTGTGCAGCTCTTGTTTCACAAGATATTTTTTGAAATGCTATATTTGGGATTACCGCCCAGAGACGTCTTTTTCAGTTACTGAAGTCATCAAATCTAATCTTGGGAACTTGGATACTTCTACTTAACACCTGGAAACTGTCAGTACAATAACTTTTCAAACACAGGTTGTAAAGACAATGCATGTCTAATTTCTCCTAGCTATTTGGAACTAATAGGATCTGATAATTAGAGAAAAGAAGCATCATCTTTGAACAGAAAATAATTTCCCTATGAGCAGGTTCTCCAGAGGTTATCGGACCATTTATTTTAACCTGAACATAAACTAAACCCTTAATCTTAACCATACCAGGTCATTAATCTCACCGTGAACCTTTGTCATTTTTAACCCTCTTAATTGTTTTCGCCCTGTGAAATAATTAATATGAACAACTGAAGGAAACACATAAATCAGCATTTAAAGTCAAACATCTCAACTTCAGTTCAGTATACATAAAAGATGATGATTCCTAATGTGTAGGGTCTATTTACAACCTACAGCTTCAGAGGGTTAAATCGCTTTCTAAATAATCTCAGGCAAACATGTTGACTTTGGGCTTTGCAGCAACAATGGTGGGGCACCTCCTTACAAGGCATCCATGAAATGCTGACTATAAATAAGAATGGAGCTTTCCCCCCCCCTTTAGCCATCAGTCATGAGAAATTTTCTCATGACTGATGGCTTGACAGTTTTACATTAGCGACATTAAGCTGACAAGAAGTGAAATACAGACCTCTGGGTCTGATGGTCAAAGTTGATTCATAACATATAAATCCCTCTTCTCATGAGAAACACTGATTATAACACAGAGATGACCACACACTGTATATGCACGTGAAATGTATCAACATAAATACTGTGTTACTACTATTTTATGGTGCAGAGTTAAGCAACCTGCAGCCGGTAGGTAAATAACTTGATTTGCTCTATGAAAATAGGCTTAGATGTGTCTACCTACTCTGGTTAGATTAGACACAGAATTTGACAAAAAGAGAGGGATGTCATATAGGTCAGGGGTTGTGGAACAGCCTTGGGTGGCATATTTTTTTTGCTTTTCTCTGCAAAATCATCCCGCGGGAAGCCATAAGGAGACCTAGAATAGATAGATAAACGCACACTGACCTCTCAGTACACCACTGCGACCTCAAATGTACACACTATTCCCCTGCTGAACATCAGTGTGCACTGGGAAAAAGCTGGTGAGAGATTTTTATGATGAATTTGTAGTTGCAGAGATAGGGGCAGATGGTGGTTTAGGGGGTTGTAGGCAACCATAGCCATGGGAGAAATTCAAGGAATGTTCTTGCCGGTGTGAATCTAGTTAAAAACTCATTTTATATGTCTGACATTTTTATTACTCATTTTCCACTTATTTTACTCACTATCCATTCTTACATCCCTACATCCATCCCTACATCCATCCATCCATCCATGTTCTTGACCAAATATCCAAATTAGGGTTGTTGGGGAGCTGGAGGACGTGCCAGATGCTACAGGGTGACGGGTGGGGTACAGTCTGGACATTCAGGAATGAATAAGTTTGTTTTTGGACTGTTAGAAGGAGCCCACACAGGCACATGGAAAACATAGAAACTTCAGTCCTGACCACTGTTCATTTTACTCTGCTTTTGATTTGATTGATGTCTCCTGGTGAAGAACAAAATAGTTCATTAGGAGTATTGAAGGTAGGCTAGATGGATGTTCAGCATTCATCTTCCTTTTTTTCAGTTCAGTACAATTTTATTTTATTCATATAGCTCCAAATCACAACAACAGGCACTTTATAAGGGAACGACCCTACAATAATATATACATCTCATCCAGGGAAATGCATGGAATTCCTTAGCGTGGATTCCTTAGGGAGCATGAGTGACAGGTTTCAACACTCTCATCTTTCATTCACCTTAAAATTGGATGGTTTGGAATGTGGATTTGACAAAAGTTCAACTTTCCAAATGCCAGTGCAGGCGACACTCAATCAAGTCACACTGAAAATTGTCCAATAGAGTCTTTTTTTGTTTGTTTGTTTTTTTGTGCAGCCTCAAAATGGACGCTCATCAATAAGCATCCAAATAAAGCCAAAGTTGATCTGTGGAGGAAGCTGATGAACATTCCTGATTATTGTAGCTTTGTGTGTATTACTCATAAATCCTCCATTCTATAAAAATCACATCTGTGGAAAAGGGTATTTGTGGAACCTGTCACTTGATTTTAGTCAACCAACATCCTAAATTTCTCCAAGAGGGCAGGGATAGCTCAGTATTTAGAGCGGGCACCCCATGATCGGAATGTTGGGGGTTTGAATCCACCGAAAGGCTTCCCTGAGGTACCCCTACGTGTGGGGCTGTATCTTTAAAAAAGACAAAGCTCATAATGACTATACACTGGCTTTGTAATGGTCCTGGGTCTGCAATGCAGCATTTTTTTTTTTTACAGTTTTTGATTCCTTTTAGTTCTCTCTTGTGTTTTTAAAGTTGGAATCCAAGTGAATGCAGGTCAAAAAAAAGCTTCACAAATGCCTAATAATAAGGCCAATAGTAACTCTGGGTCCTCGACACAGAGACCCTCATTTTAAGTAAAACACCACTGCAGTGTGCAATGATAACAACACCACTATCAATGCTTGACCTAGTTTGTTCTAATGTGGATTATTTTAAATTTGTCTGGGTACTTAAAGTTCCCAGTTAATGTATACATGAGTGCATGCAATTAATTTGTAGTGTGTGTGTTGTGTATGGTTTGTATTTACAGCACTACTGTGTACGTGAGTAAACTGAGCGGTTGGATATATTTATAAAGCACTTTTAACAATACAGCACAAAACAAAGTACTTTTTAGAGAACACGGGACATAAACAGAACAATTATCAGACCATCTCTCAGATATTGAATAGACATGAAGGGGGGGGACTCTGCAAGCAGGGTAAGGTTGGCCTAAAGGGGATTTCAGAAGGCCACAGGAGGCCACTAAACCAAAATAAAGACTGCTGGTGTTTTCCCCAGCCCTTCAGCCCTTGTGAAGTCCTCAATAGATGGTCACTTATAAACAGCTGGTAGATCCATAACTTTAATCACAAGCCGTTGCTGGGGCTAGACAGAGACGGCATTTCAGATGTTGCCTGCCGCTACCACAGGAAAAGCACTTCAATAAATTCAAGGGAGGACCAGAGCAGGTTGCGACCAGCAAATAAAGATGGAAATCTGAATGAGAAATGTGAAAGGTCACAGCTGTGACAGTCATGAAAACAACGCATTCTTTGTTTTGAGAAAAAGGGTTTTGACATGTACAAGTTGCATCAGACTCAAAAGTGATTGTGTATGGTGAGCAAAGACAGGTCTGGGAGTCTTTTTCTAAAAGAAGACTTGCGAGGCAGTATGGTACTCATCTGATTGTAATCATAAATCCTTCACTTCCATGAGAATATTGAGATTATATTGCAAATATTTTTCTGATGATTCTATCAGTTTGTGTTGCCAGGCTACAGTCACAACCTGAATTATGGTATCTGGGAAGCATCAAATTGTAAATCCAGTGCTGGATGGAACGGGTCAAATATAAAGCTGAAGAACTGCGAATCTATACACAGGACATCCAAGTCTGGGACATTGTTAAAAACTTTTATTAGTATAATTAATTGTTACTAAACATGGCTAAAACAGCTCAACCGATTAAGAAAAAATGGCAACATTTGAGATGACCGCTGTGCCAAAATCTTAAATAAATAGCATTATTGATAGTACTGCTGTGGAAAAATTTGAGATGATTTACTTCCCTTCTTATTTTTTATTTTTTGCATTTAAGTGAGCCCCGCAAAGGCAATGTCTTTGTTTTCCCTAAAAATCTCATAGCTTTACTTGAAGAAGGAATTTGCATTTTTATAAAAAAAATTGTTTACTTTTGGTCTGTTTTTGGATTTGTGTTAAATGCTAATATGTCCACAGTCTGAAAGCTAATACACTGACGATAATGTGTGTCATGTACTGCACGCAACAAACCAGTAACTGGCACTTGCAGCACCTGGTAAAGGTTACAAAATGATTCTGATCAAGTCAACAGTGTATCATGCTACATCTGTTGTTAACATTCGACCAAAACACAATCTGTCTCTCTCTATAAGCAAAGTTCTTTTGTTGTGATAGCCTAACCTCAGACAGGTGTAAGAATGCAAATCTTATCTCAGTCCTTTCAAGCTGCAGATCGCTGAGCTGTCATACTTGTTTTGTCCATTGCTGCTTCCCAGGCCAATTACACAGTTATGTCTTCTTGTTGTGTCTGGTATAGTACATGTTTTAAGCATGTCACCGCTAGTTTGACAGGAAATTTAGCTAAATGTTGGGGGTCTGCCCAGGCTTCAGTCTGTCTGTCGACCCTTCTGTCAACAGAACATTGCCACTGATGCCGCATTTTATCTGTTGACTGAGAAGGGGGTGGTCACCTCTAAAGAGAAGCCCCTGAGTTTTAAAAAGTCGTTAGTCTTGATTTGATATATTTGTAATTTGAAGGTGTTGACCTCATAAATCAACAAAGCTAGAAGGCTCAGCAAAGTACACACAGGCTAGCTATCTAAAACCAGGCAAAATGAGAAGATGAGTAAGACTTTGAGGTATCTGTTTTGTTGAATCTAATTGGCTCTAAATATTAAAGTAAGGAATGAAAATAACTAAAAAGTGGATGAAGAGGAAAAACAGAGAGAAAACACAGAGTAAGGTTGGTGGTGACCATAATGGGCATTATTAAGAAAGAAAAACAGCTGTGTGACTTAATTTTATGCAAAAAAAAAACCCCAAAACAATCAGATAGAGATAATAACTGTAGTTTTCTCATGGAAGCCTTTTCTCAGCACAATAATGTTTCCATGTGTGGGAGTGTTTGGCTGACAAATTAAAGGAACACTTTAGACAAAAGGCAAATCAAAGACCAACAATGTAAGCAAAGATTCAAATGAAATTGGACAATGAGGCCCCCAAAGTCCACAAAAAGACACAAGACAAGTTAATTGACTATTTGTTCAATTTTGTACCCACAGAGGTCATGCCATAGTGCCGTGCCAAAGTAAATGTGCGCTCTTGACACAGGAATTACAAAGAAATAGTCCAGGAAGCCAATTCAAGCCAATTACAATGTTGACAAGGAAAGATAAATTATTTTTCTATTACTAAATACAGCAGTATGGATGTTTTAATACATTCCTTTGCTTTACATAGTATCGAATAGAAGTGCAAATAGTGTAAGGGCTAGGGGATAATTGCTGAATACATTTTGACATAACCTGAAGAGTTTTCTCAGAAAGAATATGGTGCTTATAGCCCAAATATTCCCTGGCAACTATTTTGACATTTCTCCCTTAATAGTAAACAACAGCTATAATAAACAGTTACAGGTATTTCCTTTAAGCCCTTGCGACTTAAAAGTCATTTTTAGGCACTTTTGTCCTGATATTCTGACCTTCTCGTAGGAATTTGTTTAGACATGCAGCACATCTTTGCATCTGACGCATTTCTGTCCTTTGCACAGCTTCAAATCACACCGGGAGCATTTCAGAAACAGATCATTAATCTGCACAGGATCTTTTATTTTGAAATTTGAAGTTGCTGTGTCTGAATTCCTGCCGTCCTCACCTATTGTGTACAACCTGTAATAAAGAGTCATGGCAGTATTTTAAACATGGCTACGCAGAAAGTGGATTCTGGGATGCCTCTGTGATGCCTCCTGTAGACATCTAGAGCATTGTCTTGAGCGGGCACAGTCAAACCCTCTGATTTTGTCGGACATAGAAACCGACACAGACATGTCTGGTGTATTTTTGATGGCAATACGTTACTTAAAAGGGGATTTTTAATGTCTGTATTAAATCTAAGTCATAGTTATTTCATACCAGCAAACCCTTCTGAGCTGTATGGCTTAACCTCCTAATGTGGAACTTCTCCAACACAACCCTGAACCCCTGTGATTGGCCCATTCAGTCTTTGACTTTTCCACCATTTTTAAAAAATATTTTGGTAGAGAGTCTGTCAACAGATTCCAATTTCCAGATTCTTAATAGATTCCATACAGGAGTATAAATTAAGCTTAACTGTATAATACTATCATGGAGAGCCTGCACACACAGAAGGGTCCTGGGTTCAAATCAAGGGTGGGGCCTTTCTATGTGGAGTTTGCATGTCCTTCTCATACTTGTGTGAGTCATCCAGTATCCTCCCACAGGCCAAAAAAATGCGTTGGTTAGGTTAATTAGTGAGTCTAAACTTGCAGTAGGTGTGAATATAATGGTAAACGGTTGTGTGATGTTGCAGCAGACTGGTAAAAAGCCTAGAATCTACCCCAGTTCTCCCCCTATGACAGCTGGGATAGGCTTCAACAAAAGACAAAACATGGACTGCGGTCAAATCTCTCTCAAAGCAACACAGCTGTATTCACAGTTTCTGGGTGAGTAATAGCTTTATACTACATGGTTATTAAATTTCAAAATTGATCCAAAATGATGGCAGAGCAATGTGATATCATGGGATTATGTATAAATTTCACACCACATTTCACGTGTTGTAAGTTTGCATTTTAAGCTTTTCACTTGTCCTTTTAAGCATTAAGTGAGACACTAAATGGGTTAAAATCAGTTTCAGGGTTAGTGTGTCGTTCGTTTAGATTACATGATGTGATATGACCCTGACAAAAGCAAACATTGCATAGTGACAACATACAAAATTACTCGAAGTATTACTCAAATGCCTTGGAACAATGGTAAATGAGAAAATGCCCATTCACTTAGTGTCATGTTATTCAAAGCCTATAGAGTTACATTTACTGTACCAACACACAAGGATGACAAGCACAGTCTATTACAGTTAAATGATCCACTTCAAATAATGGTAAAGTATCACAAGCACAACCTTGACTTTTCTTTCCACGATCCTAAAACAGTCAGGTTTACAAAAACAGCCTCCCTACACAGCAGCCTTTGTTCCTATATCCCATGGGAGTGCTGCACCCTGCTGATAATTCAAAACCTCTTTACTCAAACAAAGACTAAAATCTGCCAAAAGCAAAGAGTTCAGGTCCCTGTTAGGCCATTCTGGACCTCGAAGAAGCAATTTCAAGCTGTTAGAAATTAAATTCATAGGAGTTTTATGGGAATTATTCTCCTGAAAGTCTACAACACATGCACTACGGAAATGTGTATTTGTCTTCATTTATAATGAGAGCCTTTGTAAGTAATCCATCATTTGTTTGACATGCATTCATCTGAGCTGTATTTGTGATTTTTCTTGATTAAGGTGACTGATCCGAGGTCACTCGAGCCTCACTGCTGCAGGGTGTGAGACCTCAGGAAATAGTCCTGTTCACTGTCAGCCTCAAGACAGACAGCAGAGTGTTAACTAAGCTGAAGTCGTTGTTAACGAAGTTCAGGTCTGATGTCAGATATAGTGTTGGTCTGTGTTTTGTTTTTTACAGAAAAGTATAACAGAATTCAATAAATGTCCTTATAATCATATGGTTATACATTTCAAAGATATCAAAAAAGGCAACTGGTGTAGCCAGTCACTTATTCAGTCTAATTTTTACTAGCATCTGGCACATTTTTGCACAGTCGAAAGCTGTAAAAAAAATCTTTGTATATTTTAAGATTAATAACACTCACAGCACGTTTCTCTGAAGAGCAAAACCCTCTCCCTAAAACTAAGATGAGTTGCTCATGTCTGCTTTGAGATCATGAGGAGATTTCTAATGTCTTAGTAAAAACAAGCCACCTTATCATGACTGGAATCTATCACTAACACTTTGCCTCTGTTTGGAGAAACTCAGAACCTGAGAATAGTGAAATAACTGGCTTTACGTAAGGCTTACGGTGTGTTTCTTTTCCTCATCAGGACCAGATGGCACCAGCCATTAGTTAAGAATTTGATCTCAGCTGGAAAATGTTGGATTTCGCGGTCACAGCCAATGCTCTGTGTGACTCAGCTACCTGCAGTCGATGCCAATGTGACACAGATGCTTTTTACACCTTGTAGTGAAAATAGAAAATAGCTAAATGCCCTAAAGTGTTTATAGTAGTGCTATTAATTATCTTTGTGACCATTTTCCCTGAAGCTTAAGCTGTTTATTTAGACACACCATATTTATACATTAAAAACACGGCACTGTAGAAGTAAACCTTTTGCATTATGTGATTTAACCTTAATTTAGCTGTGGGACAGGATGAATATATCTGTAGGTGGGTGAAAAATGAAAGGAAAAACATGAACTCCTGACACACCACAGTATGGGATATGGTGCTGTGTAGTTAGTGCAAACTAATAAAAAGTGATAGAAACCTTTCTTTTCCAATAGAACTATTCTCTTCCCCATTCACGGGACACAACGAGGGTCACTGAAGGATTTTAAATGTAGGAAAATTGGAGAATTGTAGAAACACCTATAGAGGATTTTGGACCAGCTTGTTTGACAGCACTCACCAGTCATCCAACACAGAATATGAGAGAAATATCTTTCTAATAATGTTTAGTCTGAGAACAAGAGCTCCAGACACTAGAAGCAATGCCAATGTGCTCTGAAGCTGTTCTGTGGTGCTCCAACACCTTACTGAGACACTTTATGTTGGATTTGCTTTCATTTGTCACTCTTCTGCATTTATTTGGCAACTTAAAATGAGCCTATGCGTGTTAAGGGGCTGAAAGAAAATATAAAATTTGAAAAGTAGCAACAACAAAGCCATTAATATGTCAATCAGGATAACTTATAAAGCCACCAGGGACTTGGAAGTCAAGGCGTCGGCTACCAGCTGAGCAAATAACTCCGCAGGAGAAAATCAGGGTCGCAGGACAGAAAACACAGAGGATGTGGAGGGAGATAAAGGACATTTATATTCATTGTTTGCTTTGGGAAAAACACATGGACGAAAGAGTGAGTTGTACACAATATAATTTGTGTACATTACGCAGATGCAGGTCTGTGAACACCTGACCATCACGCCAGCTTAAAAGCATTGAACATTTCAGAGTCATGGCCATTCATCATCAAAGTCCTCTGGGATGGCTTTCCATAAGATTTTGTAACCTGGCTGAACTTCAACCCCAGCTGCAAAACCATTAGTGAGATTAGCGAGGCGCTGATTTCAGGTGATAAGACCAAGCTGGCAGTCATTGTTCCAGTTCACCCCAGAGGTGTTTAATGGTTTAAAATCATAGGTTTTTACTGTTCGGTTAAGGTTTTCACACATAACTGCGAGCGTATTTCTTTACTGGTCTGACTTTGTGAACGCTGTCGTGTTTAAAGAGGCGAGTGCCTTTCATGAAAGCTGAGCACAATCTGTTATTATATGACTGCTTGCTGAGTGCACGTTCTTTTCCAGGAACAATTATTGAAGGTAAAATTGAGCAGATCAAATTTATGACCTCTGCACATGCAGTACCACAAGGTATATTATTGGTTATACAGTAAATCCTACAGTTGATCAATATCAATATTCCAAATGGGATATTTCTGCTGTGATTTTTCAGTGACACATGGGTTCTGCTTTCATCACGCATGTAAATCCTTGAACTTTTGCAATCATGTAAGTGTTACACTGCAAGATTAAACAAGCAAAATATTATGCACTGAATACATTCATGTAATGTTCTACCATTTCTTCAATAAAAAGCCAGTAATCACCTGCTTCATGGCCACACATGTAATGCCGTAGACTGCAGTTAAACTAGCGTCTCCCAGATGTGAGCATGTAAACTGAAACAATGTGGTCAGAGTAGCTTCCTTGCATAAACAAATGTTTAAAATGTAATTTATGACATACTTTATGTAAGTTGATCCCAGCTCAGAAGGCCTCAGTGATGCCGCTGTCATAATGATACACAGCAGAGATGAATTTTGCAATCATGACAGGCCCTTAACGCTCAATTAACAAACTTATCGGGATGATGTCTTTAAAAAACAATAAATGATGACCCATCGCACTACCACACCGAAAGCATCGGATTATGCGCCAGAACAAATACGGCGATTTGATGAGAAAATTCCCCCAATTTATGCTTTCTGTGAGGTGAGAGGACTGTATAAACATGCATTTTTGAGTCCTACAGATGTGCCAAGACACAGCCGCTCAGTCAAGTCCATATTTATTGAAAAATCAGTGCTGGATTTTGCCCAGATATAATTCTTGTCAGGCTTCATATATTTCTATTGTGTAATGATCTGCAGATTACAATGATAGTGCAGCTGTCATTTCATAGATGATGAAAACAGCTGAATGCAGAGCAAAAAGATAATAAACTTTGGTCTGCCGAGCTCTGGTGTAATTTGGACTCGGCAGCTACATCATTGTAAAGAGGGACGTGCAGCACAGTGCTGTTAATGCATGAGATCTGCTGTCATTTAAAGAATGCAGATGTTCCAGACATGTTCCAAAAGTCTGGGTAATAAATATGATACAGAGCAGTGTATAGAAAAAGAAGCCAGTCAGTGGTTAAGAAAAGTAGTAGAACAAATCGGAAAACAGAAAAGCAAAAAAGTGACCCGAGTGGTAAGGAGTTCAATAAAATCAGGTGAAGTGCATTGTGAGTTCAGCCCAGAATAATACAGCAGAAAAAAACCCACCCACTTCTAATCTCAATGTGCCAGACAGGGAGTCTGTTTACCTGCGGAGTGTTTACAAGAAACCTGGAATCCCCCTGCTGCACAACAAAAGGTGGACGTGTAAATGTGTGAGTGAGCTGTGTTTGTTACTATGTGTGTACTACATGCACGATTAGAAGCAACACTTGAGCTCAGCAGCCCATTCTCCAACTGTATCTCCAGTTCATTTAGGTGTGACCAGCTTTGTTTGGAGCCTGGCCTCCTGCTCTCTCCCGGCTCTCCGAGCCGGGCCGCAAGGTCGAGTGAGAAAGAGCCTGAGCGAGAGAGGGAGCAGCCCTGACCTCCGGCGCTCGCTGCGGAAACAATGGCGACGCGCCTCACAGTGACAGCGGGAGACAGGAACAGGCACAAACACAGGAACCGTCCATTCTGCCACTGAGACAGACCTGCCGAGGCCTGAGAATCTGGGGGAGGAACTGTCTCTGGCTCGCTTCGTCTCTCTCGCCTTTTCTTGATATGCCCTAATATGACAAAAAAGTGATGCACTTGTTGATTGTATGCTGTTGTTAGCCAGTGGTCCCTACGGGAGACGCTCCGAGCGCCACAGAGTCGTAGGGAATAGCACAGGGATATTTTAGGACACAATGATGGTCTTTTTTCTTTTGAGCTTATGTACCTTGCGGAAGAATTCAGAAGCTCAATTCACAAATAAGACAAACACGTCCATCAGAGATGATTTGACCTAAATACTACTGGATTAGGCTGCTAACACACCAATGTTCTAATGTTTCCCAATATAAAGTAATAAGGAGTTTTCATAACATCTTATTGGAATATGTCAAAGTGAAATACTGTTTATCAAGTATATGAATCATAATTAGGTCTGTAGAGTTACTGTGAGGACAAATATCCAAGCTATGTTTATGCCTGCTTCTTACCTATAGATAACTACCTGACCATTAAAACACACCTAACGTGACTTCTAAGGTAACTTGTTTGCAGCAAAGGACTTTCCTCCCAAAATCTTTATTACACACACAAACGTAGAACTAATTATTGAGGAAGTCGGACATAATATCAGCCATTTCCTCAATTTCCTCAATTTTGTCTTGTTTCCATTAGTCCATTCTTAACTAAAAGTTGAGTGTCTGTGTGTGTGTGGGCCTCACACAGATGTGTGTGTTTATATGGTGGCACATGGAAATACCAGCCCATATTCAATCAGTTCATAGTAGAAATAATGATAACAGCCTCCAGCTGATAGTTAAATAAGGGCGTGGGCATTCTTGAAATGGCCCAAGAATTTGAACTAAAAGATTTTATCTGATCCCCTGAAAATAAATCCGCTCCACACAATTGAGGGTTTTTTTTTTTTTCTCGACTTAGACAAAGTGAAATATTCAGTTTATCATAAAACACTGCAGTTGAAGTTCGCTTATTAATAACTGTTATTGACTCAGAAATTTGCCACGTTTTTCCTCTGAACCATAATAATAAAAGGCATTATTGATTCTAAGGAAATTATAAAAGCTTCCATTAGAATCTAATAATATCCTGTTATTACACTATACAGAAAATTGTAAACATTTTCTCAGCTATATATGAGGTGCATGTAGGCATTAGAATGATTTTATACCTATGAAATCTGTTATGAAATTACACCTAAATGAAGGGAAGAGCTACACTGACAGGAACGGTTGAGATAGATGACAGGAAAGCAGGGAAGGACGCGCAGCAAATGTCCCAGTGTGGATTCAAATCCTGACCGTTGCATTAGCCTCACAGCACATGGGGAGCCTTCTTAACCCGGAGACCTAAATAGCACCCCACCCTGAGACTAATTAATCACACATGCAACATTATGAAGCCATATTGGAGCCCTAAATTAATCATCTCTGTATCACCTTGATAGTCTTCGTTCCTGAAGCCATGGCTCATTTGTCAGCACCTTCTCTTGAGTTTAAGAGGAAAGGAACTAAAAGTTTAGTTGTTGTCTTAAACAAAATAATGAGAAGGATTAAATTTTTCCATTTGGTTCTTTCAGCTGCGCTGTGTCATTAAGAGTAGGTTCTGGGAAAGCTAACATGCTTTTGAGGAATGATTTTCTGGCAGAGATTTAGATTTCTCTCTGTGGATGTCACATGACTAACAGTAAGTGCAGTGTACAAAAGTACATGCACTGAAACTGAACTCAAGCTAAAACCAAAAGACAGATTCATGCTGGACAATGAGACTTCTTTATTTCAGTAGTGAAAAAAGAAAATGGAACCCTTTATTCAAAAAACATTTTAAAAATGTAAACTCATAGAAGTAGGAGGTAACTGAGGGGACCTGCCTGGACAACCTGGATGTAGTAGAGCTGGAAAGGAGGAGAGTTGTGTAACAGACAGCCTGAAAAGAAGGGTGACCCCCAGAAGTCAGACAGGTATTAGACCAGAAAAATGTGAATGAAGTGAATCTGACAGCATAGGAATACGTAAGTCACGAATATATAGAAGAGATCGATGCTTAACACAAGAGGAAAGATCTTCCTCAGTGAGTTTGTGTACAAACTTCATTCGTAAACAGTGGCTCATCATCCATCATCTGACAGTGAACATTTGCATTCAGGTCAGAGTCGGTTTCCTGGTCACTTAAAAATACAAAATTTTCTTCTTCTTCTTCTTTTTCTCCAAAGGTAAGCTCTAATAGACGTTTACAGAAAAGGGCATTGATTGAAGGGCCAGAGTCTTGGACTCACAAAGGAAGCAAGACAGAGTATATGTGTGACTGAAAAGTTGAAGCTGCAAGAAGCACAGGCGGTGAAAAAAAATGAGTTTAAAAACTTAGGGTCAACCATCCAAAGTAAAGGACAGTGCACAAGAGAGGTGAAGAAGAGAATGCAGGGTGATGACTGTCAGGGGTGATGTGTGACAGAAGAATAGCAGGACGAGTGAAAGGGGAGGTTTACAAGACCTGCTATGATGTATGAATTGGAAACAGCGGAACAGACAAAAACATAGGAGGCCGTGGTGGAGGTGGCAGAGCTGAAGATGTTAAGCTTTTCATTGGGAATGACCATAATGGACAGAATTAGAAATGAGTACGATGGAGGGACAGCTCATGTTGAGCGGTTTGGGGACAAAATTAGAGAAACAAGGCTGGGATGGTTTGGACATGTGCAGAGGACGTGCAGCGGATACGCTGAACAAATGATCCTGAATATAGAGCAGCCAGACAAAAGTGAAAGACCACAAAGGAGGTCAATGGATGCAGTAAATTTGGACATGCAGAGGGTTGGTGTGACAGAGGTGGGTGATCAAGATAAGCCGAGGTGTAGGTAGAGGACACTATGAGAGGATGTTGCATAAAAACAATCCACTGATTACAGGAAAGTGCACAAAATGTCTTAACATGAAAGCCACACATTACAGCAAAGCTGAGCAAATATTTTAATACATTTTTTTCAACAAATGAATTTAACACGATATTGCACCAGAGCGAGTCATAAAAGTGTCAATTTGCCATAGAATGAATATTTTAAAAATAGATGAGCCAATATAATGAGCTAGGTTCTGTTATGAATCTTCAGAATGAGTGAAACCAAGAGAAACTGCACAATAATATGGTATAAAAGTAAAGTTACGGGAGAAGTGCCATGAGGATTGCCAGGATTTATACATCGGGGAAACCAAACAACCTCTGGCGAAGCGGATGTCACAACACAGAAGAGCTACCTCGTCAGGCCAGGACTCTGCAGTCTATTTACACCTACAGGCCAGTGGACACTCTTTCAATGATGAGGATGTACACATCCAGAACAGGAAGGAACGCTGGTTTGAGCGCGGAGTCAAGGAGGCCATTTACGTGAAAAGGAAAAGACCATCTCTGAATCGAGGAGGGGGCCTAAAGGTACATCCTTCGCCATCTTACAATGCTGTGATTGCAGCCATTCCCCAACTCTCTGTGAATGGTACTCATGGCCATTGATCAGTGGTCTTTGATCAATGATCATGAGAATTTGCATATTAATGATCAAGGAACTGACCTCCCAGCCCACTGTTCATTCAGTGGACTAGTTTCAGTCATTATGCAAATGTACTGTTTATAAGATTGGGGAAACCTGCAGTCAACTGAGACTGAAGAAGTCACTTTGATGAGTGACGAAACATTTCTCCCACTGAAAATGCTGCGTCCAGATGAACAGAACCAACTTTTGGGGATAAAGTTAATGCTGTTTGCCATCTGTTTACTTTTCTGAGGACTCTCATTTTTTTGCATGCCACACAAGTGCAGTGTACTCAACAGAACTAAAATTAGCAATGCAACTGCACAACAACCTCATCTGACTGTTTACTCTTATGCACACGCATGTAAACCAAGGATCCAGGACTCTTGCCAGAACCCAATAAAAAGGCCACTGACGCTGAGATTTAATACATTTTTTATTCTCTATATGCATTATGTTTGAATTCATTCAAACAAATTACTAATGCCACTAAAAGTTGTTCAAACTTATGAAAAGGGACAGCTGTATTGCCACCCTTTATGCAGCGTGGACATTTTTGGGGTTACTTACAGCAGCCTTCTCCTTAAAATGCATGATATATGTTTTGGGGGGGTTTTTTTGCATCATTTGCATGCTAAGTTCTTTATCGCCTGTATCTACATCTATAATAATTCCCAGTCTATTCTTTCTGTGTATATATATCAATACTGTATGCTTCATCTCATAAACTACAGTCTACACAATGGAGCTGCTGATAACAGTACTTAAGCTATAAACCTGCCAACCATTGATATACACCAAAACCCGGACTTCCTCTCTTGCACATTGTGCTGTATTCAATGTAAGTAATTGAAGCCACGAGTGGCAACGCTACAATAAGTGACCAGATTACATCACTCAGCACCCAAAGGGCACTCGACACCCCACCTCACCCCACCCTCACACCCTAGTGCTACCTCCTTTCCTCATCCAGTAATGTGGCATTGTTCATTATTGATGAGATTGACCTTGAGGAAATCCCGCTTAGCTCTAAAGTGGAGACTGTCAGTCTGACATGTGCTGCCAAGGTAAACAGAGTTAATCAACCAAATCGGTCATCTTTATGCCCGTGTGACACCTTCCTTATGTGGATTAAGGCTCTTAGTCCCCATCAGAATTCAGGAATGCAAAACTAAGACTGGAACTGGCACTGGGAACACTGGGGACGTAATGTTGGGAGCAGAGTAGTCTTCCTCCCTCCATCCTGTATTAGTCTCTGAGGCCGAGCTTGAGTCGCTCTCCTCTTTTCAGCAGGAACCCCCCACTGGGTGAGGCATCGCTTTCAAAGAATTCAAATGTACAGCGTGACCCACAATTCTTTTCTCTGTAGGTCGGGTGTGAGAACGGGGCCTGCAAGTTGGCTTCAATGTGTTTTTTGAGGGAGGGAAAGTGTATAGAAAAGATTCAGCCCAAAGAAGGGAACCGCTGACCCAAGTGTCTAATGGCTGTTAACAGTTAATGATGTACATTTAACCCATGAACTCTGCTGGGCTTCCTGCAGGGTGGTGCAGTGTTTCGTGCAGGTCTCGTACCATATGCATTGTGAGTACCTAATTAACCTTATAAGGACAGCTGGAGCATATAGCCAATCCAATGCCATTTGGGAATACTACATGCAGAATAAAGAGTCTCCATCTCTGCACATTTTCAATTTATCCTTAAAAGAAATTCATTTTTACCCCTGGTACTGTCTGAAGATTCACACACAGAAATAGAACATTTTTTGTTGTGAATTCCCTGGTGAAAGAATGCTGCTATGTTATCAGAAAAAAAAGAAAAACAATTTTGGGTCCAGCTCAAAGTTGGAAATATTTGGACTCCACGAATTAAACTAGGAGACATTTTACCCGAGTACACAATAGGTGTTGTGATGTGTATTACCCATTGTCTATTGTCATATTCCCCCAGCTTCACCCTGTGTTACCCAACAACACATCCATTTGACTATTACTGGAAAAAACATGGAGTGAACCAGAGAATCTGTAACTTTTTGTTTTCATACATATCCCTCCAGCAAGTTCTTTGTCTGGCTTTGGTCTGCATTGGCAGGGTGGTGACACTCAAGGCTTCGTAAAAACAACTGATAAAAGAGAAGATGGCATAAAGCCTGTCAGTTAGCTTGCCAGTACAACAGAGGCTGTGCAGAGAATGTCTCCTCTTACTTTGCCTTTTCTCCCTTTCTTTCCTGTTGATTCTTTTATTTGCCACTGGTTGAATATATATTTATATAATGTCATGTTTAGAAAATGTTAATGTTAAATAATATACATATATACTGAGTCATAATATGTCTGTGTTTAATTTTGATTTCCTAATAACATAGACAAATGTTTGCAAACTGAATACAAGCAGTAGATTCAGTTTGCACATGGCTGATATGATATGATATCAGAAAGCCTTGGATGTACTCCTTGTTAGCAGGGATCAGTTGGATCTCCTGTTTTTTGTGGCTTTCAACCAAATGTAACTGTTTTCAATTACAAAATGGGATTTCCATCACTAATATATAATGTTTCTAATCAGACTTAAGGTCATCACCATATGTTTTAGATTTCCTTGGCGACATGGTGGACTAGGATGTACACAGGATCAGTAAATCTAGGAGGCTAAAAAAAGGCAAATATCCAAGATTTGCAGAGCAAGATTCTTTCTGGGTTATTAAAAAAACTGCTTCTGTTAAGTGATTGTGGAAGCACAAAGAGAAGTTGTGATTATAGAGGCAAATCTAAACTCTTATTCAGTTCTTTTCTTTTTTCCATGGGGGGGGGGGGGTATCATTTGTTCTTCTTCTGCAGTAAACTCACAGATGTGCAACAGTGCAGCCTTTGTTTTATGACTACTACTATTATGTGAGTCAAGCTGCAGAGCTTTGTCTGTAGCATAACCTCACAGTTCATTGATGACTATTTGAAACATACAGTAGAAGAATGACTGTTTGCTTCCCTTGTCTCATAGGCTTTCTCCATCCTGCCCTCTCATCCACCTGCACATTCTAATGAGGTGATCACAGCACTTAAATACCAGACTGTGATCACATTGCATGCTTGCCCCATGTGTACACTTTCCTCTCTTTGTTAGCCCACAGCCTCGCGCACACATGGAGGCCTGGGCTGTTTCCTGCAGCCAAACACAGGGATGTATGTTTCTAATTATAAACTTGATCTCAGGTTAAACACACTCCCTGCTGGCCACCGCAGTAACCAGGATTTATGGTGCCAACGTTTGGGCTCTCACCCCAGAAACCAAGCAGTGAAGCTGATCTGTTGTTGTGTCATTCACACGGGGAGAAAATAAATCTAAGGCAACAAATCTAGTTAGACGTGTGCGTCACTTTTGTATTTGTGTTGGCTTCTCAAATATAAACTTAACCTGTCTAAGTGTGAGCGCAAAATGTTTCTTAATAGGCCATTGCAGGGAGGCCAGGAATGCACTTTGAATGGCAGTTACTGTTTGTTAGTTGGAAATGTGCTAAAAACAAGGTGGAGTGGTTTTATTTCCTTTCTAATGGTAAGATTAAGGTATTTGGTTAAGGCCATGCAAATGTTTTATTACTTGTAAATTAAATTAAATTATTTTACTAACTAGTTTTCTGGTCAAGGATGGTAGATTCGTGAAAAAATATTTCAGCAAATATGTTTTGACTGGTCAACTCACAGTAATGAAAAACCCAAGAAAGTATTTGTTAAAAAAGGACTAAACAGAGAAAACATACCAAGTTTTTCTGAGCTAATCACTTTGAGCTCTTCATAATAAACAGACCTGAGACTTCATCCGACTATTGGTAAGAAAGCAAATAGGTGAATTTCCCAAAATGAGGAACTAAATACTTAAAAGCATCTGGCAAAAATATCAGTATTAAATAGTGCAGTGCTTTTCAACATGAATGTTGTGCAAAATTTAAAAAGTACAGTACTGTGCAAAAGACTTGATTCCTCTTGTTTCTTTATATTTTCCTTCCAAGGAGCCAGATTTTGTTGTAATTTTTAGAGTGATCTTGAGCAATAGTTATCGAGTGTTTCTGGACATTTTTCTTTGGCTGCTTTTTTACCGATTTTCAGTCCAGTGCTTGTACCTGACCATTTTCAGAGTAATGCTTTTTTGGGAATAAACATAATTGGCTCCCATTTCTTTAGTCGAATTGATGAAAAAATCAAAGATAACAAAGTTTGATAGACATAAAACAGTATTTTTGCAGCAGCAAGAGTCCAAAAATACAAAGAGCAATTAGCCAAAGGTATCTACAGCAGATGAACAGTATCTGAAAGTCCTTACCTTAAGAAATATTGGGGGGGGGGGGGGGGGGGGGGGGGGGGGAATCCAGAAAAGACCTGACACAGGACTTGGGAGATGCATCTCGTCCTTCAGTTGATTATTCTACTGTTCACTGAAGCGTCATCAGAAATGTTCTCAAGGGTTGCTATCAAGAAGAAGGGAAACAAAGGGAAAGGGCTGAGGTATACCAACTTACACAAGATCTGGCCTGAAAGTGGCAACAGGTCTGATGGAGAGATGAATGTAAAATCTTTGGTTCAAGTAATCATAAATATGTACAGAGGAGATTGGATATATGCCCCTGTCATGGTTTGGGGCGGAATTTCAGCCCGTGGCTTTCAGGATCTTATTAAAGTTGATGGAAATATGAACACAGAAAAGGACCGTCAGATTTTGATCCACCATACGTTACCGTTTGGAAAACGTCAGGCTGGCAACAGCTTCATTTTTCAGCCTGACAATAACCCCAAACACACTGCCAGTAAAAACATACCTGGATAGAAAAACACACAATGAAACACCATCAGTCATGGATTGGCCTCAGAAGAGCTTGGACATCAACATTATTGAAGCAGTGTGGAATCATATTGACGATAGATATATTCAAAGAAGAGCTTCTAAAATGTCCTTCAAGAAACCTGGAGAACTATTTCTGAAGACTACTTCAAGAAATCACAAGAAAGCTGTCTGATAGACTTAAGACTTTAGTGAAGAATAGTTGGTCTAACCAAATACTGACTTTCAAACTCCACTGAATTTTATAAACTCTGGTTTTGCCTTATATACTGTGTTTCCATGCATGGTTTGAATATATAATCCAATAAAGCATTGCGCCTATTTCCAATTTTCCTAGCGAGATATAAAGGTTGAGGGGTTACTCAAGACATTTGCACAGAATTGTATTTAGAGGAATGTCACAACAACAGGAAGGAATGCCAGTTTGTGTTAGTCAGAAAATGTCAAGGGGCTGTTGTTGTTGTTATCCCCAAACAGTATTTGAAATAAACAACATCTAAAATGTGATTCAAGCCAAGACGAATCCAGCTCTGGATTATTTTAGCTTGAGTCTTTTCATTATTCAAAATAAGAGGAAATCCTTCAGGGACAGGAAGGTTTCCCTTTTGTGTAATAAAGATCCAAAATGTTGTGCCAAAAACAATCTGGAATGTGGTAAACAATACAGGGGCACACACTACCCGCATGACACACGTGTGACTACGAGGTCTTGGCGTGGCTGGAAGTTCATCATAGTAGAGTCATGCAAACCCCAGGGAGCGATGGGCTTAGTTTAGCACCTACAGGGAGTTGTACAAACACGATAGTATCCAGGTTACACTGTGGTAAATGCCTGCCTGGCACAACACAAGCAGCATTTGGCATACTCAGGCGTATTACACATCAGTTCAAAAAAGCTGTGCATGCCTTCCTATATATTGTTAATGACTAATGAATCAGAGAAAAGCAGCCAAAATATTCAGAAACACAGGAAATTGTATTCAATCTAACAACAAAATCACTAGGGAGGCAATGGAGTCGAGGTCAGTGTAATATTGTTGATCATAGGAAGCTCGTCTCAGAGTGTTAACAATGACCAAACAAACAGAGGTGGGTCTGCAGTTGGACGCTTCGGATCAGGACAGCAACAAGTACAAGTGGGGCTTTCCTACAATCGAGTGGAGCTCCGGGGCCTGCTTCAAAACATGAAAGAAGCGCTTCGAGCTGCCAGAATCCTTTTCAATAACCTGAGGTTTTTGCAAAGGAAAAAATTCCAATCGAGTACCTTTGTTCCTTTGTTCATGTTCTCAAGTGTTCTTCTGGGAGCCCATAGGTGAACTGAGGGTGTTCTTTATCCAGGGTGTGACTGCAACCACAAAAAGTAGTTCCCATCTTAGACACATGTATAGATTATCAAAACAGCAAATTAACCCAGCCAGAAGAGGAATATGACAAAAGCGTGTTAACAATACATTTCCCATGGAATGTCGGGTGATGCAAGAGATGTGTTTATGACTTTGCATCTCTCAAATCCTGAAGAAGCAATAAAATAAATAAATAAATAAGTAAATAGAATATCAAATAGTATAAGGCATAAAGGTAACACTGGGGTTAGATGAACTAAATTGAATTATAGTGTTTACATTCATAGTTTTTCAGTGATGGATTTTGACATATTGTGCTCTTTTAGAAGCGCTTTTTGGCATTCTCTAGTTGTTCCTTGTTTAGCCGCCCAGAGACAATAGGACATTTATTTTAAATCATGTTCTTCTAAAGTGAATCTTAATCTTAATTGATTAATTTTAAAAGAACAGAACTTGATTAAAAGATCACACCGAGCGGTTCTGAGTTCAGTACAGAGCTGCTCAATTCAGTTCCAGGAACATCAGAGATGCGTCACATGGAGTCTAGTGACACCTGGCGGTGTAGACAACACACTACACAAAAGGGTAGCGATAACTGGAGTTACATGTGCTCTTAGCAGAGGGGTTATGCTATGAAGGAAGTTTTTCACAGCCAGGTTTTCTTTGCCTAAGCTGGCTCGACAAAACTTCAAAGCCCAGTTGGAGATGAATTTGAACTTTCTCTGTTAAGAAAGACTTTCTGTTGCATTTTTTTCATTGTGGCAGAAAAAGATTAATGCTGCCTAAAATACTTAATCTTTGGATTTACCGAGGGGTAAAATAAACATTTTAATTCAAATTATGTTATTCTCAATGCTGTTGTTTATTTTAAGGTGATTGCTGCACATTGCAGCTTTGAAACTTCAAATTTATACATTCAAACATGAAATATCGCTGTTAATATAGTTTAATAAAGGAGATGTGGAAACTGCTTCAATTTGTCGCCATACGAAGATGAAATTCATTTTACTGATTGAACAGGTGTTCTTTGTGTGTTCTGTATTAACAAAGAAAAAGAAAGCGAGGAGGATGGATGGATGGAGGACATCCAGCTAGTGAATCTGGAAGTACAGAGAATTACCACAGAGGAAATGAGGGCAGCTAAGAAGAGCTATGAGGATGAAGAGAGGAAAACTTGTTGGTCCAGATGACATAACTATGGAGGTATGGGAGATGTCTAGGAGAGAGGGCAGCTGGCTTTATAATGGAGTGAAGTGTGGTGCTGATTTTCAAGAACAAGGGTGATGTGCTGTAGGAATTACAAAGGGATAAAGTTGATGTGCCATACTATGGAGCTATGGGAGAGTTGTTAAGGACTTCGCTGATAACAGAGGCTTGCAAAGAACACAACAGATGTGATGTTTGTTTAGGAGTGTTGATGGAGAAGTACAGGAGTTTGCTCCAAGTCAGGAGTTTCACTACAAATCTAGATATCAAAGATATTGTGACAAAGGAGGGAATGTGGTACTGTATGAGGAAGTCAGGAGTGGCAGAGACATATTTGAGGGTGGTGCAGGCCATGTAAGAGAACAACAAGACAGTGATGAGGTGTGAGCACAGGGCCCACTAGAGGAGGTGAGGCCCCTCACCTCCTCTAGGTGAGGCCCCTCACCTCCTCTAGTGAAGTCTATTTCTGATTGGTCTGAGATATTCACACCAGTGGCCTACTAGAGGTCATTTTGCAGGGCTCTGGCAGTCCTCAACCTGTTCCTCCTTGCACAAAGGACCGTCCATGGTCCTGTCCTGCTCTCCTAGAGTAACTACCTTTCTCCTGAAAGCTCCTCAATGCTCTTGAGACTGCACTGGAAGACACAGCGAACCTTCTGGAACGTGTCATATTAATGTGCCATCCTGGAGGAGTTGGACTACATGTGCAACCTCTGCAATTCCAAGTATCGCCTTATGCTACCAGTAGTTACAGATGAAGACGGAAAAAAAAATGTCAGTGACCTCCACTTGTCAAACCATTCCTGTTTTGGGCATTGTCTGTTTGTTGCTGCTCTAATGCATCTGCTTTGAATTTCATTAACACCAAAGCAGCTGAAACTGCTAGTCTGCTATTTAGCTGACCAGATGAGTATCACAGAGGTTTAATTGACTGTATGCATTTTTGAACAGTGTATAAGTAGGCTGGAGTGTAAGTGCCACCATATACACCTATCTTCAATTAAACCACAACCCACAGGATCTAAACAAACAAATATCCGAAATACGTGACTAATACCTGACTAAATTTAAGCCGTTGTACATCAATAGGGATAAATACCAATCAAGAGTATCAAAACAACAAACGAACCTTTGATTGGTGTATAAGCTGAGGACTTAACCAATCAGAATGCACCTCAACTAAAGGGAACCCACCGATTGGTTTGTTGTCACGCGTGCCCCGTGAACGTTGAATCCTGCAGTTTGGGGACGAGCAGTGCAGGCGGTGTTGTTGTGACAAGGTGAGTTAGCTTTTCATTGTCGTATCCCTAAAACATTGTAATAACACGCTGTTTGTGTTTGTGTTCACACATACAGAGCCGCTCTTTAACGTGTGAGCAGCACAGTGTAACTATAACGGTAGCTACTTACAAAACACACGTACGTGCAGCGTCAGTTTTGTAACTGTTCCCTTCAGATGTCAGCTGTGGCTATCGGCCTCTGCCTGTGAAATATTTCTCCCAAAACTAAGGTTTTTAAGAAGATGCGTTAAAGGGATAACACAGTAATTCCTTCACCTGGCGCTTGATCAGCTAACAGGGAAATGTGGTGCATTAAAGGACACAAACTGCTTTTGCTGTCACGTTAGAAAGTGATATTGTAACCTTGTAAACAGGCTGTTTAACCGTAACCGTATTAGGCTACATAAGCATATATATTTTTTACTTTAAATAAATAATTTTAACTGGTGACAAGTTGTTTATTTTGATGATTTAAATCTTTTCTTTTATTTCCTGCTCGTATTTGTTTTTCTTTAAATATCTGCCTTTTCTTATTAAGGGCAAAATATAACCAGTATAATGGAAAACGAATTCCCACCAGAGCCCAACAGTGCCAAAAAAGGAAGAGCAATGATTGCTTTGGACGATGGCGATGATGATGAAGTTCTCAGGTATGAAGAAAACAAAGTAAATAAGCAGCAATTTATTTTTGCTGCTATTTTGTCATTCAGATAAACGGCTAAGTGTTCTTTTGTGTCGCCCTTCCTGTCCTTTTCTGCTTCACAAGTCCAACAGACCTGTCTGAGCTGTTGGCCGAGGGGACCAAGGAGGCCCACGACAGAGCAGAGAACTGCCAGTTTGTCAAAGATTTCCTCAGGGGACGCATTAAAAGAGAGCTGTTTAAGGTTTGATTATTCACTATATAAAGGCAAGAATTAAGGCAGCTAAAGTGTCTGTGAACAAGTGAAAGTAATGAACTACTGTACACAGGAGAGCATCACACAAAGGTCTTCAGTTTGACCCTGTATATCAAAAGTGCTTAGAGACATAGGCCTACATTTGGTGTTGTCAGTGTGTAAAGTCTCGATCTATGCTTTGCCTTGGTTCTAAGGCATGATCAGAAAAATCCTGCCAAAGAAACTGGCAAAATGTGAGCTGTCTGGAACATCAGTTTATCAAATAAAATCATATTTCTCCATTTAACTGTATATTATGTATATCAGTTTCTGCTAGATGAAACATTTTATGTCTGACTCTGACCCACTTATTCTCCCCTCTTTCCTCCGTCTGCTGTCAGAGAGGCACAGCAGCTCTATATTTTGTCTACTCGGCTATGGAGGAGGAGATTGAGAAGAACAAAGATCATCATCATATTGCTCCAATCTATTTCCCAGCAGAGCTGCACCGGTGTGAGGCCCTGGCCCAGGACCTTGAGTATCTCTATGGAGAAGACTGGGAAAACCGGGTCAGTAGGAAGCATATGGAGGATATATATGTCAGTCCCAGAGGAGGCTGGCCTTTTCTGGCACTTAAATTATGATTATACAGGTATCATCATCCCAAAAGCTGTATTTAATCAAAGGTCCTCTCTGCTGAGAGTGTTATATAATGAATTTAACACAGAAAAATCTTCTCCAGACAAGGTTTGTATAAACTGGACTTTCACAGTTGTGTTCTCTCTTCAGATTAGCCTATCTGCAGGCACCAAGCCTTATGTGGACCGCATCCATGAGGTGGGGGAGAAGGACCCGATGTTGTTAGTGGCCCACTCCTACACCCGCTACATGGGTGATCTCTCAGGTGGACAGATCCTTAAGAAAGTGGCACAGAGGGCTTTAAAGCTCCCCTCAACAGGAGAAGGTCTCAATTTCTACCAGTTTGAGGGAATCCACAGTCACAAAGGCTTCAAGCAGCTTTACCGAAGCAGGATGAATGAGCTGGAACTGGATGCTGAGACCAAAGACAGGATTGTGGAAGAATCTAATCGGGCTTTTGGCTTTAACATGATGGTGAGGAAACTGCTTATAGGAATTATACAATGTACAGCAATTTGCAAAAAGGTGCATTGTTTGAAAGAGAAATTTAAAGCTAATAAATATCTAATTTTATTATTTACAAAAAGGTATTCACAGAACTTGAAGAGCTTGGAAAGACTATCAAAGAGGAGGTCCAAGATGCAGGGTTTGGACACAGTCATGCAGAGATGATGGAGGGTGGGGATATCAACAAGTGCCCATATTATGCAGCTAAAATGGGTAAGAAATGCATCTGCTTTACTGTATTTATGAAATTTGTTTCTAGCATTTCATTCTGCAGATAGAAAGTTAAAAACTTGGTGCTCAGTTTGATAATAGTTTATAGACTTGCCTTTAAAAGATTGGACAGTGTCATCATGGACTTCAGTTAAAAAGGGATCCTTTTAACTGTGGCATGTCTGAGTGCAAAGGGTCAGATCATTCATAGCTACAAAGTTACATGAAGCACCTAATTCAATTATCCTGTTTTTTTCCCCCCTCTTTTTTCCTGTATTCTCATCTTTATGTCTCCTCTGAACAGCTGTTAGTGGAAATCCTACGCATGTGTGCCAGTTAGCCATGACACTTCTCAGACATCCGCCCTGCCAGGTGGTTCTGGCTGCCTGGATGGCTGTCCTCGCTGGGTTTACTGCCTGGTACTTTATGTGATCTCTGACACACTTGATCTGCTGAAGAACAGTCATGGACACTGTTAGATCCAGCCAAACTTCATCTTCCTTAGTTTGACCAGTACTATCAGAAAGGGCCAAACACTTTATCAGAAACTAGATGATTTTTGAAATTGTGCCAAGAGTTTTCCCCTATCAATCCCACTCTGCGTTCCACTGAATGGAAAACACAGCTTTCTACTTCGGAAACAGCTTATGGTGGTGAAAGAGCTTTTGCAGTGATGCAGTTGTTTGAAAAGCTATTTTATGATGCATGCACTTTGAGTTAAGCGACACTTTATGGATGTAGAAATATTAAATGCATACTCTTCTGTTAATGTTATTAAAATGTTTTTGAACAGTTTTAGTGTCAAGGACTCTTATGAGAGTTGAACACTTGAGGCAAAGTAACCAACCAAGAGAGGACCTTGGTCAGGGAGGACTGTAAATATGCAATAGATTCTAAAAACATGTTTCCACTTTGTTATGGTGGAGTTTTTATTGTATACATTTAAAGATAAACACAGTAAGGTGTGCAAAGACAAAACAAGAAAAATCTGAATTGTTTCTGAAGCAACTCAACATTAAAATATTTTATGAATTAATTCTGTTCTTTGACTTTTTATTGGTCAATTTAAAAGTTTCCTAATATAAAATTTCTTCATCATTTGCATGTGCTATGTTTAAATTCACCAATACTTTGTATGGATCAATTTCAAATCATGTTCTGCAACTGAAAACATGAAGGAAGTGAGAAAAACAAACAAATGTGCAAAAGAGCAAGAGAAAGCCAACAATCCCCCCAGAGGCACATACTGATGAGTCAGATTAAACTGAGTGAGTGCTTATAAATCACGTATTGTGAGTGTTTATCTGGAGTTGATAGGATTGCTGCTGATGTGTAGAATTCAGTGGAAACATCTATGCAGAGTTTTAGGCTGAGAAAGTTCTTACAAATGAGTGTAACTGAAGACATTTGGATTTGAAGTGGACACAAATTTTAATGTTCATGTTTTTTTACCTGAAACACCTGTTGTCAAAAGATCTCTACACACTTAACAGCTTTTGTGGAGCATTCATTAACTGTGTATCAGGTGCACAAGAAGCCTTCATTAAGCAGGATGTAACTAAGCTTTGAGCTCAATTGTCATGGTCAAACTGATGGGAATGTTTTTGGAGTTTTGAAGGTTTTTGATGCAAAGAGATCCCTAAAGTTCAAACAATTCATTTTGCACACACCATGAATTTTTAGACCGTTTTTGGAAATGTATTTCCCCCTTACACAATGAGAAATGAATTCCGCATATGCATTATTTCAGTTTTCATTCAAGATCTTGAGTTCTTGCAAGCACGAGACACACTTCTCCAAACTTTTCTGAAGTCAGCGATTTTAAAGGATTGCATTTTTGTCATTTCATTTCACCCTGAGACTGAAGCAGAGTGGTCTGCTTTTCACCAATATCTATTTACTTTGTCTACATTTAGTCCTTTTGTGAAACACATGTTTTGCATCCATCATCACATTCACCTTTACTTTCCCAGACAAAGCTGTGCCTCTCTTCTGCTCTGTTCTAATATTATGAATACAATCGTTATCCAAATGATTTGCAAATCTCATGATTGTTTTATTTTTGTCACAGTACCAAAGTCAATCCAATCATTCTGGAACTGTCAAAATATGTCACTCTGGACTGAAGTGGTTAACCAGCGTTACATTCATAGACCTCCACATGTGGCTAGCTCTGCTAACGCTGCAATTTTGAACTTCTAGACAAACTAAAATCGGTCCAGGTCCATAATAACAGAGTGAAAGCTGTTCTTTCATGAGACATGTAGAGTCACATGTTTTTTGTTTTCTTGTTTTTTTCAAAGAGGAAATAAAAGGTTTTGTGAAGCTGTGGCCATATGTGGCAATATTTCCATGACACATGTTTATGCAGTGCTTTTCTACTGTTACTGAGAACTCAAAAACATTTATAAAAGCTCTTTATCTATGATACACACTCCTTCATATTTGCAAATCACTTTGACATGAGCCAAGAAACCTGGATCAAATCACCAGCTGGTAGTTAACCTGCTCTACTTCTATTTCTGGATGTCAGAAAACATCTTAACCAAGATAGAACTGAAAACTCACAGGTTCTTAAAAACTCAGCAAGAGAAACTGGTCCCAAAGTGACATTTCTTTGAACCAAACCTGAGGCAAAATGTATAAATAATTCCCTGTTTCTACAGCCAGGATGCCCTAATCCTAGTCCAGTCAAAAACAATGTTGAAGAATACTTTCTTTAATGCATTTTACATAATAACAGAGTTTTTAGGTTTACACTTTAACCTAACACACAAAAAAATCAACATCGAGAGGAGACAAATTCTTTGGAGCTTGCAGCAAGAAGGATGTGGTGTAAAAATCTGACCTGTGGAGCTATCCTATCATGGTCTGATGATGCAACATGACTATTCGGACAATGTTAGGCCAATCTCACTTGATTTTTTATTTCAGCTGCATACATAGTCACCATTTAGTAGACAACTGTTAACCTACCACAGTCCAGATTTTTTTTTAAAATCTGCAATCTTACTTCTCAACCTTAATTAAGATTTAAAAATAAGAAAAGAAAAGAAAAATAATAATAAACCAGTAATTTATCAACTGTGGATGATTCAGATCTATGTCAGCTAAAATATCTTAGATATAAAATATAACAGCAAGCGTCCTCCACTGTATAATGCGTTTTAATTTAGAATATTGTTCATGGACAATAGATGCATCTCTTAATATGTTATATTTTGATAATACTATTCAGAATACCTCACATTTTCTTCTAAACAAATAATCATTTTAAACTTCCAAACACCTTTTTAAAAGCCTGTTCATCCACCACACGTCCAAAATGAGTTGAGAAATACAGAGTCTCCTGACTGCTGTATCTCTTAAATTTCAGTATGGTCTCATTTACGGAGTCCCCTGTGTCTCCAATGGTCATGACATCTGACACCGGCAGGTACATATCATGGCGCTTTCCCCAGAAAGTGAGGTGGGACACTTTGAGGGTGGTCTGAGACGGATCCAGATACATCATTCCCACCACCCTTCTGAAGAAGTAACTGGCAGTATACAGCATAGCACCAGCAAACAGAGCTATCCCTGTCGTGTAGCCGACAAGAAAGGTGGAGGCAGCTCCCTGGAAGTAGAGGACGTACACCGGGGGCAAGATGACCACAGTTATTGCAGTTTGGAGCAGTTTGAGCCTGGACACAGCTCTAAGGAGCTTAATGTATGGCAGGGTGTAAATCATAGTGTACTTCTCTGTGGACACATCCGAGTATTTAACAAGGGCTGTGATTTTAGGGATAACAGGTCCATGTAGGCGTTGCTGAATTGGCCTGAGACTTGGTGAACAAGGCTGCAAACTGTAAGGTGTTCGAGCTGTGAGCAGACTTAATCCTCTGGTGAAGGACAGGACGTGGGGAGTTAATCTGCACCGGAGAAGTGACCTGATCTGTAGAAAGATAAATAACATCAAACAGATAAAATCAACATGACATTTTTGGAGCCAAAACTGATATTATATTGATGATATAGAATATAGAATATTTGATCAGCTAACATCTATGAGAACAAACTGACTACACTACTTAATAAAATAACTCCTGGATCAGGCAACTGATGCATCAAAAATTAACATTAACACAAATCAAGACAAAACCCCTAAAAGTGCACAAACACCTTAGAATAGATCCCCATTAACAAAATAACTTTAAAAAATACGTTTAAAAAACTGCAAATTCTCTGTCAGTATTTCCTAACATAGTTCATCAATACTGTACATATGGTCTTTAACAATAAAGCTGACTTTGATCTTGCAAACCTTCCCCGTCACTCTTGCTGCTATCCTCCTGTCATATATCACCTCTGGCCTTCATCTCCACCCACTCCACCCTGCCTGTACTCTCTACTTCACTTATTTTGTGCACTGCACGTTGCTATTGCAGTAATATACAAAATATAATATTATGCAGTTGCTTAAAAAAATACAAGTGGTATTGTAGAGACGAACACTTGCAGTACATGTACAGCAGCTGCTGTGTAGCCGCTGTGTGGAATAAAACAACCTGAAGGTGCACATGTCTTGACTGAGCTGTCACCAACGACTGTAGAAAACACACAGCCCTGGCACAGCACTAATGACCTTCTGTGGCTAAAAATTAATCTTACTGATAATAAAAGTCAATGCTGGATAAGAGTTTGGATATAAAACGAGGCTTACCATGATCAGAGACCGGCTAAATGAAAGAAAAATGCAGAAACAAGAAAGATGGATCACCAAATGACATGACTTGAATGGGAGCTAACAGGAAGCAGTTATGCGGTGTAACCCGGATGTGCTCACCTTTAACGTCTCGTTTTTTTGTTAATGTTTATTTAACTTCTTTTTTTTTTTTTTTTTTGTTCCGAGACATCCTGTGAGAAAGCTGTCAACCATCGCTCTGTGACAGCTCAGTGAGAATAATAATTACAATTTTATTATAATTTTGAATAAATCAAATTCATTTTGGGGGTGTTAGCTTAAATGCGGAAGCATCCACCGGGAAGCGTAAATCAGCAGTTCCCTTCGAGTCACGGACTGGGGACTGTCTCTTTGTAATGAGTGTTTTATCGCCGGGCAAAGCATGTTCTTATCTCATTTAGGTCGTTTAAAGAAACTAAAATTAGGACAGTAAACGTCCCACACCTTAAATGCGGAACATTTTCTGCCAGGTGCTATTTTCTGCTGTGGGACAGGTGGAGAAGACAAAGACAGGTCAACGATGCTCCAGCTAGGAGATGAAGCCACCCTGTACTCCCTTATCTTCGTGGGGATCCTGCTGGGGACCCGAAGCCCGGTGTGGACAGTGATCCTCACCGCCTCCCTCTACCTCTTTCTAGCCATGTTCCGCTTCCCACAGGTACCGTCCAGCCGAACCCAGAAGGTGCTCCACCCAGTCAAGGGCACGGCGGGCACCGGCAAGGTGTCGGTGATCGCTCACCGGGGCGGCGGGCACGATGCACCGGAGAACACGATAGCATCTATCCGAGAGGTGAGAGAATGAGGTGGGGAGGGTTTTGGAGCGATAATCCTTCATATGCCCTTTTTTGTTATGGCAGTGGTTGCAAGGGGAACTACTGCGACGCCTTTAACTTCTGGTATTCACGCCCAGTTTGTATCTGGATAACTTATCAGCACAGAGAACATGCATTTTAAGGCCACCACTCTTCCAGCAGCACCTTGTATCACAATGTTATCAGCCAGTTCCCAACTAGCCAGCCTCGTTTAACTAATCTGCATGTTGAGATAAAGTAAAGATATGTGAGTAATAATTAATCTAATACCATCTGGATATGAGTAGTCCCATGTATTGGTTTTAATTTATACAAATAAAGATACCGATTACAGACCAAATGTTTATATCAGGTGTATATGAGGTGCGAGTGTTCTGAGCCAGAAATTTGCAAGTCAAAAAATACACCTGCTAGTGCTTTTTAGTGTACAGACTTTGTTGCAATGGTGTACCCTTTCGAATAGTATTTCTTAACTGTAATATACCCCCATTTATAGGTAAATGGACTGATTCTTACATAGCGCTTTTCTACTCTCCCGGAGTACTCAAAGCGCTGTATACAACATGCCTCATTCACCCATTCACACCCACTCATGCAAGCACTTCTAAACGCAAGTGCAAACTAATCTACATTCACACACAGTCACACTCCGATGAACGCAACGGAGGGCAATTTGGGGTTAGTATCTTGCCCAAGGACACTTGACATGCAGACTGGGGAAGCCTAAGATCGAACCACCAACCTTCCGATCAGTAGCTGATCTGCTCTACCACCTGAGCCACAGCCACCCTAGGTCAACACATAGAGTACAGATATAATCAGTTTGCTAGTCAAGTAAAATTTTCTTCAAATGGATCATGGCTTTATGGCTAATTTTGTTGTATAGTAGTTGCAAATTAAGTTGCAAAGTTCATAAGGAAGGTAGGAATGACTTTTGTTTTTCTAAGTGGGGGAGATTCGTGACCACCAACTCCATCTGAAAAAACATCCAGTGCTGAAAATTGTCTGTTCTGTTGTAGGCCAGTAAGAATGGGGCGACTGGTGTGGAATTGGACCTGGAGTTCTCCGCAGATGGCGTCCCAATACTGATGCATGATGAGACCGTGGACCGGACCACCAGTGGGTCAGGATTCCTCAGCAAGATGAAAATGTCAGAGCTGGCTAAACTCGATGCAGCTGCTAAACATCGACTCAGGTAAGAAAGAAGCATATAGTCAGGAAGGCGCAAACAAAGCACACGGTAGTGAGGTGCTTTAATGTGATACAGGTTCTTCCACTCTAATATACTAGCAGGTTTAAACATCCACTGAAATAAGGTAATTTTCCCCTCAAAGGGAGGACGTATGTAATCCGCTCAGTTTGTCTGTTTGTCAGCGGTCTAGCGTACACAGAAGCCACAACACAAGATTTAATTTTAAATTTTATTTTGATCGATTTGAGCTGATTTTAATTTTAGTGAACATTGGGTCATGGTTACACCAAATGTGAAATTCAGTAAAAACTTTGTAATCCAAAATTTATAATTTGTCTTTAAACTTTAAAGCAATATACTAGGCATTGTTAGAAATGAGTACCTAGGTGGTCAAGCATTTCACCTTGGCCTTCACTGCGCATGGAGAGAGCTGTACAACACACTTTTTTTCAATGTGACGTCATATGATGTCACAATGACGGCATAAAGTTTTGCAAAATCACACACTGGATGATTATATCTTATCTTAAAGTTGTTACAGCTTATCAATGCCAAAGATTTCAGCCAGTTCTGCTCCAATCATATGGGTAGAGATAACAAAATACACATATTCTAGTATGTAATGCTTCAAGGTCAAAAGTCAGGGTCACACAAATAAGAAAATACTTCAGTTTCTACTGGATCATATCCAACGTTTAAAGTAATATATTAGTCACTGGGGGGCATATGCATTTTTTTAACTTTAACTTATATGACTTTACAATAACACAGAAATATAAAGATTATATACTACACTAGACTTCCATATTAACAATACTCATTATACCAACCAATTTGTGCACTGTACCACTGGCAGCAAAACACCCCCGGAACATGATGCTACTACCACCATGCTTGACAGTTAGTACAGTGTTCTTAGGTTTCCGTCACTCCTACAAACACGTCTCTTGGCATTGTAATCAAAGAGCTCAATCTTTGTCTAATCAGACCATAAAACTTTTGTTTTGAAGGCTTTTGGTTTATCCATGTGGACAGCTGCAAATTGCAGTCGAGCTTGACGGTGTCAGTTTTGGAGCAGTGTCTTCTTTCTTAGTCAGCACCCTCTCAGTCTATGCTTCACTGTGGCACTGGTATTCCAGCAGTTTCCAGTTCATGACAGGTTTGAGCCTCAGTGATTCCTGGGTTATTTCCTCTCATCTAAGATTGACTGTGTGTGTCTTTGTCCAGACCTTGGCAAAGTGGTTACACATCTGAATAATTCATGTTTATGTACAACCGTTTTAAACGAATAATTTCAGACTCTTAACTCTTAACAAGAATTTAATAGGTTTTTGCTTCTCGATTTACACAAACCCAAAATTAACCCATTTACACACACGTTCAAATAATACTTTCTCTATGACAGTTTGATTGTACTGTGTTAGATAAACACTGTATTTTGCCCGAGGACGGCATGTAGATTGGATGTGCCAAGGATCAAATATCTGACTGAAAGATATAGCCCAGGGAAATATCGGAGCAGGTAAACGGCGGAGAACCGGAAACTTATGCTAGATGAGAGTGAACAAGTATAAAAGTGACTTTGGCAAACTGTATAGTGAGACGTATGAAAGATCACTGGCACAATATAAAAAGAAATCCAGTTAAAACGAGCCTTACTTGTTTTATTTCCACCAGGGACAAGTTTGCAGGAGAGAAGATCCCCACCCTGGAGGAGGCAGTGGAGGAATGCATCAAACTGCAGCTAACCATCTACTTTGATGTCAAAGGTCATCCAGATGAGGTAACGCCAGCAAAACTGCCTGCATAACTGAGAGATTGCACATCATCATCGTCACAGTTTGCCCGTGTTGATTTAAGTGATGGCTTGATACAAAATGATCACAAGTCCACCATTTCATTATTTCTACTTTTTTATTCATTACCAATAGAATGGCACTATAATACATGTCACCACTCTATTAGTTACACAAAACTAATCATTAAAATTAGTTGTGGCAAGCCAGGGTCATACCGGGGAATATCCAGAGAAGAGAAACACTACTAACACTGATGCACTTTAAGATGTCCAGAACACATGTTCCAGGTTTGTCTGTACTCAAACAAATAACAAACCCCTAAAACGCACACGGACACACACACACAGCTTCTCACGGATTGAGGACAGCACCACTGATAAGTAATGTTTTGTTTGTGTGGTAACATTGTGCATGCTGTTAGACATTCCTTGTTTGTTTGCTCTTTAACAACCAAATGTAACTTTGTTTGTGTTGGCAACATAAAAACTGAGCCAGGGGCAGTAGTCTCTTAGCTTAAAGTTAGGGTATTTACTCAACTCCTTAAGTGCAGCATTTGCACATTTTTAAGGAAGGGAAAGCTGCAGTTGTGGTTGGAGGTTCGCGTACTGACATTTATGATTTGCGGGCCCGCATGCCTGTGCATACACAGCTGCTAGTTACCACCTAGTGGTCGGAGAGGAACACCCACAAGCAAAAACATTAAATCTGCAAACAGCTGAATGACCTACCATAACCATTTGTTTCTTCTTCCTACTCAGGCAGCCGCAGCTCTAAAAGAATTGTATAAGAAATATCCGGTACTCTACAACAGCAGCATCGTCTGCTCCTTCGAGCCCAAAGTCATCTACAGGGTAAGACGGCTCATATCTGAAGAGTTTAAAGCTTAGTTCATGTCAGTAAACGCACTATTTTTCAGGGGGGATTTTTCTCTGTGGTTTTCTTTATATGATCTAGTGCAACTAGAGGAAAATTACAATTTAGAAGAAAATACACGGAGGTAAACTAATATGTAGTATAAAGAATCAAATTCCAGACATGAAGAGTTTCTGGTGAGTTTCAGGTCACGTAGCACCGTTTGTCTCCAAAGGGGTAATTTCAAGGGAGTTGCTTAGCTGCAATTACACACCCTTAAAAAGTACAAAAAATAAAGATGCACAAAGTTCAGACAGTTTGGCTGCACACAGTGAAACAAAAAAAAACCAAAAGAAGAAATGTAGAAACATGTTTGTGTGGGTCAGCTTATCTTATTTATCCTACATTAATTAACTTCTACTATAAACTAGAAGTTCAAAGTTCTCTATGCATGATTATGAACCCTGACCACTTTCAGAACATTTTTTTTTTTAAAACTTGCAGCACATTGGCAACGTGGTTAATGCTGTTGCCTCATAGTATGAAGGTCCTGGGTCCAAATCAAGCATTTGGCCTGGGCCTTTCTGTGTGGAGTTTGCATTTTCTCCCCATGTCTCTGTGGGTTCTCTCTGAGTACTCTGGCTTCCTACCATAGTTTTAGGGTTAGGTTAATTGCTGATTCTAAATTGGCTGTAGGTGTGGATGTAAGTATGCCTCTGTGTTAGCACTGTGACAGGCTGGAGACCTGTCCAGGGTGTGCCCCACCTCTCGCCCTATGGCAGCCGTTACAGGCTCCAGCCGCTCCGCAACCCTGAGTAGGATAAGCGGATATCTGTGTGTTACACTTTGCACCTGCTAGACACATTTAGGTGATGGATTACAAGACTAATTAAACAATATGAGCACACAGCTCTTAGTGCCTGAGCTCTTGGTTCCTATTTTCATTCATTTGTTACCAATTAATGTGAACGCTAAGATGACCTGACATCAGCTGACATGTGGCTCAAAGTAGTTTACAGTTTTAATTGTACTTATTTTTGCACAGTCTAAGAGTTAAGTTAAAAACGTATTGTAATAAATAGTGTTGACTCAGAAAGAGTGGGGGAAAAAAGTACACAAATTGCTTTATAACAAAACAGCATGCTTATCTCTCCCACATATGTGTTTCTGTTGTTGCTGCTGTTTTAATGTTCACCAACACTTTGTGTCTAGATGAGACAGAGTGACCCAGATGTGGTCACGGCACTGACCCACCGGCCTTGGAGCCTGAGCCGCTTCGGGGACGGTGCCCCACGTTTTTCATCGCTGTGGAAACATCACTGGATGACTCTCATGGACATCTTGTTGGACTGGGCACACCATCATGTTTTGTGGAAGCTCTGTGGCGTTTCAGCGTTCCTGATACAGAAGAACTTTGTCTCACAGTGAGTTTTGTAGCTGGAACATACAGTCATATGCAATAGACTTCATTAGAATACAGATGTGTTAGAGGTGCATTTCAATGGCACTGCTAACTGTCTTATTCCATGCTGGGGTTTATTGTTGTGGATCATCAATTGGAGGAAATCTATACAGTACATATATTTGTATATATTAAGTATCTCACTTTTACATTCATTTTTTATTTAAGTTGTACCAAAAAAAGTTATCGTTGCTTTGTACTCATCCTTAAAAGGTTTTTATCGGGTCATTCAGACCAGATGAACATCATTCACCGATTGTGTGTCCTGTCTGCAGGGACTATGTGCAGTACTGGGCCCAGAGGGGTGTCGAGGTTGTAGCCTGGACCGTCAACACACAAGTAGAGAAGGAGTATTACCAGGAGGTGCTAAAAGTCAACTACATCACAGACAGCATGGTGGAAGACTGTGACCCTCATTACTGATGTACACATAAATCCACTCCACAAAATGTTGGCATTTATTAAAGATAAGTCATTTAAAAAAAACCTGTCACCCATATGTAGGCTCAAGCAAGAGATCATATACTCCTTTTATTAAGAACACTTTCGCTGCTGTTTTTCTATGGGTGTATGTTTCCTGAAGAATTTTAACTGGGCGCCATAACAAAATACAAAGTAACAGATTTTATTACGACTAAATCACTTTAATAATGAATAATGATGAACTCGCCTGTTATATTTACAAACTTGTTAATGCAAGGTGCTGGTAATATGTGTCTATAATAGACCTGCAGCAATATGATGTATTCATCCACTCAGGACTACATTGGGGTTTTTGTTTTTTGTTTTTTTGTTTTTTTTGTATGTTTGTCTTGTTAGTTATGTTTATACAGTCTTTCAGATAATGCAGAGCACTGTGCGCTTTTTACTCATTAAAATCTGAAGAAATCTACCTTGAGATGATTTTTTTTGGTCATTTATGACATGTGAATACTATTTATTAAAGAAACATACATAAATGCTTTATAGAGCAGCATAGACAAACTAATAATAAGTAGGCTTGGTGATTACTTATGTTGTTAATGTATGGAGAAAACAAACTTTTGGGTTTTTTACTTTGCAGTACACTTAAAATTTTGCTCCTCGTTGTAATGGTTTTTTTTTTTGTTTGTTTGTTTTTTTAAACATTTATTTAATACTGCAGTGACAAGTACTCATTCTGGTTATGATCTCATTGTTCCTGCTTAAGGTGACAGAAGTGCTTTTTTCCCCAGTACTGTATATGAAACCACAAGGACATTTATGAGGGATCAATTGTGGCACAGATACACGAATGGAGTTAATGCATGGCTTTGTGTAAGGCTCAAGTGTTACCAATAACACAGTGCCTGTTTTTAAAGAGTAAACCATTTTTTAGCAGTATGACAGTTTTGTAACTGCTTTACTTGAATGGGTAAAAACTAAAGTTAGATGATGCTTGATGTTGCCGTTTGTCTGGAAAATCAACCTCATGCTTTTGCATTTCATATATGCTGAATGTAAAGTAAGCTGGCTTTACTTTTTTTCATCCTTAAACTTGAGTGTAGAATTTCAAAACGTAAATTACACAATTTGGTGTTGCCGTAAGGCTTTAAATGACTTTAATAAGCCTGACCGATTCTAGATTTTTGGGGCTAATGACTTCGAGCTTTTGGTGGTAATCACATTCTAGTATCTGATGATATCATTATATCTATACACTGTAGATATTACTGTACACCAGAGGTGGACAATTAATTTTCCTAAGTGGACACATTAGAAACTGGAACGGTTGTGAGGGTAAAATAAATATCAATTTTTTACTCAATCATAAAATCTATTTTTACTAATCAAATAGATCCAAATAACAGGAAAATGCATTAACAGCTTAAAGTAAAGTGACACGGACTCATTGCCTTAAATAAATGTATACTAATTTTACTTGTTTGCATATTTATTCCCATTTTGAGGCAGAAGAACCCCCTGTAATCAGACTATTTCTAATTTACCCCAGTTTTATTAACATTGGCCAGCCTATGCATCGGTCAGGCTCTTGTGAATAACTACTTGATTTTTTTTTATTTTTTTTTAAATAGTTGTGGGAATGTAGAGCTGCTTGGCCAAGTGAAAATGTTGGTCTGTCATGTTCTGTGTCATTATGTGACAGCTGTGGACACTAAAATGGATCAATAAAGGTGAACGGTTTGAGCTGATATCCTGCAGCGCATCATTCAGTAAACACAAAAACCTGGACATACTGTCTCAGGAGAACATAAAACTGTTCAGGTGTAGTGTAAAAGCTCATGCATCCACCGTTTGGACCCTGCTGTTAATGCTAAGCTTGTGTAGTGGGGACTGTTGATTATTAGCTTTTGGGCCTGCAGAGTCAGGCGATTGACCCAGATAGCGCAGATGAATGGGGGTTGAGTGAGAAGTGTAGTGTTGGATATCACCCTGGTTAAGCCTGTCTGAGCCGCTTCTTGTCCTGGCTGGTCTTCAGTTGCTAAATGCAGAATTTCAGCTCAGGCAGTTTGGAGGCACTCCGCTAATTTTTATCTGCGCAAAAGAATCAGGTTACCTGTGTGTTTAAGAAAAAGAAATGTTAGATTTCAGGTAGAAATTATCAAAGGATAACAATGATGATAAGTCCTCAGATAGATTATGGTGAGTGCCAAAAGCTGATTTAAAAACTAAAGGCCTATCCTTGTTAATACAGTATTTTATTTTAATGCTCACAATTGGTCAAACATTCTTAATCATTGTCTAATAAATATTTTTGAAGTGTTTAACCAAACCTTCAAACTGCACCAAAATGTAAGTTTCCTGTCAGCTTTCTTTATTACTGTCAAAGCGCCTGGAGATCTGCGCATTTGGTTTAATAGGTGAAAGGTGAGCGCTTCGAGGCTCCTAAAACCCGGCCTGAGGGGCGTTTAGTGACGTCACGCACAGGCGGACTAACCAGAAGTAAACAGAAACAACGCGACCGGAAACACAGCAGCTCCGACTTCAAAATAAAAGGCTTTTCAAAGTGTGGAAAAATTTTAAGATCCCAAGAAATGAATGTAATTTATTAATCGCAAGGTTGGGAAACAGTATGTAAATATTAAGTTTAACACAACAAAAATATGCTTGAAATAGCATGAAGCTCAGTGAACTAGAAAACAATGAAAAAAAAATCTTAAAAAGGTAAAACCTAATCTGAAATAACTATACAATAAAGTAAAAGTATACTAAAGAATAAAGTATAAGTATAATAATTATAGTAAAAGTCTAATATACATGTATATTTAAACTCTAAATTCAGCATTAAAAAATAATGGACTATGTAATAAAAATTAATAATAAAAATAATGGAAAGGTGTTGTTGTGTGTGTAAATCTTAACTATGTATAATTTATGTTGTTATTATAACTAATTCCAACTTAATTAAAAACTAAATTTAAACTATGATACGTTTTATTTATTTTGTAAAAGTAATACAAAAGAGAATAATTAAATGGAAAATCTGAAATAAAATACAGTGCTGTGCAAAACTTTATTTTGCTTCCAAGGACCCAGGTTTTCTTGTAATTTTTTTTTCCCGTGGTCCTGAGCAATACTTCTCGGGGCTTTTGTAGATCTTTTCTTTGGATAGTGGCAGCACCTTTACTCTTTTTCAGTGAATAACCAATTCTAGAGGGATGTTTGACAAGAAGAAGACAAAACGCAAACAGGAACACTTGAAAACAACTGCTTATGGAACATGACAAGAAGCCCAATGACCACAAGAAGTCAAGACACTAGAGGAGGATATCCCTAGAGGTCCATGCTCTGTTTGGTTCAGATGATCTTTACAACATTAGGCTGGGTTTTTAATGTTGTGGCTAATCAGTGTTTAAGCGCGTAGTATTTGTAGCTGCATGATTATCAATAGTATATAACTGTGTAGTTTTTAATGTGATATAAAAGTACATATGGTGTCATCTCAAGATTGTGCTTATCATATTTTAAATGGTGCTTCAGTTTAAAGTAGCTGTAGGCTTGTATACGGACTCAAAATTAGTTTTATTTGGAAATGTTCAGGCGGAAGCCCTGTTCTGCATTTGGACTTGCTTGACGCTAGCCCAGCATGCTCGCTTTCAGTCCTGAAGAGAATAAAGTGTGCAGTGCCCTTGTAACCTGTCAGAAATCAGAGGTGGTACAGTTGGTTCCGGAGCACCAGCAGAGGAGAGAGGGTAGGAGTGTCCGGCTTAGAGTGTCACAATTCAGGGACGTCAGGAAGCTTGCCCCCGCCTCCCATTAATGATCCCCGGCATGTGGAACTGCGTTCTCCTTGAATGACCTACACACAACCTATTGCACGAGTCCTGGACGTCGTTTCATCTCAGTTGAACCACCTGCCGGAGAGGAGCTGCAGCGGGCGGTCTACACAGCGGGCAGCAAGTCGAAGCGAGTCTCTGGCAGGCCTCGAGCCGACTGTGGAGCAGCTGACCTGGAAAACAATCATTTCGGGGCAGCCTCAGAAGGACCGGACAAGAGCTAGAAGTTTTAGAGTCAGCGTTCAATGCTCGAGGCCGACAATTAAGGAGAAGGGGCAGTGCAGAATTTCTCGAGGGTATCGGCGCTCACATGATGTACACAATCACCAGAGGTCCCAGCAAACTCGTTACACAACGGAGGACAGGTGAGTGAATGTGGCCGTTACCCTAAGGCGTGATGCAATGTAACGTCAGGCTGCTTTTGGCTCAAGAAAGCGAAAGTTTCGGGGTTGTTTCGTAAGGTGAAATGTTTCAGTGCTGGGTTACATCGAGCCTACAAACGCGTAATTTTTCCGTTTTTGCCCCAGGTAACACTCAGCAGGTCGAGAGCAAGTTCGGTGACTTGAAACTGAAGCCGACGTCCTGGCTCACGTCAAAGTGAGTATGTTTACTTTGTGTTTTTATTTAATGTTTACTTTTTTTTTTCTTTTTCTTTTTTTTGAGGGTTGCTTTGGGCGTGCTGCTGTTTGAGCAGCGCGAGCTCAAAATACTTTCCACGTGGACCGCGAGCGCGATCATATAACACGTCGGCGTGGCTTGGATCCATTATCGGACACAACTTCTCTGGCGGCCCGTCAGAGTTTCTCGGGCCAATCAGAGGCGCCATTAGTTGAGGTGTGACACTGCATGGTGTAGCCGAGAGCTCTGCTACCTGAGGGGCCAACCCAGCTCTCCAGCTGTGATTTATTAAGGTGTAGAAATGTGTTAATATAAAGAAAAGCCTAAATCTAGCCTTGATTGAAACTTCATCTACAAATGGCAAAACTAATTTAATGTACTGAGATAGTTAAGGTGGACTAACCGATACAAAGCTGCAGTCTCCAAAATGTCCAGGAAAAAAATGACCACTCTAAGAAAACTTTATTTTCTTTCTTGTGTGAAAGACTTAGATTTACACTTTAGATTTGCACTAATATATAACCCCCCACACCCTTCAAGAAAACACTAAGTAGGTCATGTATGCCCTTTTCAGCTCATGTTCACCCTGCTCATGAAGAACCAAGTCAGTCTGTCCTGTCATAATCAAAGTGGCCACACCTTCACCAAGTAATCCAAGCTGCTAAATGAACATAAGACTTTTACTCTCACTTTGTAACTTGACTCCTGTGACTGTCTTCATCCAAAAAGCTGCTCCTCTGCAATTAGCTCTTGTGTTTTCTCCATAGCTCTCCTCCTCCAAAGATCGTGTTCAATCGCCTCAACGGGAAACGGTACCACAGTGCGGCCGCACAGAAGACTGAAAGCCCAGCGGAGGGATTCACTCCTGCACACGAAGAGAATGTCAGATTTGTATACGAAGGTGAGGATGGGTGGTGATGTAAGTCAGAGTGCAAAGTGAGCCCTCCAAGACAAAAAGTCAGATCTTTATCTGAAAGGAGACACTGTATTAGTTACTAGAGTAGCTTTGCATGATTCGTAGTTTATAATGAGCCTTTTCAACCTGTTCTGGGCACTAGTGTAGCCCTTCAGTTCATCTCTTAAACCATTGTAGCTCCAGTTCCTCTTCTTTTTAAGACCTCTTAATACTTCCTATTGGCGGCCTCTCACAAAAGTTTGCACAGCAAGTGGTGGACCTGCGGTGCTCAGAGGCAGAGCTGTCTGCCTGAGGGGATCATACTGGGGCTTTCCACTCTCTCTGAAACCAAGCAGTTTAGAGCCCAAGCTTTTTGGTACTTGTACAATCAGTGATCTCACTTTTTGACACTTTGGTCATCTTTAATAAGCGTCTTTAATAGGCTGATGATAATTTGGAAATCAGATGATCTTCTGCAATACACGTCCTCCTCTGCATAAGAAGCTTTGGATATACAGATGTGCAGAATTTTAATATTTACTGTTTGTATTTTTACCGTGTTGGTCTGTCCATCCTGGAAGAGAGAATTCTCCTCTTATGCTTAGGTTCAGAATTTATATCCTTTTTTTATAAGGTAGTTTTCAGTAATGTTGGGTGTTGTTTTGCAGACTAATAACCCTTTTTTTAAAAGTGACAACTACCCGAACTACTGCAAAAATTCAACTAGTTGTCAGTAGGTCTCAGACGAGTGCTGCTTCTGGTCAGTAAACCCTAACAATGAGTTAAGTCCAGTCCCTGCACCATTCACCCCTGTCTTGGAAGATTATCCAGCATACCTCAGCGCCGGCCAGTATTTCATGCCATGCTCGGATTGAATGATTTGTGGAGCTGAATCGGCATGAGCCAGCTATCTGTGTTACTCTTGGGCTGCTGCCAGTAAAGACTGCTCTGTGGCGTCCTTTTGTGACCACAAAGTTCAGCGCTTCACTTTTGTTCTCTGCTCAGACACAAGGAGGAACCGCTCTCACGCTCTGTCGAGTTGTTCGAAGAGAGAAAACCTGCTGCGGTTTATTCCAGTTGAACATGTTCACACAAAAAAGATAAAATTATAACAAATGTAACCTGCAGACATGATTAGAAAGCGTTTTATGCACCCGCATGCACACGTTCAACTGGTTTATTGTTTAACATCCTTAAAGCCGTTAGACATTAAATGTTTGGCTGACTATTGGAACTCCAAGTAAGCAGAAGACTTGTCCACAGAAACTAAACTGTGAGATTTATCTTGATTATTAAGTGGAAAAACCTTCACCCTCAACTGATAAACACAATCCGCCTACCAGACCAGTCCTCTCAAGGTTTGCAGCCTTCAAATGAATTTAGATAAATAGTGGTCAGAGCTGTGTAGATGTGCCCTTGAGCTCAGCTGCTGGTTGAAGATTTATTTTTATTTTTTAGTGTCTTTTTGCATGAGTTCAGAGATTACAGGAAAAAATACAGCATTTGTATTTTAAACACCAGTGTATCCATCCAACATCCAAATGGTAATTACAACTCCACGCGTGTGTGACTGTTTGCAGTGTGGCAGGAGGTGGAGCAGAAGCTGGAGGACGGCGGCAGAGGGGAGCTGGCTGACAGCCAAGGGCCCGTTCAGTACTCCGAGAAGACCCCGAGTGCTGCGATGAAGAGTAAGTTCCCATGACTTTTAAACTACCTCCAGTCATTTAGAAACTAACGTGACCACACTCATTTAATGTAATCTTACTGTATGTCTTTATGGCATCCTAACAGATAAACCTCTTCCTACTCATTAAGCCGCTCAGCTTTTGAACCTGTAATCTATGCATTTATTATGTCTGGGCCTTTAAACCCCTGAACCGATTGGCTATTTTCATCTCTCTGAATGAACAGCATGCAAGGCAGAGGGCAACTGTTGTAATAGTATTGCTTTAATTTTTAACCTCCTTTAATTTGAGAACCTGGCTATTCCAGATAAACCAGCTGTGACAACCAAATGTAGTGCACACACCTACCTGTCTCTTCCACTTTCCTTCGTGTATCGCTACCCTGAAAAGCTTAAACCAAACCGGTTTCTAATACTGAATTCTTTAGAATGTGAAGAAAAAAAAATTATTATTATTATTATTATTATTGTTAGATTTTTTATTTTTAAAAAGACCGAAAGCTCTTCAAATCTGAGAAATTAACAACATATGACAAAAGGAGCTCTCCATTCAAGTGAAGGACAATGAATCGATCAAAGAGGCAGGCTGGAATTCTTCAGCTGTTAATGTAACATTTTGTTCACGTGTAGAAAACGTACTTGCTCATTTGATTCAAGTTAAGCTTCCGTCTCTTGTCTCTCCTGCTGTCCTCCCCTCTGTGCAGACTTTGTGCCCATAGACCTGGAGGAGTGGTGGGCTCAGCGCTTCCTTGCCAACATTGCCAACCTCTCATGACTGTGATGAGGCATCGAGCCGGGACGAGGAGATGCACCGCGCTGATGCATCCGGAACTTGCCGTATTTGACGATCGCCACACGGGTGGAAAGGAGGCGAGCCCGTCTCCGGGATCTGTAGCGTTGTGTCTAATTTGGAATGTGATTTGATGCCTCGTGCTTCACAACTGCTGTAGAGAAACCTGAATGCACAACGATGCAAACACAGCGACCTGACTGGGAACTCTTGACAGCATTGACTTTATGTTGTGCTGCTCTAACGGATCTCTCTCTCTCCCTCTCTCTCTCTCTACTTGAATGATGTATCAGAAGCTATGAGATCTTTTCCTTGTTCAACAACCTGCTTCCTTTCTCAAGTGTGTTCAGCTCTGTGAGCATCTTGGTTAATCTTTGGATATGGAAAAACACACAATGTTTTTTCAACAACTTCTGTGAGATGGCATTTCTTTGCGCTTAACTGGCTCATATTTTGTTGTTGCAACACATAACACCTGACTGTTGTGCAATACAACACACTGAGTGTAATATCAACTTTATTACATCAAGTGGTTTTGCTGTTTCGAATTTTTCAATCAAAAGCCCTTTTCAGATATAACTTTACTGGCTGTTAAAGTGACAGTATTGGAAAGAGTGACTATAATCAGTACAAACTTTAGTGAATGATAACTTTTTAATGTTAGTAACAATGGAGAAGAGAACAAAGAGCAGGGTGTATGTGACACGCTGTACTGCTGAAAGCTGTTCAGGCTGTTCTTCCGTGAGCTGATGTTTAAATGTTACTGTCTTAAGATTCCTGTCATGACTTTTATGGAAAAAGTGACCCGGGTGCTCATTTTGGACACCTTGTAAGATGCAACAGGAGTTTATGTCTGAAGGGGGCTAAAGCAGCCATTTGTAAACGCCACACTACAGCCGTCAATAATTGTGATTTATTTTCTTAATAAATGCAACATTTGGGGAAAAAAAAGACAGTTAAAATACACCCGGTCCTGGAGAAACGGTGTCAATATTTACATAGTTATAAACCAGTTTTTACTTAAGATGTTCTCACCTGGGAATAATCAGTCTTTGTCTTGATCATTTAGATTTTCTTGTGGTCTTTTCGGTTTTCAGACAAACGTTCCAAGCACAGAAATAAAATCTGCCATCTTTCAGTTTCTACATAAAACCATTCTTGCAGTCAGTTTAAAAGTGCGACTGTAATGCCTCCTTCCTCGCTTGCCTCTCTTTCACCTACTTTTGCCCGCCTTGCCTGTCCTCTTGACCCGCCTGCGGCTCGGTGCGGCGTGGCCTGGCTTGGCTGTGGTGAAGGTGATACACTGAGAGTCCAGGTAGTCCATGAGCTTGGCGGCCCCCAGGCGTATCCCCGCTGCTTTGAGTTGCTCCTGAAGCTGAGACAGAACCAGAGGCTTATACTGGAGGATCTGACTGTACAGCTTGGAGTCGGACAAGATGAAGGAGCGCACGGCTTTGAGTTGATCCTGGAGCCGGGACGCTGCTTGAGAGGCAGAAATCCCGCCATCGCTGTCGGAGTCGCCATCGGACGAGATGCATAATTCTGGATTGGACCTGATGAGAAAGAAGCGGTTAATTTTATAGACTCTATTAAGTGTCTAATTTTTAAAATGAGTGTCAGGCATCTAACTTGTATATCCGAGGGTCAAACGTGCACACACTAAGCAACAGCTGGTACTGGAAAGCTACTTCAACAGTTCCAAAATGTCTCAAAGCAGCCACATGTCAGTAGTTGTGTGGTCGTGTCTGACTCCAGCCAGGCGTGTAAGGGGTCATGTTGGCACCAAATGATCAATCACAAAACATGAATGAAATCAAGTTTTAACCTCCCAAATATGAGGAATTGTACCTGTAAAATGGGCTAAAAGCAACTCCTTATATTGGCTAAATTATCTGATCCAGAAACTCAGTTCATGGATGTGTGCAGGTTGTTTTTTCTCTCTCTGTCCTGCATTACTGGAGCTGCTCCTGTTTTTTCTGTGCAACACTGTAATTGTGTTAAAGGAAGCCAAAGATCCCTGAATACTATTGCCCTACTAATCCAACCACCAAGCGTCACTAAAGTAATCCCATTTTCCAAGAGAACTGAGCAGGTGAGTAGTGGTGCTTTTATACACACTGATCTGTTACCTGGTACAAAAACAGCATTCAGGCAAGTTACCTTAAATTCTAGTTCATATCAGTGCCATCAGCTCATGATGCAGAATATCTGTGTGTGAATTTGAATTTGCTGATAAAGTTTATATCACATATAATCAGCATCATCTTTAAACTTTTTCCCCATTCTGTGCATTTTAAGCTCTTTCTCTCAGGAGCGCTAACATCACGTGTCTTTGACTCATTGTTATATGGCTGTTATCTCCACTGTTAATCTCTGTTAATGTCATTTTAAATAGTGGACATAATTAGATGAAGTATTTTAAAATCACACTGGTAAGAGGAAAAATGACATTTTTATACATTTCAAATTTCCCCCAAATAATTTCATCCATAAAGGTTGTTTATCTTGACTTTATAGTTGTGCACTCACTACTGACTAAATTCATTGTTTTTTTCCCAGGTAGGAACAAAAAACAACATTCTAGAGCTCAATTATTAAAAACACTAAAAATGTAAGCACCCTCTGTATAGCTGTGGGTTGTGGTGTACACAGATGTACACTTTGGTGTCATTCTGAGGCAACAGCACAGCAAATCACGCACAATGACCATAGCAGGTTACAAACTCATGCTATTCAGCTGTGAAGGAGGGCAACGGTGTCTAACATCCTCTTCACAATCTTCATGCACTGTGTCAACTCTTGATGGACTTCAAATCTTTAAACTAAGGCGTTATCTTCTGAATGTTCACGACTGCCAAGAGATTACTTGGTGTGAACTTTTAATGTCATCTGATTTGTTACCAACACTAGTACATGTGCACACAGGCGAGCAACTCTGAATCCACCAGAAACATGGCTCCTGGAGAACACAGGTCACTGACTGAGTTTATAAGCAAGCGTGCTGTTATGTAACACCTAAGATGATCTACACACTGCGCAGTACCTTTCAGATTCTTCACTGGCTCCAGCTGAGGAGGTGTTGGAGCCCTGTGAGTTGGACAGAGGCTCCCCCACCTCATCACCGTTGTGCTTCACAGGGCACACATCAGCAGGTGCTTGGGGTTCTTTAAACTTCACAGTCTGGGCGCAGGACACTGGCCTGCTGGCAGGGGGCTTCATCTGAGCTGTGGCTCCTGAGACTGGGGCCTCATCCTCAGAGTCTGAGCTGACCAGCTGGTGTGTGTATTGGTGGATCTCCTTGAGTTTTAGGATCATCTGGCGCTTCGGTAAAGGCCGAACGCCAAACCTGCACAGAGGCGAAAGTTAAAGGCATTTGTAAGGCACAGACGGACTAACAGATGGACAGAAGGAAAACAGCCTGACAGCGAGCAAAGCCAGACAGACTGCGTTGACAGTGACACCAGGGGAGCTAATTGGATAGATTCCTCACTTAATCGCTGTGATTAGTTAGAAAAAAAAAAACAACTCGGCCTTTATCTAATCTTTAACAAGTGGATGAGAGTGAACCAACTGACCTGTTGAGCTTGTTCTTGAGCTCTGGCGTGTCCATGTCAGAGTAGTGGGGCATGGGAGTGATGGGCACCAAGGTGCACCGCCTTTTGCTGTGAGACAACACTGATGGAACACAAGAAGAAGACACTGTTTAGGCATAAAGTCTAATTTCTGCACTAGAAGTTCATAAATAGAAGACAAGTTCGTGCAGTCCTTTAAAAAAATCCCAACTAATTATTTATTCAACAGAAATTAAGCAATATATCTGTAATAGCCCGCAATCATATCTAACAGGTTTTGTTTTTTCCTAATCTAAATCAATAATTTAGGCACTGATTAAGTTATACTAATTGTAAAACATTTGAATGAATTGGTGATATTAAACAATATAGATAAAATGAACCTGATAAAGCAATAAGCCCCCCAAAAACACATTTATTCCTTGTTTTCCACTTGAATTTAACCTCCTAGGACCTGGCGTCCACATATGTGGACATCACATTTTGGGTTATTTAGACCAAAATACTCAATTTTGCTCTACATGGCCCTGATATCCACTTACGAGGACATTATACTGCTACTGTTCTATCAAAATTTTAAACAAATATCCTCACATGTGGCTCTCATTTTTCTTAAAAACAAAATTAAGGTAAAAAAAAAAATCTGGTAATTCTTTGTTTTTACATTCATCGGGCCCCAATATGCCCAAATATCAAAGAGAAATTAAAAATGCATGCTGTGGAAGAGTTTAGGTCTTAGGAGGTTAATCAATACTTCAAACTTTTACCACTCAATTTGGTTTTAACCTTGAAATGAGGCTCAGATATAACATTCTTTCACAATTAACAAGTTTGTGCTCATTAAAGTTAATGAGCACAACATTAATTAATGTTGCAGAGTCTCGACTTTAAAATATAAAGTGCCTTGAGATGCCTATTTTTTTTTTTTTTGGTTTGGTGCTTTTTAAATAAAAACAAACTGAATTAATTGTGGAGGTTGTTTGAGAACTTGTGGTCGATAATAATAATTATCTGTCTTTTTGTGATTTTTATTGCTCTGGAATGTGTCGGTTGCTTATGTATATAGGACTACTTTGTCTATATTTCTCTTGCTATAAGAGCTGTTTAACACTAAAATTTCTCATTTTTGGGATAATAAAGGTTTATTCTATTCTATTCTTTCTGTCTTGGTGGAGAAGAGCATGTTTTTAAGCCTGGCACTCGGTTTTTATTGTATGTGTAGCCCTGTGCAGGCTTGTTGTCCCAACCACAAAGGTACAGCGTGTGTATCACAGCATGTACAACCCTGTGAATACAGACAATAACTTTCTACTTCAGGCACAGGTTGTCTGATAGAGTGAAGAATCTGATTAAATTCTGAAACAACTTTCTAGTATAAATTATGTATTAGAGGAAAAATACTTCTTGATATTTAATTAAAATCAAGACCTGTTGATACATATTGGGATGTTTTTTATAATTTAGGCTAAAACAAATATTATTTAGTAATATGCAGTTTATATTTATGCTAGCAAATTACACAATAGAAATACTTACCTGGGGTCTTATGATAGGTTGAGGGGTTCACCCTCTTAGAGAGAGGAAGGTGTTCCTCCTCTTCTTCTTCTTCCCAGCTGTCCCATATTTTGGAGTCCAGGAGGCCGTTGTCAATCTCTGGTGTGGTCAGCAATTTGGCTTTAGGTGGGGACGTGGTGATGGAGGGACCTGCGTGCACCTGAGGACTGTGACATTTAGGCGTGGAAGGGGTAGTCACGCCACCACAGCGGTTTAAAGACTGGCTGCTGTGTCTGGACGATTCAGGTCGACTGATGGGAGAGGTTAATGACTGGGTTGTTTCTCGCTGTCCGCTGTCCTCCAGCCTCAGACTGAAGCATCCTGGATCAGCGTCTACACAGACATCAAGCCCCCATGAATCATTGAACGCTATGGGAGGCTCATCCATGGCCATGAAACTCTGCTGAAAACTAGATTCTTCAACATCTGCCTCTATTTTTATTTCTCCCTCCTGTCCTTCATTGAACATTTCTTCAGTACGATCGGAATCTGTCTCTCTTCCTTCCTTCTCATTCTTTAACCTCTTTTCATAAATGCTGGAATTATGAGAACGTCGCCTCTGACTAGAGGACACGGTGTGCCTCGGTGAACTTTCAAAACTATGAGAAGACAAAGAGCGTGGGCCTGAAGGGTCAGACACAGGGGAGAGGTGAAAGCTCCCCAGGTCTGTTTTCTCTGGGCTATCTGATGGTGCTCTCTCCCTTTTCTGACCCATTGAGTTCTGCTTACTGGCATGAGTGTGAAGCAGGGAGGAAGCAAGACGCATAGGGGAATGGTGGAGCTCCGTTTGTAAGGGAGTGCTGCTGTAAGGTTGGGGGTGGCGCTGAAGAGGAATATCACGCTTTGAAGAAACTTGGAGGGAATCAAGGTGAGTCGAGCTTGAGAGATTTGACAGTTTAGGCTGAGGCAGGGGAACTTTGAACCTCTCTCCATCGTTCCTTGAATCATCACTATTCTCTCTTTTTGGAGAAAAGCTGAAGTTCCTTTCTATCTTCAACCTGGAGACACTGCCCTTCATTTGGTCGGTGTCGGCAGAATCCTTGGTTTCACTGTTGGAGGGGTGAAGGGTGCTCTTAAGAGTAGGAGAAGAAAAAACAGAGAGTGATGATGGGGATGTTTGACTTCTCCGAAACAGCTGCGTCCTGCACATGCTGCTTCTGGTCTGAGTGGAGCTGCTCCTGGTGCCGCTGCCAGGACGGACAGGTGTGGACGGGATCAGCCAGGAAACTTCTGGAGAACAGTCTAATTGATCACCAGCACTGTGCCCCAAACTACTGGCCTCTTTATTCAAAGCTGGTTCATTGGCTGCTGAGTTGTGCCTGGATTTGATTTCTGTATAACTGGGAGAACGTGGTAAGGGGCTACGGGAACTAAGAACAGCAACATCCCCCTCAAGCTCCTCACTGGAGTCTGACAAAACTATGAGCTCGGGTTCGTCTTTCTTCTGAGCTGAATCAGGAGAATGAGGGGTGCAAATACTATAAGGACCTTGGCTTTCTCGCTTCATGTGTTCCAATAGATCTTTCTTGGGCATTTTCAATTCAACTGCATTTTTTCCCTTGTCTCCACTGCCACCCATGTCACCTACTTGTCCAGGGGACACACCTGGGACCGGCAAGTTGGATGTCCCTGGTGGAGGACTGATGGAAGGATCACTAACTACACTTGCTGAAGACTGAAGCAAAGCTCTCCCTGAAAATTCATATGATGGTTTACAGGGGGACTGCTGAGAAAGGTGCACCTTTGGCAGACCAGAGGTAGAAGCTAAGGAGGAAGGCTCTGCTTCCTCGTACACCCCCCACGAATCTGAGAAGAGACGGCTGTAGCTGCGATCCAGGCTGGGGTTGGGCTCACGTTGAAAGTCAGGTTGCAGTTTTTTGTCACTTAAGCTTTTTTTAGTTTCTCCATCTTCTTCCTCATCTAGCGCCTCCTCCTCCTCCTCCTCCTTCTCCTCCTCCCTCTTTCTCTGCGTGGACACAAACTCATAGATCTCCTCCAACTCTTCCTCATTCACTTTCTCCTCGTGAATCTCTCTATCGCCGGACGTGACCTCAGCAGCTTGATGATCCCCTTCCAGGCCTTCATCTCTTCCTCTGTCTGAATCTTCCCCGTCGTCACCGTCAGCATCGTCTTCGTTCCACATGGAGCGGAGGAGCTCGATGAAGGCCTGGTCTGTTTCCTCCTCCTGGGTTAAGTAGCTGCCCTCGTCTCTCAGAGTCTCCTCTTGCCCAAGATGACAAAGCTGTTGTAGCTCCTGCAAGTCAAACCTGAAACAGGAAAGAGAAACGAAAGAAAGAAGCTTTCACAACAACGTCAAATTTTAAGAGTTCTTACATGAAATTCAGAAAATATCAAAAAGAATAATACTTTTTTAAGTATTGTTTTTTAAATCATTTTAATGTTTTATTTTAAAAAATGGAAACTCTTAACAGAAGTTCTTTTCACACATGCATTGGAGCCCTGAACCTTTCTCAGCTTATGTAAAGCAGCTGTATGAGAGAACTCAAATATCTGACTCAGTCACATCACAGTCAAACCTGCCAGCTTCCAACATGCTCTCTCACATGTACGCTGTCTCCTCGTGTGTCTTACATGTGAGAAAGAACAACTGCGAACCACATCCTGACTGCATTCTCCAGATGCTGCCCATGTGTATATGTTTACAAACATCTGGGCTTCTAATTTAAGTGCAATTACGAGAACCAGCTCTGTTTAATAAAGAACAAAGCTAGACAACAAACAAGATCCTGGTTTATATGATGAAATATCGACTGTTTAAGGCATTTGAGCTTTTTTGAGGGAGCAGACATCCACTCTAGTTTTAGGTTTCGGCATTAAAACTTCCCTCTTTAATAAGGCATACTGTAATTGCTGGTTCAGGTGACCCTGAACCGCCCCATCGTTATGACACTATTGCCCTGGGCTACTAGGGGAACTCCAAGCGGCATTCTTTTTTTTTTTTGTTTCTCTCTCATTTTCAGTCTGCATGTATTTATGCCACTGCTGCACGCATGAACTTTTGCTTTGTATTTTGTGCTTGGGACTTTACGTCCTCCATCTCCTGGTACCTTTGTGCCAGCTCCAGCACATGAGGCTGCAGCGATGCCGGTAAGGAGAAGTGGGCTGTGTAGAGATACTGTAGCAGAGTAAACACTGCTTGGGCCGGGACGTCGCTGATCAACACCCTCTGAGCAGGAGGCACGCCTTCCTCCTGCACCCCAAAACCACTTTCATGCATCTGTGACACGAGCAGAAGAGCAAATAGACTCTGAAAAAGCTGAATTAATTCATAAGAAACTAAATAAACAACTTCAAACAAAACAAAATTCCCAATTAGTTTTTAAAGCGTTGAAATAAATTACATTCACACAGCTTATTCTTTCAAGCAAAATGAAATCTCAACCTGCAGCATCGCACACTACAGTATGCATCAGTGTAGACCTTTAATTACCTCTTACAATCATACTATTATTATTTATACTACTTACTTCAATTTTTACACTAATTAGATTATATTTCATACTTGCAAAACATGACAGAACAATATGCATAATAATGCGTCCCTGGTGTTGCACATCAGCAGAGCTTTGACGTGCAACACAGTAATAACTGATTTACCATTTCTGCCAGCAGGGGGCAGCGAGCATACACCATGAAGGAATGTGCAAAGAAGACTTCTCCACTGTCCACCTGGAGCTGGACATCACTGAGCTGAGGGTTGTTCACCATGCTGCTCAGGTCTGACGCCAATGTGGACAGCGCTACCTACAGGGGGAAAACCATCACAATACAATGACGTAAGTTAACATGTTATTTAGGTCCTGATATTTATTTTATTATAATTATTGCTTTAACAGAACACGATGAATTAAGGTGATTTAAAAACTGTGTCATCACAAAGTTAGCCTGCAGCATGCAGAACGGTTTGCATCACAGCTGGGCAGACGGGTGCTGAGCCAACCTGTGCACTGCTGGAAAGTTTATAAAAGATGACATCGTTTATAAACATGACATCATGAGTCATGTGAAAAAGAACGTTTTTGTAGGACTGTGCAACCATATGAAAAAACTAATTACACCCCATGACTCAGTAGGCTGTAGAAGCATATCTACCAGTAATAAACTGAAATAATTCTTTTATATGTGTGACTATATCAGTGTCTCTGTCTCGCATCACTGTGGAGGAATTTTGTCCCACTCTTCTTTACAAGATTGCTTCTGTTCATTAAGGTTTGTGGGAATTAGTTGGCAAATTCCTGCCACAGCACTTAAATCAGGTTGAGATTTGAATTTTGGGACAACTGCAACACCTTGACTCTTTTTTTTAGCAGATTTGCATCACTGTCCTGCTGCATGACCCAGTATGAGCGAGAGAGATGGGCTCAAATTTGACTCTACAATACTTTGTTATTCAGATGAGTTTATGGTCAAAACAATGACTGCAAGGTGCCCAGGTCGTGTGGCTGCTCTTCACCAGCACAGCAGCTCATACCAGCGTATGAGGTGTCTGTTCTGATGTGCTATGTTCGTGCAAAACTAAGCTGTGTTGCCATGTTGTTGTTTTTTATAAATAAGAGACTTTCTTGTGGTAGCCCCTCCAAATAAGACATACCTGTTCAGTCTTTTTCCTAATTTAACTCTAACATTACACATGTAAACTCTTTTCCTGTACAGTCTGAGATGTACTTGGGTTTTCTTCAGTTTCTCTGAGAATTGATGAAGGCCTGCTGGGACATCTACTCCCCATTAGTGAGGACGGCATTGTGTCAACACAATTGAATGCACCAGACCAGCAAACTGCCAAAACTTCTACTTCTTTTATAGAGGTGGTCAGAGTACTTCAAGATTCAAGATTCTTTATTTGTCACATGCATAGTTATTCAAGTACAACATGCAGTGAAATGTATCTGAGGAATGAGGAAGATGGTGTTGTTGACAAAGGTATTGCACTAACTGTTTAGGAATTACAGCCGTCTTTATACAGACCCCCATTTTCAGTGGCTAAAAATTTATTGGACAACTGACTGACAAGTAGCCGTATGACTGTTCACTCAAATAAAATATCTGGAGGTGATTCTTTATATTTGGCAGCTTTTTACAACAAACCCTTGTTTATACTCCAGAACAAGAGGGCCAGATTAAACTTGGCCTGGAAACATCTAGGGACCTTACTACAGATCTAACTGAAAGAAAATAAAGTGGTCCTACAAAAACAGTACTTAAAAGATTTGGTTAGATGAAATTAATGAACGTAATGGAAATGTTAAGAAACATCTTACTGATTGGTGGCTGTCTCCAACTTTTTCCTTTGGTTGCTCAGCTGCTGTCATCGCTTGGCTATGTCTTTCCTCAGCATGCATGTGGGCCCTTTCTGGCAGGAAGCCACTGGCACAGAGGTCAGCCTGCTCCTCTGATTCCTCCTGGATGAAGCCGCTCTCGCTGGCGTTGTCTGCGAAAAAAGGTTAAATAGTTTAGCCTCATGTTTAGCACAATGTTAAAATGTTTATAAAATGTCTATAAAACTTATATAACCAACACCCGCAGTTTTAGTTTTTCTTCAACATACACAGCAAGAACAGAAGACAGTGAACAAAGGTGTGTATGTGATGTGTTCACACATATTTTAGGCGCTTTGCCTTTTATTTAAATGTTCAAATTAAACTCTACAGGAAATAACATCATAATTTTATATCATATAAAATATCAAACTGTCAGTTAACTTATTGGTACAATTTTCACATTAGGTAAGGCTTTAATGCTGCTCCACTTTAAATAAAAAAATGTTTTAGGACATAATTTTTGTCTGCGTGTTTTACCTTTGGCTGTGTATCCATACTGTGTGAGTGTCATGCCTTCGTCAGCCAGGTCCATCAGGTCTCGAAGAACCTGACTGCTCACTGAGAGCTGCCCTGTGCCGGGCGTGGAGGGAGCTGGGGAGCAGGAAGCCGTCTTGGCAGAGGATGGTAGGATGGAGGTCCTGAACGCAGTGGTGGGAGTTCCTCCGCCCACAGGCTTGTCGTGGGAGCCTTCTGAGGCTGCATCAGTCTAGAAGTGGAGGAGTTTTTGGTCAGATATTGTAAGACATGCAAGATCACGCTCTTCTCAGTATGAAGATCCACTGGGACCCATTAGTGATTCCAAAACACATTTTTCTCTCAACAGTTTTATCTGTCCTTAAAGTTGCATCTGATTAAAACAAATGAACAAAAGAGTAGCTTCCATTCAATCTGATCGATTAAATCCTCCACTTAGTTCAAAACTGACGCAATAACACAATAAAAAATAAGCATGTCTTTGGTCTCTCTCACCATTGCTGATACCCAGGGTGAGAAGAACTCCCTGAGCTCCGGAACGTAGAAATCAGACAGACAGGTGGAGTCTCCGTCAAGCAGTCGGCTTTTCTCCCAGAGGGGGGCAGCTCCGCTCCAGCTATGCAGAGTGCTAGGGCTGCGAGGTGGGGTTGGGGGAGAGTCTGGAGGGCTGCGCAGGAGAAGAGCAGAAACACGTTCCTGCAACCTCCTCAGTGCCCCATCAGCATCCTGAATGAGAAGTAATGGAGCAGGGCGAGGGACGACTCCTTTTTTTCTCTTTCCACGCCCTTTACCTGCACGAGGGGAGCAGAGGATTTAGGTGCTGCCGCTATTTGAAAACTTCCTCATTAAATTTGAGTAAAAAACAACTTAATGTAACCTTTTAGTTATTAAATATCTAATAGACAGTCACATATACACTGCTGCAGGGCTTTAAAACGGCGACAGGTATGCAAACCCACAATCTACAGACTGTACTGTTAAACATTTGTTGTTCATTGACAAAAACAAGACGAAAACCTTCCTTGTTAAACCTTTTTCGCTTGGACTTTTCTTTGCTCACTTTTGCTCTTGAGCTGTTACTGGTATTTATTCTGACTTGGTTTGATAACTGAGAAATGACCGGTCCTCATCAGCAATCATAATTAAAGACAAAGCTAAACCAAGATCAAAGGCATGGTATCCTGGCTGCAGGGTGTGTTGATAATTAAATATTAAACTAAAGTTCAAATGTCAAATTAATAAACCACACCTAAGTTTCTGACTTTGAAAACTGAGTTGGGAATTCAGTAAATGTAAATGTGTTTTATCTCTTCTGTACTTTGGGCTTTTCCTCCTGTGACCTTGCTTAATGCAGGTATTTCTGTCTCTGGAGCTGCACGTTTCTGAGGTGTGATAGCATAAGAAGCTGGAAAAAGGAATTATTGTAGGAGAAGATTTGAATTTGGTACTCGAGTTTTATCTATCTTTATTTATCTTCTCCCCTCTCCCTGCTTTTTGAAAAACACAGATACCTGCGTCTGGCCTCCACTTCAGATCTTGAGTCACTGACGTGTGAGAAGTGCCAGTCTTTGTTTGATACTGCCTCTCTTCCTCTTTCTTTTGTTCCAGCAGGGAGGAGGACAGAGCCAGAGCCACCATGGTCTCTTCATCCAGGGGTTCGGGCTTTTTCTTGGGCTTCTTCCGTGCCTGCAGGCCTGGCTTGGTTGGGCCTTTCCTTTTGGTGCCCACAGCTTGAATGCTGAAGAAGACAATGGCTAGAGTTAGATGTCATCTATCTTTTAGTTATGCAACAAAGTTATTGTCTGACTTACAGTAAATTAGCAGTGGCAGCACTCTGGGTTTCCTCAGCTTGTCTCTGCAGAGCCTGTATCAGCACAGCGGGGGAGACGTCCATATCTGAAGAACAGCGCTTCAAGTGGACTGAGCGGCTCTTTTGGGACTTGAACTTCTTACCACAGATGGGACAATCAGGAACACCAGAAGGTGGTGGAGGAGGAGGTGCAGGAGCCGCAGGGCCACTCTTTTCACTCTCATCCAAACACCTGTACAGAGAGATTTTTGACAAAAATGAAAAAATATATATATTTTGATTATTCAGAGAGATACTTTAGGTAAAAGTTCATGTATCCAGAAAAGAAAATCAAGAATTTTCTAAAACACAGAAACTGAGGATGATTTTTTATTTGTGGAAAACTCTTATAACCTCAGGATTTCATTATTTTAATCAGATGTTTGTCATTATACTTTATGAAGTTATGACCTGAAAATTGGAAAAGTTATTGTTTTATTTTCAGACAAATCATTTAAATGCAACTTGGTGCACTCACTGAGTGGAATCCTTAAGCGGAGGTTACTTGTCCAATAAACATTCTCTTACAGTGCTTTAGCAGTGAAGACAGATTGTTTAATGTTATTTAGCCTCCCTGTGTGTCCACCAGTATGTAAAGCTATCATCTAAAATGCAATCAAAATCCTCAGACCTGTTAAGATGCTGTGTGCGACCCTCTGCTGTCATGTGTGTTAAGTCTCTGTGGCAAATCTGACAGAAGAAAAGCCCTCCATCCTCTAAGTCCACAATCTGGGCCTGCGCTGCCTCACTGTCCAGCTCCTGCTGCAGCTGCAGAGCAAGAGCCTCATCGTTGTCTTGAGGCTCTGGAGGAAGAGCAGAGCTGAAGGTATCTGGAGTATCTGCGAACAGCCCCGAGACAGAGAAATATACGGGTTAAAGTGAGGGATAGCAAGAATAACACAGCAACATTTCAGAAAACAGGATTTCAAAATAAGGAAAAGGTATGGGCCACATTTCCTATTTTTCAACAATAGAACCCAGTCCCTGGGTAACAGGTTGTTAGTAGTTTGTCAGCAGTCTACAGTTTATGAAGGTAAATTCTATATGGCCTATACTGAAATATAATGACGCAAATTTAAAGTGTAAAATTTGGAAAAAAATATGTCTCGGATCAATACAGACACAGAAAACCCTACACAAAATATTACAGTGTTTATAAGGTCTACATTTGTCTTCATAATGTTGCTGCTTTTGCCATGTTTAGACTGTGAGGCAGATTAATACTATCCTTGTGTCACAAATCACCCCTGACACTCACCATCAAACACTCCACCCTGTCAACACTGTCTTCTTCACCTCTTTTGTGCACTGCTCATTGCTTTTAATGGTTGAACTCAGGTATTTAAACTCATTCACCATTACTACCTCTACTGTTCAAGGTGTACCCCGTCTCTCACCCTATAACAGCTGGAAACAGCTTCAGCCCCATAAACCTGAATTGGATAAGCATAAGAAAGTAGGTGTATGCTTATTATAGTTAAGTAAACTAAACTAAACTGAACTGAACTAAAAGCTAAAACTTGATGTGAAAAAACTGTTAATTATGTAATATAAAAATAAAATCTAGACTAAGTAAAATAAAATAAGAATGTAAAGCAAATGTCTTTAGATTTTGTCAGTTTGATCAAACTTGTTATTGCAGCCAGTTTGATCAGACTCTTGTGCATCTGTTAATCCAGAGAGCAGAGATATCTCCTTGGCGGAGTCTTTATATTGTTGTATTTTCTTACTGTGCAGTTCTGAGCCTGTTAATTCTTGCCCCTGACAAATACCACACATTAGATAACAAAGGAAAACTGAATCTAATAAAAACCAAAGCTAAACATTTTAACTATAAAAACTAACCCACTCTAAACTGCCTGAACCTAAATTGAACACAAACACAACAGAAATAAAACTAATGAAAAAACAAAACTGAGCAGGAAAAGAGAGCACATCAAAGTAGGGAATGCAGTAGACTGGAGAGGATCATGTCATCTCACCCTGATTTTTTTTCTGTGTAAAAGGAGTATAGTTGTTCTCGTGGTTTGCTGGTTGGGTGTGATTTTTGTGCACCATCTTCTGTGGACTATCTCTCTTGAACTGCTTCATCCTCAGGAGCACTTTGTCTTTCGCTCTTAGGCCGCTTTGAGGACTTGGCCCTGCTTCCTTTAAAGGCTCAGCTGATGGCCAAGCATCCCCTGACTGATGTCCAGCCTCTCCATTGACCACACGCGTTTCTCCTCCACCATCATCGCCAGCACCACCAGCAGCAGCAGCAGCAGCAGGCTGGGTCCAAGATAGCCTTTTGATAGAGTTAACAGCTTTTTTGTTATTTCTCCTTCTCTTATCCTCTTCGCTTGCTTGACTGGAGGTCTGCCTCTCTGCTTTCCTCGCCTGTCTGGCTTCACCTGGTTTCTTGCGGACTCGTCTTAGACGCTTCGGGCTGAAATCTTCAAAATCCTGGTCCGAGTCATCCATTATACTGTACTTTTCTTCGCAATATGAGGCTTTTACGATCACCCTGCAAAAAGACAACTAGTTTAAGCTGGATCCACTGATGTGAAACGATGGAGGGAAAAAGTTTAATTTGCATGCAAGTAAATTTTGCGCGGGTAAATCTGTATTCAAATAAAAACAGTGATGCTATAATTACATGCACACTGAGACAAATGGAAATGGTTATATGTGGCGCAGATGTTTGACAAATCATGCCACAAAAGGTATGGAGTGAAAACAACAGCTAGCTACTTATGCTAGCACCTCTATACTTACCCATATTTGATGAATTAACTGTTTAATTTTCTGCCTCATCGTTTACAGAGGCCGCCGAAGAGTTTATTGTCATTTATTTAAAACTATATGTGGCGCTATAGAGTTTTTTATTAACTAAAAAGCCTGGAAGAGAGCAAACAGCACTTGTTTTCATTTCAAAGCTACTCCCCAAACCGCTTCATTTAAAACTTCCGGCCATGTGACGGTGAAATGAACGAATAACCGGGTGCTGTCGAGGTCATGTGACTAAAGCGAGCGGCTTTGGACGAAATCTATAAATAACAGTTTAATATAATCATTTATAAACGCTTTATTAAAGATTTCCAACACTTTATTAGTCGTTTTAAACTAAATAATGATTTTTTTTGAACCAGTTTAAGACCCAGGCTTGATTAACATGTTCCTTAAAGCAATCACACTGCAGCAACTCAATGAATTTACACGTCAACATGGTCAAGATGACCTGAAGTTCAAATCATACCACCGCAATGGGAAAGAAAGGTGATTTTAAGTGACTTTGCATGCGGCATGATTGTTAGCGCCAGACGGAATGGTCTGAGTATGTAGAAACTGCTGAGCTGCTGAGATTTTCCAAAACAACCATCTCTATGGTTTATAGAGAATGGGCCAAGAAAGAGAAAATATCCAGTTAGTTGTAGTTCTCTGGAACTTGTTGATGTCAGCGGAGGATGGCCAGACTGTTCCAGCTGATAGGAAGGCAACAATGACTCAAACAGCTGTTGCAACCGAGGTATGCAGAAGTGGATCTCTGCACGCATGACACCTTGAAGCAGATTAGCTAATGGAGAAAACCACAAAGCCTACCCGAGGATTGTTGCTGATCATGTCCATCACTTTATGACCACAGTGTAAAGATTTTATCCATATCGGATGGATAAGTTCTCTGTACTCAAAAAGCCTCCACAGTCACCAGAGTTTTGGGATGTGGTGGAACAAGAAATTCACATCATAAATCTGCAGCTACTGTGCGATGCTGTCATCAAAATATGGACCTAAATCTCCGAGGAATCTTTGCAGCACCTCACTGAATCTCTGCTGTGAAGAATTAAGGTAGTTCTGAAGGCACAGGGGTCTAACCAGGTACTAGCAAGGTATGACTTATAAAGTGACTGGTGAGTGGATAGGCTTTGATGAATACTGTTAGAATGTGAAGGCATGTAGAAAGCAAGCAAATTCAGAAACATCTTATAAATCTGCAGAGGTAAATCTACGGTAAGATTTACTATACACAGAGGAGTTTATAGTTTACGTCTTTGTGTCTAAGTGTATTTCTGTGCCTGGAGTTTACACAGAGGGACAGACACCGACTCAGACATCATAGACTTTTTAAAGAAAAAGACTCCAGTAATACACACTTAAAAGATCTTTCCAAACCTCATGACTTGAATTTGAGACAGGGACTAAATGATGTTACCTGACTGAAAATTTCATTACACTTTCACTTCTTAATGCAGTTTTTATATTTTGTAAATGAGCATTCAGATTCTAACTGGCTGCTACATGAGTGTGACTTCACCAACTGGGCATCACAACAAATTTCCCATAGCCATTCAAGTGGCAGAGACTCAGTGCAAGACTTTTGCAATCAGGATGATCTCCAGAAGATCAGAAACATTTGTATGGAGTACAAGCTATTTTCTAAGAGAAAGAACCAGAACTCATATTTGTGCAGCTGTGTGGATGTGATTATGCTGCACTGGCAGACACATAGACAACTGCTAAATCATTACCTGCTCTGATGAGCCTTGATGCTGCCACATTCAGATTGTAACGTCACACCTGGGACTGAAAAATTAACCTAAACGTGAAGTGCCAAAAAATTGTAGTTCCTTCACCGGCCAAGAGGCCATCTACACTGCATTAGTGAGTCAGTTTCCCTTATATCAAAATCGCACCCTACAGATTTCTACACTCCTTCATAAGGACTGTTTTTTTTTTTTAAATAACTTACTTTTTAAAAAGTTTATTAACATCTAAAGTTATGGGTGTAGCCACATACAACTATATCCGTTAAGTCTGCCTCCTCCACTGATTACTTTGAGCCACTAAGCGGCACTGGCCTTTTAGGGTATTAACTTGCACCCACCTGCAATCCATCATTCCACCACTTCTGTTTGCGAAAAACAAATAAGGTGGTAGCCAAAACACAAACAAATGGGTAAAATCAGTGTCTGGATTCCCCTTTTATGTACAGTCTATGCTGCATTGTAACAACTCTCGATGCTGATGGTGGTTGTCTTATTGGACTGCTTAGCACCAATCACCCATTATTTATATGGTACAGCCAACCTGAACTACTGTTGCTCGTTATGTCCATGTCTTTATGACCAGTGTTTCCATCTTCTGCTATTTTAGCAGGTCAGGTTTAGCACATCATAAAGTTCTTATTATTTGAGACTATTTTCTTCTAAATGACAATTACTTCAGTGCACTAAAATGTACTTCACAGGTTTCACAGACTATTGTGAAGGTGCTGCACAATGCCATCATGTACCAAATGTCTCTGAGGAATGTTTCCAGCAACTTGTTCAATCTAAAAACACCAAAAGATTAGCAAATGTGTACCTGACATAGTGGTTAAAATGAGTATTTTCTATAATCACACAGGTTCTCACTAGACTTTTTGTAGAGCCTAGCAGGTTACTTATTAATGCTTTGCACTTCGACTGAAAGAAGGGGGTCTTACTTTCCTGCTAATAATAAAAGCAAGTGCCAATTTTTGCTGACAATAGTCTGGCTTTGGTGGAAATGCATGAATCCGGTTCTAGTTCAGGCACCAGACTCACATGGGTGGAAAAGAGGCATCGGTCACTATTTGTAAAGTGCTGCATCGATAAATATCATTTTACTAAACATAACAATTCAACTCCATCTTTTTAAAAGTTCAGGATGAGGACTAAAGTTGAAATAAATGTTATTTTAGGTGACATGAAAACCAAACAGTTGTTGCTGGTAATGTAAAACCGGAAACAAATGAATACACACCAACAGGAGGAAGTGATGCCTCATTATTTAGTCAACAGAGTACTGGAGTTCTTCTGTTGCACACAGTTTATTTAACAATATGGTATATAAGTAAGAAATGAGTCTTTTACCAGTTTATACAGTGATTTCATTCGCTCTTCCTTATATCTATAGTATTTTGCTTAATAACTTGATTTACAATAGGAGAAAAAGTAAATCCCCCTAATTCAAGTTTTTTTTGTGAGAGGAATGAGGGTTGATGACATTTAGTTCTCCTCCAGGTGAATCTCAAATGTGCCCTTCATCCCCTGATAGCACACAACTTAGTGTAAAATTTGGAGAACTGGGCGTCATCCGAGACATTGCCTACAAACAACCACTGATCATTCCACCTCAGCTTAGGGGGCTGGTCTCTTTCTCGCACTCTCTTTACACTTTACAACATTTGTATGACAAAAAAGTATGACAAATTCTTTTTAATGTCAAAGCAACAACTTTCTACACCTGCAAGACAACGTTTCCAAATTCTAGGCCACTGAGTTGTAGGCTGCAGTCCTTATTGGTGAACCAATCAGCTGTATATCTCTTAAGCCGCGTGTCCACCCAAAAGTACCCAGAAGTCGTAGTCACAGAAATTTTTGTTTCCAAGGAAATAAAAAAGTTTAAAGGCCCGTGAAAATTAAGCAAAAGAAAAGAAAAAAAATCCACTGACATATCAAAAAGAGACGGCTGCTTTTACACCCTGGAGTTGGTGGTAAAGACGGGTACTCCAATCAGAAATGTTCAGCGCTTCAAAACCACCCAAAGCAGGGACTTTTTTTTTTTTTTTTGGTGGGGGTTAAATAATTACCCCAAACGTAACTGAAAGTATGGTCCCTAGTCCCTGGTAAAAGTTCTTGTGGTGGAAACGCGGCTTTAGTGACTGTGAGGGTTTGTGTCAGTGTCTTCATGTGCTCCTGCATACATGCCTGTTTACACAAACTGCTGCAGGCCATTTCCTACTTTAATACAAATGAGTGCTCTTCATACACACAAAAAGAATGGGAGCGGTCATTGTCCCTGAACGCATCTTCTTGCAGTAATAGTACAACACTAGATTACAATTGCCAGGAATGACAGCTTGTGAAGATAACAAAAACCTGGCCCAATTCCGAGACAAAATATTTTACAGTTTCCAAAAAAAGGAAAAAAAAAAGAAAACAACTCTCAAAGGTACAAAATAAAGATATGAATAATATAATGCAACTTTACATTTTTGTAAAAAAAAAAAAAAAAAAAAAGAAAAAGAAAGAAAGAAAGGCATGACCCCAAAAACAAACAACCCCCCCCCCCCCCAAAAAAAACAACAAAACAAACAAACAAAAAAAATTTAAAAAATGAGTACTGAACACATTTGGTCTCAACCAAAAAAATATATTCTTTGTGACTTTAATTTCATTTTAAGAAGCAACTTGCAAATCCCTCAACATCCCAAGGAAGAAATACCTACCACTTAGGGTTAGGAAACAATTACATTCCCTAAAGGTTTTGAATTTTTTTTGTTTGTTTGTTTTAAATGAACCAAATTTTCTTGTTTTGTTGCAACGTTTGAAACTTTTTACATGTCAGTACAAAAACCGTTGTCAGCCTTACAAAGAACAAACAAAGCCCTCTAACGGGATAAAGAGTTTGAGGGAAAACTAGGAAGAGGAGGAGTGGGAGGACAGGTCTGTGGGAGTGACAATATGTTCTTTAGTTCCCAGCAGAAATGCTACAATCCCTCCACAAACTTCTCCAGAGTGTCCCCTGTAGCATCTCCTACCATCCCCAAGTCATTGCTCAGCCCTCCTCTGTTGGGCGTATTAAGCTGCGGTAGCATGGCGCTTTGTTCTGGTGTCCCCAAGTGTCCTTGCTCCATTGACTGCAGTGGGCCCCCAAGCCCTGTGTGGGGTGAACCCGAGTGGGGTGGGGGTGGGTGCTGAGGTGAGGGTTGGGGCTGGTTCTGGACCTGCGGCGAAGGACTGGAATGTGGGGGCTGCTGCTGCGAGGGTGGACAAGGGGACTGGACTGGTGCTGGGGAGCGGACCTGGTTGCTGAGGGCGTTCGCTAAAGCAGGTTGGCCAGGGAGGTGGGCTCCGCCTTGAGGCTGCCCAGCCAGGAGGTGGGTTTGAGGGCTCATGGGGCTTGGTTGGCCAGGGGAGCCCATCTGCTGCTTTAGGACAGCCTGCTGCTGGGGAAGTTGCTGCTGCTGCTGAAGCAGTCGTTGATGCAGTAAATTTTGGGTCGAGTCCATCCCCATGCCAGACTGGGCCATCTGAGCCATTGGTGGGAGCTGGCCCATGGGGCCCCCAGGTGCCCCTGCCTGCATTTGCATTTGCTGCTGTTGTTGCTGTTGCATGCGGAGCTGGGAGTAGGTGGGTGTTGTACCCTGCGACTGAGCAGCAAACTGACCCGGGTGGCCCTGTGGTAACACTCCCTGCTGTTGCTGCTGCTGCTGTTGCTGTTGTTGTTGTTGCTGCAATAAGAGTTGCCTGCGGAAAATCTCCTGGATCTGGGGGTTTGCATTGTGCGCGGTGCTCAGCTGCCCTTGAGTCCCTAATGCAGCCATGCCCTGCACTTGAGGCTGCTGTGGTTGCTGTGGTGGCATCCCCGTCCTTTGCACTGCCCCTCCAGACATAGCCATATTCTGCATTGCTGGCATGCCAGGCTGCTGTTGTTGGCCTGCTTGTTGCTGCTGTTGCGGTTGTTGCTGCTGCGGCTGGTTGGCATGGTACTTGGCTGTTCGCTGTTTAATGAACGCAGCCATTAGCTGAGGGTTTGATTTGAGGATGTTTAGAACTTGCTGCTGCTGCTGGGGTGAGCTGGGAGATTTTAGGGTGCGGAGGAGGTCCTGCAGAGCATTTGGAGGTATAGCTCCAGCTCTCTGGGGAGTCTGTGGCCGGGCACCGGGCTGCTGTGGTATCAGCATCCTCTGGCTTTGCTGGGGTTGCTGCCCTGGTGGCATCATGGCTCGCTGCATGGTCATGGGCTGCTGTGGGGACTGGCCTGGAACAAGACCTGGTTGTTGAGTTTGACCTGGCTGGATGGGGCCTGAAGCTCCACCCCATTGTCCAGTGGCCATACCAGGTTGCATGACTGGTGGTCCCCGGGGCCCAGGCACCATCTGCATTGCTGGCTGCATTGGTGCCGTCATGCGCTGTTGTGGCTGCTGGGGATTCATGGGCAAACCATTCACGTTGACACGGTAGTTCCGCTGGTTCTGCTGGGCCTGCGCCATCATTTCAATGCGCTGTGCCATCTTGACTGCAGCGATGGGAGGTGGCTGCTGAGATAGCTGCTGTGATGGCTGGGGGGGCTGAGGGAGAGGGGACTGCTGCTGGTGTAGAGGGGAGGCCTGGGGCCCAGGTTTGCCCTGAGACACCGGTGCCTGAGCTTGGGCAGTGCGAGGTGCATTGGAGAAAGAGGGGGACATGACACCTGCTGAGTTGGGGGTCTGCGGCTGGTTGGAAAGAGGCTGCTGGGGTGTTTGGGGAGTGTTGGGCTGAGTGTGGGAAGTGGGAGTGCTAGGGGCAGCTGATGGCGGTGGGGATGGTAGCGGCATGGTTCTGCATTGCATGGTGGCCATTCTTCTCCTCATCAACTGGGCCTGCTGGAGCCTGTGCTGCAGCTGCTGCTGGCGAAGCTTGTGCTTGATGTTCAGGCAGAACGGGACAGGACACTTGTTCTCCTGACAGTGCTTTGCGTGATAACAGCATAAAGCAATAAGCTGTTTACATACAGGACAGCCACCGTTGGTTTTGCGTTTGCAACCCTTGGTGTGCTGTACCACTCGCTTCATCTTCTGGCAGGACGGCAGAGAGCAGTTGGCATTGCGACACTGACAAGCATGGACCAGGGACTGAATGCACCGTTGGATACTTAAACGCCGGCTCTCCTGTGGGCTCTTGGAGGCCTCCCCACTCTGGCCGTTGTTATCATCATCCAGGCCAAGACCCCACTTGACCATCTGGTGCTCGTGGCCCTTTGTGTTGTAGCAATTAATGCAAAGATCAAAGTCCTAAGAGGGAAAAAAGAAGAAAAGGGGACATAGTAATTAAAGTCCAACCAAAGATGGTAAACTAAAAAGTTTAACAAATGATATCTCTGACTCAGTTCATGTACGTCATTCCACATATCTGACAGATTTCCACTTCCAATCATCCTTTTGTTTTCTCCCTAGTTCCAAACTGACACAAAATAATCGAGTGTAAAAACAACAGTGCAGTGGAAACTAACCTCGCACACAGTGCAATGCCAGCGTGTCTCCACGTGGTGCTTGCACTCGTTACAAGTATAGACAAAGCGATCCTGTCCCTGGTTGTGCAGTTCAACAAGCATGCACATGGTGCTCCACTTGCACCTCCTGAGGGAGCTGAACTCCCAGTGCTTGTCCCTTGCCAGAGTCAGGAAGGCATCACGGCCATCCATCAGGTCACAGGAGAGCAATGGGTCGGGGTCCACGATGGGCGGCAAAGTGTTGACCATGGGCCCAGAATGAAGGTGAATCACGAAGAACACCTTCAGCAAAGGAGAGGGGGAAAAAAAGATTGAGATAGAAAATCAAAATAAAGTATGACTTACTTTTGTTATTGGGACTGTTTCCCACTAGTTAACCTTTTGATCACATCCATAAAATTATTGTTCATCACCTCCCGATTTTCACTACCACAAAAAAACAAGAAACAAGTCTGACCTCTTTATGCTTCTCCATGGTGGCGTACAACTTCTGAGACAAATCATTAGCTACATTCGGCATCCCAGGCTTCTTCTTATTGGCTCGGCTCACGCTGCTCTTGTTTTTATTGGTCTTCTTGTTGTTCTTCTTCTTAGCGTTTTTGCTGTCACTTGGTGTTCCCTAAAAAATATATTAAAGAAAACATGTTATGTATGAATTTTTCCATCATTATATATTCTCACTGCTGCTAAAAAGAATATCTCTAAAATTAGCACAGAGAGCACAAATTTTCACAGTTCATTAGTTACTCTCTGCCTTTGTTTGATGTCATCTTAATCTCATTATTAAATTCCACTGAAATTATTTTGATTCAAATATCCCTATGTTTAAGGTAGTAGTACATAAAAATACATTTTTTTAATTCTTTAAACTCCTTATATCGAATCATTCAACTGCAATGGAAAGACAAAGACAGTAACACAATACAAGATAGTGGAGTTTCTGCTGCTCTAGTACATCAAACCCTCGTATAATAGTCATACCTCTGGAGTTTCAGAGGCAGCTGTGTTCTCCTCCTTCTTCCTCTCTTCTTCCTCCTGCTCCAGCTCCTTGATGCTCTCTTCAAGCACATTAGGCCAGAAGTCACCTTCAAAGTAAGGCAGCTCATTGGCGCTGGTCAGTCGGTCTTCAGTTGCCTGTTTGAAGATATCCTGAGAGACGGATGGAAAACACAGTGGGTTAATCCCAACAACAGCTAGTAAGACATCTGATTAATATAACAAAGACCTCAGTAGTCAATAACATTATCATCTGCCCTTTACAATTTGGTCACTTTAGCTTTTATGTGGTAATAATATACCGTCCTTCATTTCGCCTTGTTACCTTGTAGTCATGCAGGATCCTCTCAGCAAAAGCCTTGTCCAACATCTTCCTGTACCACTCCTGCAGTCTTTTAGGCTTGGGGATCTTCTGGTCAGGAGGATGGCAGTGGAAGATGTAGTCATCACCTTCACTGGGAGGACATGCCCAGATGTGGGCCTGGGCATATCTGTGAACACATGTGAACAGTAAGTCAGGCCAAAGAGACAGTAATGACATTACCCCGAGACCTGGATCTACTGAGGCTTTTGCCAGTTGTGCAAGTCGTCAGGAAGAACAGATAAAGAATAGAGTGAGCCTTACCCAAGTTTCTTGACATATTCTAGATAGCCAATAAGGATCTCATGGTAAACGGCTGTTCGTAGAATCCGAGGTCTGAAGAAGTGAATACTGTCAAGGTATGATATGTAGACCCGTCTGCAAAGGTTAAAAAGAAAGAAGACATGGTAAATCTTACGTGAACCACAGAAAACAGCAAAGAAAAGTTATTATTTATTGCTGTGTGACATAATTAAATGCACAGACCTAGTGTTGGGGAATGGGCACTCAGAGCCATACTCCTGTACGTGCATGCCGAAGAAGCACACATCTACACCATCAATTTCCTCAAATGCGAAAAGTGCTTTGGTTCTATAAGGAAAGGCCTCTGGCATTTCACCTGTATCTACAAACCTGTTGAAACCAACAAAAGGAAATATTAAAATGTATAGCCATGATAATATGACTGAGCAATTTTGCATCTGAGGTTTTGCTGAATCTGGTGTCACATCATACCACCTAAAAAAAAATATAACAAATAAATGTTATTCAATACAGTGAATAGAATGTTAATGAACAGTTTTCTCCACTTTTATTGTGACTTTAGAAGCTTTTAGAAAGCTACAGCTACTGGCTTTCCACGTCTGTCACTGCTTTCAGCAGATGTGAAGAACACAATGGGACAATTCAAGTCAAGTTGCCTCTAGTCAATAAAAAGCTAAAAGCCTTAAATCATTTAACTTTAAGATAACAGGCTCTTGGAGGAGGGACTCCTCCCTGCAAAGATGGGACAAGCATTGTTGACTTTGATCCCATGGTGAATCTAACAACACCGTAAGGCCTCCTAGGAGGGTGTGCACGACATCTCATCAAACAGGCATGTTTCACAATTACTCTGAGTGGGTATAAAATCTTTATAGAGGACATTGCATTCTTTATGGCAATTAAAATAAGCTAGGGAAAAACACAAGCCTTGCCAGTTTATCTACAAATTAAGGAGGTTTGGCTACCCTCAACCAAACTGTTGACTCTTTGGTTGTTCATTTATTTGACTAAGGCAACTCTAGTAGACAAGTACAAAATATGTTACTTTCAATGGAAAACATTGTTTTTAAAATTCTAATATCCTAACATCCATCTTTCTCCTCTGTTAATGATGGTCTTACCTAGCTTTCATGCCTGGTTTAATCTCCACCGTTTTATCAGAGCTTGCCACCACTCGTACAAACACTTCCCCAGCCTCTGGGTGGTTTTGTCGCTTCAAGTATTTATTCACACGGTCCTCTATGTACGTTCCCAGTCGTGTTGCTTGCAGCCCTACAACAGACAAGCACAAGGCAGAAGTTTGAAAAGGGTCAAATCTGTTTCCTTGCATTTGAAAAATGAAAAGCAGGAGCTTCATTTTTCCAGGAAAAGGTACACAACAACCTGCAGCAGTCTACCATGGAGAGAACAACATCATTAGGACACTATTGATGGTCTATGTGAGACTATAAAACTTCAGATCACCAATATGTCACTAACATATTCCATCAAAGTCAGATATGGTCCTCCAGGCCTAAACTGATAATTAAACTACAAGGCTAACACCACACTGAGATGTATGCAGACCATGGGCACATGGAGGAAGTCTTAGCTTGTTAAGACAAATCTTCAATAATCTGTTGACATTCTGAAAAATCCAAAAATAAATAGCCGTGAAAGATGAAGCAAAGACTTCACATCTGAAATAGGAAGGAGTACTAACTTCTTGCTGAGAACTTGTTTTCCTTTCGTGTTTTTCCACTTTTCTTCAAACAGTTGTCACAGATAAATCTGAGGAAAAAACAACAAATCATATAGAGGGAGGTTAAACGCACTGTTAGCGTAAATACAAATTTGCAAAACTGTACAAAAAGCAATGACGGTCAAAATTCTCACCCAGATGGCCAAATGACCTCGTAGTGTAAGACGCATATTTGGTGCATCTTCCGTCCACAATCTTTACATTCAACAAACCTTAAAAAAAGAAAACATACAAAAAAAATCGTTAATATTCATCATCATCATCAGTGGGGCTGTAGCTTATTCCAGCTGTCACGGGGCACAAGGTGGGCTTAACGCTGGACACATCACTAGTCTGTTGCAGGGAATCACAAAGAGATGGAAAACCATTTGTGGATTCTCATCGACAGCTAATTCTGAATCACCAATTTCACATCCCCAACGAACCCAACACATATAGCTTTGGACTTTGGGAGGAAGCCAGAGTACAGAGAGAGAACCCTCTGTGTGGAGTTAGCATGGGATGCTTTCACTTTTCAAATTTAAAACCAAAGAAAATGCAAATACAAAAAAAGAAACACACACAAAATTTAACAGAACTAAAATATCACTCAGTTCTCACACATAGTTACAAAATACACACTATTCCAGTCGTGTTTCCCCGTGGTTATCATTTGTATGAATGTTGATATCTTTACTGCTCGGGCAGCAAGCAACATAGAGATCGTCATTCACGTCACTGTTCCTCCAGTCGTTACGCTCGTGCAAGCCAGCCAATACAAGAGCGCCTTTGTGGGAGGTTTAGCATAAGATTTGTGCAACATATCTAAAAATCACAGTAACCAATCTAAAAGACAGCTACATTATGACCTGTGCTCTCTAATCCAAGCCCTCACTAGAAAGAGAGAACTTCGACATCAAGCTACACTCAGCAGGTGGTGCTGCTGAGCTGCCCTTGGGCTTCACTGAAACCAAAGAGATTGATCAGAGAGAAAATATGCAGACTGTGCAGAAAAAAAACACACCAAAACAAAGCCAGATGTGGGTGGCAAGGGGAAAAAAAACTGTTTAAAGACGTGATCAGCAACACATGAGCAGAAAAAGGCATCAACACAGATGAGATTAACTCTGGGAAAAGAAGCAAAGACCGACCATTCTGCGTTCCTTTCACTGAAGGGTGTGTGGTTTGTGTTGACTTACGGTTCAGGGTCGAGAACATCGTTCTTCTTCCGCTCAAACTGGTCTTTCGATATCCTCCTAAAGTGTGGGCAAAATGACCAGAAAAAGTTAACCAAGTAATACCGTGACTATAAAATAGTAGATAAATAACACAGATATTGAATAGTAAGAAATCATTTTTCAAGCAATGTGTTCACATTAAGATGGTTTTAAAGCTAGAGATGTTGTCAATATTTCAGTGGATGTTCGCATCTTAACTATGAAGCAATTCTGCTGAAACAAATTGTTAACTTCACTTTTTTTAATTTTGAGAAGAAAAATATTATGATCTTGGATTGCAGTCGTTTTCTGTGGTTTGACCAAGGCGTGTGCAACAAACTGCATGTATCCAAACAGGAAATATTGGAGTCTGGAAACATCGTGTGGGATTACACTGTGCCAATTCCCAAGTTCGAAACACTGGACATCAGAAAAAAATCTCCCTCTTATGTATGTCTGGTACAGATTTCAACCATGAAGCAAAATCTTGATGTTGATTTAGTTTCTGTATTTTAAGAGACATTTTAAGGCATTGTTTTTCTATTATAATGAATTTAGTGTTGTAGGATTTTAAAGATCTGCAGAAGCCAATGTTTTACTTACGTCTGTGGTTGTGCAGGATCATCTCCTAACGTCACACTATCCCCCTGGATCTCATTGAAACATTTTTCACAGAAATGATACCTGCAAGAAAAAAACAAAAACAAACGCATTCAGCACGTTAAAAACGATAAAGATACCAGAATACAAGATTATCGTTGTATTCAAATGTGAGTCATATTGCAAAAGTTGATGTTAAGCTATATGATTGAGTGTGCCCAGGCAAATCGTACAAAATAACACTAGAGTTTTATGTAGAGCGGGGATTCCCTGAACTCCTACTGAGAGTGTAAATGGACTGCGCTGCAGGAGTCTCATGCCGTCTCTCTGCTGCTGCTGCGCTGCTCAAAAACGCTGCAATTCCACAGTTTATACAGGAGGGGGTGCAAGGTACACTGTGTAAAGCAATGTGCTGAATTCTACTGAGAAAAGAAGTCAATGATGGGGAAGGCAGCTTGTGGCCTAAACTAAAGCGTTATATTTTCAGTCATCACGCAACACGGGGCAGTGACACTGAATTCACATAGTCCCCTTGACAGATGCTGAGAGAAAAAACAAACACATGGCTTGATTTGGGTTTTTTTTGTCTGATGGTCATTTGGGTGTTTCTTCTAATGTATGACGCTGGAACCTGACAGTTAATAAATGCGAGCAAAACCATTTTGAAGTCTCATACTGTGCCAGGACTTGAAGGCAGAGCCATTAAAACCGTTACTGGTATGACAGCGATCCCACTACAGCTACAGATGAGCAGAACCCGGGCTCACAGGGGATGAGCAACAGTTCAAATGGCTGCAATTTCGGTCCATCAAAACTGTGCATGCAAATGTGCGATGCAAATGAGATTCCTCGGTGAGATTAAGCATGTAGTCACCCAACATTTGTTTTTTGACCTAGTTGAACAAAACACACACATGAAGTACATTTATTCATAAAAAGATACCTGTTCTGGTAACTGTAGTATGTGCCTCCAGTAGGTATGGTGCAGAGCTGCTTGCCATAACAACAGAGGGTTTGAGGGGAGAACTCGTACTGTAAACACAAGTGAGACGACAAGAAAGGTCAAGAAAGTCCAAATAAAACTGTTCAAGAAAAAAAGTTGTCAGAAAAAGTGAGTCTGAAGATTAGAATTTTGAGTTTTGGCTTTGGTTTGAAAAATCTTTGCCAAATTTCAGTTAGTACTCAAAATGTGGGCAGGTAAAACTTGGGCTCATCCTAGTGAAACATTAATTTAAACCGAGAGCAGAAGCAGAGTTTAACACTACATTTATAATATAAACAATATCCAAACAGTTATTTATAGAAGACAAAGAATATTATCCTGAAATAAAACTGCAGGCATTCAATAATCTATTGTCCACCCACTCAATCTCACCTTTCTCCCACAGCAGTAGCCCAGGCCCTGCATGACAGGGTCAATCTCTGACTCAAACACCTCAGCCAACTTAGAGCAGTACTTGTAGACACGGGATGTTTTGCGGTTGTAGAGCCAGGCGTTGTTGAACATCAGCCAGACATCATCCACATATTGCCAGGGCTCCTGGTACTGGCCCGTGTCAAGCTTGCGCTTTATTGTGGACAAGTCTATTGGGTTCTTCACAATGTCAAAGTAATCCTAAAGAGAGAAGGAAGAGGAAAGTTTTACACGATTAAGAGTTAAGATGGTGCATCTCAATTATCTGTTCACACCAGAAGTACAAGCAACACTTTGAAACATCTACAAGTGCTGCTGTGTTTAAGCAGCCAGCTGTTGTGTGCTACATACCGGGATACCCAAGAGCATAGGGTCTACTGGTTGTCTAAAGGGCAGGGACTCGGGGTCCTGCCTGTACAGACTCTCCAGAGTTGGCATCAGAGCCTGGCGCAACTCCTCGGGTTTAAAAACTGAAAAATATACAATGGAAAGCCAAGGTAAGGGAAAATTTTGGGTAAAGGTGAAGAGAAAAAAAATGACACAAAAATGTTTCTGTATTGTACGTTTAGTTACTTGACACGACCCCAAATTATTTGCCTGTAAGGGAAAACTACTTCTTTCCAAATTATAACCAATAGCATAACAATTTTTTCCCACCGTACCAGAGTTCTACAATTTCACTTACATTTCCCCGCACTTCTGCTCTTTGTAGGTTTCTATATAACAAAGTTTATTATTAAAGTTCAAAGTATCTCAAAAGTATCTGGACATTATTCTGTCAGCGCAACTAATGATGGTATTTTGACTTTATTATTGTATACATTAACAGCAATAACTAAAACTCTCCCTGATTACTGAGTAAACCTCAGTCAGAGTTTACGCAGAGTTTTTCATTCCCCTGGCCCTAGACTCACTTTTCCGCCGTGACTGAGATGGGGATGAGGTGGTTGTGCTGTTAGCTCCACCCTCTTCTTCTTCTTTGGGTTCCGTCTTAATTTCCGGCTTCTTCTCCTCCACCTCCATGGGCTCCGGCTTTTCCTCTGGCTCTTCCTTCTTGGCCAACATTGAAGCAGACTCATCTTCCGTCTATAAACATATAGGTAAAAGACATTTCATACCACAGTCATGTAAACAATAGAAATAGCCGTCTATTCATGACAGTAATACTCTTTAGAATAATGATTTTCTTGTTTATAACATCATGAGCTCAATTATTTGTGAATCCCTTGACTTTGTTATTCTAAGCTCTCAAGTTGACCAAATGCTTTATAAGGCATTTTGTAATGCTGACAGCTCACTAGCTACAACCAGCCAATGGTGTAGGCGGCATGTTGTTTTCTTCACAAAAACAGTGAATCCAAATTAGGTCATGATCTAATGAACAACTATCAGATAAGGTGCCTCTAAATTAAGATTAATTAAAATTATAAGCATAAATAAGTTATAGTTTAGGTTTTTACTGTATTTTAAATTGCAGTCACAGCTCACCTCCATCTTGGGCTCAGTTTTGCCACCAGTAGCCTCAAATTCCTGTTGATCATGGTGCGTCTCCGTTTTGACCTCTTGGGTAGGCAGGTCTGCTCCAACATGCTGCGAGTGCAGGTCGGCGCTGGCGGCAGAGGCTGGTGTGGGCACCCGATTATCCAGACTGGCTCCTGGCTGAGACAGCTGAAACACAAAGGGGAAAAAAAGGACAGGGAAGGACAGGGGCAGAGAGAGAGGAAAAAATACAGTCACTTTTTTTTGTTTGTTTGGGGATTTTTTTTGTTTTGCATGCAGGGCTCTGAGGCTATGACACGAATGCACACCTCCCGTATACATATCATTGCTCCCTTACGATGAGAGGTGTAATATTCCCATTGTGATGGGGGGGCTACAAACAGTGGTGAAAATGAAGTTATTAGACAGAAAAGGTGGATGTGGATGGGATGGTTTGGTACATGGCAGGCAGAGGGATGGGAGTTTGCACGGGAGGGAGGAGGGAGTCAAAAGTGGAGGGCATGCGAAGGGACTCAGTCTCACCGGCGTGGTAGGGGGCTGAGGTGGGGGCTGCGTCTGTGCTGCTGCAGGGAGCTCCGTCTGGGGTTGGGACTGGGTGGGGCAGGGCGGGGTGGCACCCTGGGCTGGGGCTGGGGCAGGGAGGGTGGGGGTAGAGCTGCGGCTGGAGGGCTGGGGGAGCGGCAGGTTAGTGGCCCCCCCAGCCGTAGAGGCAGAGGAGGCAGCAGGCGGAGGCGTGGAGTGCAAGGGGGTTTGGGAGGAGGCTAGCTGTGGGCCCAGCGAGGGGCCAAGTGCATTCATGGGGATGTTAGCACTCTGCTGCTGTTGCTGCTGCTGGAGAGAAGGACACACAAAGAGCAGGCAGACACACAAACACACGATAAGCAGACAAACATACAGTCATAAGGTCAAACAGACGAACACAACATAGCACACAATTTGGGGTTTAGAGAGCACCTTGTGATTGGTAAAAACAATTTAAGAGTAATTAGTGCGTTGTATGAATGGTTAAAGTAATTTGAGTTTAGTTCTTCAGCAACTAGTTGGAATTAGGCAAACTCTGAACAACTGTACAGAAATCAGCCAATCCAAATCCATTATGCGGCTCAGGTAACTACAGCTCCACCTCCTTCATGTCTCACCTGAGTGACAGCAGCCTGTGCCTGTGGCTGACCCATGCCTGGCACCACTGTGATATTCATTGCACCCGTTGCAGCAGCTGGAGCAGATCCTGGAGGAAACTGGTTCTGAGGCAAAAACTGACCCTGGTTGGCAGTCTGACCCACTCCTCCATTGTGTCCAGTCATCATGCCCTGGGCCTGGGGCATCCTAGAGGGAGACATTCCCATCTACGAGGCAGGAAAGAAGATATTACTAGGTGCAGTAATCTTATTTGTACACTTAAGTTAGCTTATGCATTCCTTGAGAGCGTGTAACTGGGTGCCAGCTCATGCTACACGCCTGCCCCATGTGTGGGTGTGATTTTTGTGGCCCCCGTTCTGCCCCCTTACCGCTGGGACTGAGTTTATGTTCATCTGTTGAGGGTGATTCATGGGTGAGGCAGCACGGGGTCCCATTGTTGCTTGAGACATCTGGGCATTGGGTAGAGTCATGTGGTTGAACTGGTTGATTCCTGTACAGAGGAGTAAATCAGACACTTCAGAAATTGGCACAGCAAATAGGAATAAAGAAATGTGACCCAAAGCCAAGCTGGTAGAGAGAGATGTTTTCCTGATTTAGTTCAACTGTAACTTCCCCATTCTTCTTCTTGCCTCTCTTGTATACAGCTCATTATTTCCTGTACCATACATTTTATGCGGTGTTAATAAGCATGTCTGGCTATCCTGTCTATTCTACCAGTTGTTTTATTTCACTTTTTGCTCAGTCTGAAACTCCCATATGTATTATTAAAAATGTACCTTGTGAAGCCTGCATGCGACTCATGATCTGATTTGGCATGTTGGGAAGAGGAACAGGTCCATCTGGAAAAACAAAACAAAACAAACTTGTACAGTGAGAAGAAAACAACAATAACAATTAAAAGATAAATAAATTGCAACACCAGCGACAGATGCTGCTGTGGATAGGCTGCTCAGTGAGTTCAGCTAATATAGCCATTTCAATTTCAAGCCATTTTCAATTTTAGACTGGGGGGGGGGCTTTTGAAAGTGATTAGACCTGTTAAGGAACATATATAACAGGGCAATATGGATAAAGCCTCTGGGCATACAAACATGACTACAAGTACAATTTATAACTCTGCCATAAGCCTTTCAAAGTGAGAGGGCTGTACAGGTAAACCACTGGTATTTTTATATAACCCTAACTGGGTAATAAATAAATTTGAAAACAATGTGATTTTACCCAAAACATGTTCATATAATCTTACACTTACTCTGTGGTCGTGGGCCCAAGGCACTGGGCTGGGCTAGGACTGGTTGCTGGGTTCCCTGGGCAGCCATAGGTGCCTGGTTGATGATCTGTTTCTGAAGCCTTGAACGCCTTTTCTCCTCCAACTCTTTTTGGATTTTGTATATTTTCTCAGCCAAGAAGTGATAGTACTCGTCCTAAAAGGAAGAAGGTTGGAGGGATGAAGAAAGGCAATATGAAACATTGAGGGAAAAGGCATGTTCTGTGAAATTTTGAACTATGGTAAAAGCCTTTGAAAAGCGTTTGATGTTGAATGTGTCAAGTTGAGCAATTCAAGTCAGTCCCTGGCTGATGCGGTTTTTCAGGATACTTACCCGGCTGTTAGCTGACTCATACATATCACCTTCCACCTTTCTGGCGTAGGCCACTAAGTTCTCCATTCGTCTGTCCTTCAAAGCTGCCGGATCAGGGGTAGGGAATATGGCTTGTACTCTGTTGCAGGAAAACACAAGATAAGATAAATAGAACTTCTGATAACTTCTACTTAATTTCAAACCATTGCCTTAAATATCCAGCCGTTCAAACAAAATCAAAAGGTGACTAACAGGTAAGGATCTCTCCAGCAGAGGTATACACTTACAGTTTGTGTACGAGGTGATTGCGCAAGTCCTGAGTGACGTGCTCATGCCAGGCTTTCCTGGAGCCTGTGGCAGAGACAGGTGCTGCTGTGGGTAGGCTGCTCATTGAGCCCACAGCTGACCCGTCTGACAGCAGCTGACTGCAGGTGCAAATGGAGAAAATTTAGAAATCACACATCCATGGATATCTATTCCTGTGGTTACTCAATTTAAAAAGATATATATAATTTAAAAAGAAACCTTAAAAAAAAACCCAAACAAACAGGCCAACAAGTATTTTTAATAAATGGAATGTAATTATTCTTATTATACTTGACAGAGACTGACTTGTTAGTGTTGAGTGTGTTGGGAAGGGAGTCTGTGTGCAGGTTTGTCTGTTCTGAAGTGGGCACACCCATTGCTGCATTTCCAAGAGCCATCGGGTTACCTGTGAATACAGAATACAGTGAGCAGACGGCACTCCCTTGATTTAAAAATCAAACTCAGTGAATAAAATATGGGTATGAACTGTCATTTTTTAAGCATAAAAAATTAATTTACCAAGTGCACTGATGGGTCTCATCTGCTGTGGAAGTTGTTGTTGAGCCTGCGTGTTCGGTGCACCTGCTGTCTGTCCTGCGCCTGGAGCCTGCTGGGTTGGAGCCTGTCCAGTGGCCTGACTGCTGTAGGGCAGCCCAAGTGCCGCATAAGCTCTCTGCATTGAGCTGGGGTCTATGGGGGTTGAGGTACTAATGGTGGGAGTACTAGGCTGGCCCACGCCTACAGAGGACATGGAGTTCTGGAGGCCTGTATTCGGGGAGCTTAGCATGGCTGGGGAGGGATATCAAAAAGTCAGCCCACAACATCCACATGACATCATACTGTTTTATATTGGCAACAACCTGCAACCTGCCTCTTACACTAATACTGCAACAAGTCTGTACACAAAATGCACATGTGAATACTACTAGCCAAGTGACAAAGACATGAATAGAAACATTTTTTTGAATACAGAAATAATTCAAATGCAGTCATCTTTTTAAAAAGAATACTTCAACAGATAAAAACAAAAACACACATACATCTGCATCCTTTGACTTCGGACAAGATTAAGTCACAACACGGCAGTATGATACAATCAGAACATTAGTGTAAGGCTAAATGCTTTAAAAAGCCAGGGACTGAATAAATGTATAAATCCCTTTAAGGGGAAGAGTATTCGCATATTTTTCCGGGTTCAGGTGTTGGTTGGGCTAAAAGACCAAAAAACATCTCTTAGTATGTGCAAAGACTCAAATCAAATGAGGCAGAACAAAGAAAAACTACACCGTCTGCATTGGCAGGAGCACAAGCCCCAACATCATGTTTTTTAACATGCAAGCCAAACTGGGGAAGACTAAGACTAAAATGCTTTAAGTGTTGAAATATGACGTGCCAAAATAAAATAAAATAAATCCAGGTAATCTAGGCAGAAGAACGAGATGATAGGACCTAAAATACAGCAAACCAGCCAGATGATAGCAGGTACATGAGAGAATCAACACTAAACAGGAACAACAGAAGCTTCCAGTATGTGTTGGAAAGAGCGTCAAACTCAGCTCTGTTCTGGTAGAGAGAAGAAGTAAATAACCCAACAGCCAATTGCTCCGTCGGACTCCATGAGCACACGCTCTCTGTATCCTCTCTCACCCTCGATCACACTGCTATACCTCCTGTGTGTCAGATTACAAGCCCAGCAGGACCACACTCTTATTCGCTGAGTGCTTTTAGTCATCACGGAGAAGCAAAGGCCTAGAAATAAATAGCCTGACTGACTCTGAATGCCAAGATATACATAATTCCAACACACACATTCCTGACTTTCGAAAGCGAGCCTTTCTAAAAATGTCACTACTGTCACCATTACAGCTCAATATACCAATCCTGTAATGACTGAGATACAAATTGAGGCCGTTGACAGAAAGCTCACCAGGTTTCAGCATCTTGCTTACCAAAAACAATCTCTGAAAACAATTTCAGCCTAGCTTTTGATTTCTGCGGATATAAGTGTCCTGACAATGCTTAGGCGATGGTGGGCCAGAGATCGCTACTTAGCTACTTACGCTGTTGGGTGCGTTTGTCGCTGGCATTCTTCAGCGGCAGGCAGACGGGACAGTCGTGTCGAGTGCAATTTTTCCAGTGGGAGATGATCTGTCTGGACGACGCACAGTGAGCCACTGCAAGAAGAGAGGACGAGAGAGGAACAAGGTTGAAAACTGTGATACCATCTGTCATATTTGGTCACATCCAACCTGACTAACTTGAACTCATTATGGTTGTTGCATTTATTCCAGTAAGACGACATTAAATTAAATTTCATTTTACTCCACACTAGTCAACCTGTGACCAACATCGCTTCTTCCCTCCTCCTTTTTTATGTTTACCAAGAATCCCCAGCTGCAGTTTTTACTTCATCTGAATAACATCTATCACAGACAAGGCACTTGTGGTAGATTACATCACTTCAAAAGACCCAGGTTGAACAATTCAGACCGGACGTTCTTGATGGATCATTGATTTAACATCTGATTCACAGTTGTTACTGGGTTCTGTAATGTACTGGCTAATTGCACATCTAACCTTAAGCTTGCCTCTTTTGGGAGAGTTTTTTTTTTCTCAAACTGCATAACAACTGACATAAGAAAATTCTACACAGAACACTAACACACAAAAACTTGCTACACCACTCTTGTTTACTTGTCCTCTGAGAAAAAAAGAAAGAAAATTACAACATACTGACACAGTAAATGAGAGACACTGGAGAACAGTCCAATAAGTTAGCTCACCATTTCAGCCCACTGCAGTAATTTTCCCTCTTGAAAGGCTGCCGGTTGAGCCTAGTGGAGAGGGGACCTACACTGCATTTCCTAATGGGAAACTGAACAAACCGGGGTACTTCATTTCATCTCTGGCCAGGCTAATGTAGTAGGAGCTAATCTGACAAGAAATCACAACCTGGCGCTTGCTTGCTCCTTGGCACTAAGTAAATGCTGGTCCACATTAAACTGCTACATGGATTCAAGGGCTAGGCAGAAATTAACATAATTATGTTTTATTATTTTTGTAAGAAAGCCAAAAGAGCTGGCAAAGACTCAAAGTACTGCTATCATACTGGTATTTTTTTTATAAATTCAGTATGCAAAGAAAGGCTCTCATATTTAAGTCCACTGCCAATCCAAGCACGACTCGCACTGCTCACACTATAGACTCTGGGGTTTCTCACTCGAGAATAAACGGAGCCAACAGACTTCAGATAAATCTATAATGTTAGTGATAACTGTGTGTCGGGGAACAAAATCTCACTACACAGTTATTTCAGTGGTGCTGAGAGGCAAGGATCCAAACCAAGAGGAAATGAGCTGGTATGGAGAGAGCAGACACAGACTCCTTTACACTTAACACACCTTGGCCCCTTGTGTGTTTGGCTTGCAATTGAACTTGAGCATTCAAGCCCAAAAGCTGTGTAAAGGACGCAGAGCCAAATTTAAATGAGAGTAGCTTTGGGGGAATTTTTCATGGTAGGAATGCTGGGGCCGACACAGAAAGGAGCAGACAGAAACAAACAAGGAAAAATTCACCAACAGAGTGAAATCAACTTATGGAAGGAGCAGGAGCAGACTTAGTCACAAACAACGATAAGTGTGGGAGTTTCCCTTGTGCAAAGTCTGGTTAAGATAAATAGACCTACAGCAACCATCAAACTTGCATATGATAAAAATGGACTTAAATTGGACTTAAAAACTAATATATCATCTATGAATAACAAAAAACAAAACAAAAAAAACCCCACACACAATAGAGATGTATGAAAATACTTATGAAGACATATTGAGTTAGGAGATGTTGTTACTGTTTGTTCCCCTGTGTTGCAGATTTGCTAAATTGATAAAGCTGACACGTCCATTAGTTTACCTCAAATAACCTAATCACAAAATATACATTTCAAACATATACAGAACAAAGAGGAAAAAACCTAACCTGTAGGTGATTGTGGAATTTTTAAAATTCTAAAGTACCTGAGGCAAAAGGAGACAGGGTTGAGAAACTCAATTTTATGTTCATGATCCAACAAATAGAGAGGACAAAAAACAAAACATCAAGTTCAGTGTCTCTCTTTAAAAATGACGGAGAGGCATGAACCATAAAACCTTTGGATGTCTCTAGAAGCACACTAGCTTCAGAAACCATGAGATGCATGAAGGCAGGAATTTCTGAATTTCTAAATTTGGAAAAAACAAGAACGGCTTTGGTAACCAAAAACCCACTTCTACCGTTCCATTCACCTTTCAGCACAACAATAACCCAAAGCATACTGCCAAGATGCAGCTGGAGTAGCTTTGGGACAATTCTGTGAGTGTTCTTAGTTTAACTGCCAAGATCAAGGTGCACAGAGCTTGTGGAAACTTGGCCAAGAAGGATGTTCAAAGAAGCAGTTCCTACCAAAGGGGCTCCTACATGGAGATTTATACATCTGAAAATGTTTGTGAATGAAATCCAATTTTAAATTTATTCCATGAATCTAATCGCTGTTTCAGGATGATGACAAAAAGGCATACTTCTACCAAAAATAGCAACACAGATGGCCACAATATGAGAATAAATGAAAAGAAAGCTGCTGCTAAAAAAACGTTATCCCAAATGCATGCTCAAATGTCAGCAGTTTTCTTCTTGAGGCAGCTATTGATCAGGTTTGTGTGTAAAATAAGTAGAATTATCACTGTTGTATGTTCTCCCCGGATACTCTGGCTTCCTCCCACAGTCCAAAGACATGCAATTTGTGAGGTTAGGTTAATTAATGATTCTAAATTGCCCATATGTGTGAATGTGAGTGTGAATCGTCTGTCTCTATGCGTTAGCCCTGTGACAAATTGGCGACCTGTCCAGGTTGTAGCCTGTCTCTCGCCCTATGACAGCTGGGATAGGCTCCAGCCCTCCCTGCAACCCTGATAAGGATAAGAGAATGGACGGATCACCGTGCTATCTATTCAAGAAACTATTTTTCCTTCTGAAATGGTAACACAGCAACTGAATCTGCAAATTCAGCTGTCAACACAACGCAACCTGAATTAAATAAACCTTAGATTCAGTTACCAATATTGGATCTTAGCAAAGAAAGCTCACCCAGTGCAGATTCTTTCCCTGGGGAAAGTCCAGTCTATGTGGCTCAAATTCCTGTGGCTTAAAAAAGTGATGTTATGATGTTTTAATTTCTAGCTGTATGTTGTTTTGTCATTTGTTTTACTACTCTTATGGGTAGGAGGGGTAAAAACAAGTTAATACTAAATAGATACAGGTATAGATAAAATAGACCATCTTTTTTGTTGTTAAGGGCAGTAGAGGCCTTAAAAAATGCAAAATAAACAAATAAAATAAAACAAATTTTTTGTTAAAAGCAGCTTGAATAAAAAGCTGCGGGTGTTTACTAAGAGCTAAGCTATTTTTGTTCTGACCCTTTAATGTCTCAATCAGTGTAAAAAGGGGTCGACTTCCATGAACTGTCCATCTGGAAATTATCGTTCATTTCCTTCACTTCATTTCAAATGCTTCTACTCACCCTGGCAGGATTTGCCAGCCTGGCAGTGCGTCATGTGATTAAGGACGTTCTTCATAGTGCGGCAGTGAGGCAGGGCGCAGGCCCTCACTTCCCCATTAGCCTGTTCTCGTCGCTGGCACTTATGTGCGTGGAGCAGCAGGACCAGCTGCTGCTGGATCAGCTTGCGCTTCTCAGGGTCGGCTGTGGGGCCTGCCGAAGGCACTGCCACACCTCCACCGCCGGCCAGCGGGAGCATCGCTGCCTGCTGCTGAGGCGGCTGCTGCTGGAGCTGCTGCACGGATGAAACGGGCAGACAAATGTCAAAGTTTTGATGAGTTATCAGCAATTCAACAGTGTGACTCAGAAATGGTGCCAAAAAGGAGATCATTTATTTGTAAATGGTACTGATAAAGAAAAACAAGAAAAATAAATGTTTTGTGTACAGTAATATCTGAATATGTCTAAAACGTACTGACCATGTTTGGCACGCTAGTAACAGCAGCTCCTTTGAGCTCATTAGGGAAGGGTGGCAGGCTGTTGGCAAGGGCAGACTTGTTCTGGAGCTGCTGCTGAGGGTTTAGCTGCTGGCCAGGTCCTGTAGCTCCCTGACCGTAGGACTGCGCCCCAAACGGACCATTACTACCCAGGCCCATCTGAAAATACGGACAAATGACCAATAAGTCAGCACAGTAATCGAGCAGTGTTGTTAGCTGCGGGAAAAAACCCCCCCACAAAAACAAAACCGCTTACAGTCCAGAATCCTGAAGGGACGGACTCAGATTGATTAAAGCACTCACAAGTTTAAAACATTTGATTTGATGTGGTTAAATGTTTACCTGAGGGACTATGTTAGTTCCTCATTTACAGCCTTAACATGCCAAAAAAGGTTCTGCCTCAATTTCAATGCCAATTTGTCATTACAAGACCCCCTCTGCCAAGACAAGCAATTGCGTAGCTGCGCCAGGATAATTGTGCCTGGTCCTGTTCTAAGCAGCACAGTGATGCTCTGGCATCCTGTCAACTCAGCATGACACAAGCTATTGCCAGGAAAGACTTCTTGACTACAGAGTCATTTTTCCTCCTGCTCCCTTCTTTTCTTAAGCTAGTTAGTAGGCATGGCGCAACTGAAAATGTTACTAACAATGCAGCAATTAACATGAGTCACCAGAAAAATGCTTTTCTACTCTAGCTTTTTTCTTTAATTAGCTATTTCAACAGGTAATTAATCATAAATTGTGATCTCAAGATCCTTTTGGGTTGTAGGAGAAATTGTTACTAAGTTTTATTAAGAAAAGCTTGTATAATAACAAATCTGCACAAATTGTCAGGAACACAATGTATCTTAAAAGATTATGACCCAGTTTCGCAGTCTCACATATGCGACTCTTATCACATATGTGGGTGGAGTTGTGCACCTGTTATTTACTCTGGAGGTGTTCCTGTCAACTAATTTCCCTCAACTAAAACAAAACAATGCCACAGTCTAAAGGGCATGGTTAAGCACCGTTTGAAATTGGAAATCTGTGGCATCAAACACACAATTTCACATCAGTGTGGCCAATGGCAGCTTGTGTTAACGCCAACCTATTTCACCTGCAGGTTAACATCCACACACCCTTGGAGAAGGTGGTTACATGCCACTTTAACTCAGCAAACAGTCATTCCTCTTCCAAGTTTGCACAGGTTTTTAAGCACAGACAGTATAAAAGATGGACACTGCCGCTGTGACGCCACCCATTGGTTTTGGACTCTACATTCTCAACTTTTGATGTGATACGGCATATTTGTTTTTCAAACCTAAATGTACCATATACCATACAACAAGCCATAATTTTAAGCAGATCAGCCATTAAAACTTCTCCAAATGCTAGTAATAGCTCCAGCTTCCTATTTGGGACACCCATCCAACAATGCAGCCAACTCCACTATCCAAGCGCTTGAGGTGCACAAAAAGTTCAGCTGACTCAGAGCCGTTAGGAGGAAGAAAACCCTTCATAGCTGCCAAAACTTAGTTTGTACCACACTGTAAATACACCTTTTTAATGCTGTAATATTGTGCATTTTAACATAGGAGTCTATGGGGGTTACCTTGCTTTTGGAGCCAGTCTCAAATGGTTACAAGAGAAACTGCAGTTTTTGACACTTCCAGACTGCCATTATTTTTCAGCTCCAGAGATTGCTCTGTGGTTTTTAGGATTGTCTCACATTCCTTGTTTACAACTTCCCGTCACAGAGACAGAGGTGCTGCCATTTACTGTCTGTGTAACATCTTAAAAGGCATCCAAACAGGAAAACATTCTGGTTACACCAACCGGAATGTTAATGACATTAAGCAACTTCAATGGGCACAAAAATTTTGAATCAAATCAACTGCAACCATCATTGTATAGTTATAAAATACAAATAAGGGATTTAATAAACATGTTCTTCTGGTGCACAACGAAGCAGGCAGCAAAGTTCAAACAACTACTGGTCTAATTGTGGGCTGCAGCTATCAATTATTTTAGTAATCGAATAATCTATTGATTAGTCCTCCGATTAATCGAGTAATTGGATAAGAGATAAAGTGGTTTCCATTTTAGAAATTGCAGTGTTGTAAGTTTAACTGCATATAACATCTGTCAGAAAAAAAAAACCTGAAAAAAGATAAACCCTTTGATTGTAGTTACATGCCATATTAAATTTAATTTTTTAAAGAAAACATTGTCTTGAATGCAAAAATATATAAACACTCAAGTTCTCTCTGGCAGAGTTTTATCTCCTGGATGAAGCAGATTTGTTGTGTGTCCATGTTTACGGGTTTTTGTGCATGTGTGTCTAAGTGTGAAGAAGTCGAGCGAAAAGTGAGTTTGCGTCTGTAAGACTTTAAAGGAGAATGTGGTGGCTGCAATGAAGAAAAGCGAGCATATCAGCATTCTGAAGTTTGTCCTGCGCTCTGACGCAAAGTTTCTGTGCTGCTGAAAACAGATGTGTAATGGTTTAAATGTTAATTAATATGTGTCATCATCACTGCTGTTGTGTTATTGGTTTTTGTTTAAAATTGGGGGCTGCGTGGGCTTAATGTTGTCATAAATACGTTTCTATTGCAGGTCTGTTTTCCGTCGCAAATGTGTGCGAAATAACACAGAGCCACGTGTTAAACGAAGCATCGAAGCAAAGAATGTTTGTCGAGAATTTTTTATTATCGGATTACTCAAATCGTTGGAGCTCTAGTGCATTCACAACTTAATCTACTTGAATGGGCTAGATAAACCAAACAGCTGTCAGCAGAGCCTAAAACAGAGAGCACAACAAACCAAATCAGCACTGCAATACAGCAGCCATGACTGTCATAAGTTTCAAAGTTTGACTGAAGGGTTTATAAAAATCCAACTACATCCAAACTAAAATAGCGCTCACGCTCAAGAAGTCTGAGTGCATACATTAAGATGTGTGCCGCTGGAGGGAATAAAATCCTTGTTAGTGCCTTGCATTATACACTGATTAACTTGCTGCTGCTCTCTCATCCAGAGAGCTGCTGGGAGACCAGACCAGACTCTGCCATGCCAGGCCAGGCTGTATCCCCCTCAGGCTGTTGACACCGCTCCAACAGACCAGATAAAAAAGACCCAGCTGAGACGACCAGACACTGGCAGGCTTTCAACACAGCTGAGCAGACGGACACACACCCACACCCACCCCCTTCGTTTCACTCTCTCCATTCAGTCCCCCGCTCTCTGACACACTCCACACATCGACAGGCAGGACAGTTGCCAACTATCATCTCACCGCGTTGCTGCCAGGCGAGACTGTTCAGCTGAGCTGGCCTCCCTCCTTCATCCCAAGTGTACTCCGCCTCTGTCATTTCAACTTATTAAGTGGTTTACAATACCTGTCTTTCTCTGCATCACTGAAATGGTAAGCAGCCACCCAATAAGCCGGAGAAGGCTGGACGAGTGCTCATGCGTATACAATAACAAAAGGAGCATGTGGCGGTAAGAAGCTTCTCACCAACACAAATGCCCAGAAAGAGATTTACAACCTGCGATTAAAGGACAATAGAGGAAGCCGCATACAAAGAATGGGTCTGGTGGTTTTCTCCTTCAGAGCAGTTGGTGACATGATAATCACAGAGGACCAGCTGAGCCTAAAACATGCACACGGACAAGGTTTCTCCTGGCTCAGAACGGGCCTCGAGTGGGTGACTACGCATGGCCATAAATGCAATCAGCCCAAAATGAGTCTGTGTTGTGTTATTTGAAAGAAAACTATACATTTAGTTGTTAATAAGCAAATACTATAAGTAAATAGATGAACCCTTTAAGACCTACCATAGAACCAAGTCCACCAGAGCTTATCTTTATATTTTTACATGCTGTAGTGCCATTTGTGGAAGCATTTCAAGTTGCTATACATCAATACAACAGTTATATCCCAAATTTTAATAATATATATGTAGGGATGGGTATCGAAAACCGGTTCTTGTTGAGAACCGGTTCCCACTGTTTCAATTCCTTGGAATTGTTTGCCATTTTTGCAAACAATTCCCTTATTGATTCCAGTCGCGCCGAATGACGTCACCGCGTTGCGGAGCGTCATTTACCTGGCAGGAAACATGGCGGCTGAAACGCTAAAAAGTCTGGTCATACTTTACGAGAACGGATGACAACAGGGCAACTTGCAATACTTGCAAAGTAGATATTTCATTTAAGGGAGGAAACACTACGAATATGCAAAAGCATTTGCTCACAAAACACGCGATGACCTTAAATGAATGTCGTCTTTTTAATTCCGCTCCGGACTCGTGAATCTCAACCCAGCAGCAGCGGTAACGTTTGCACGTCCTCTCCCGTTAATGCGGCAGGTAAATAATCAACTAACAGTGCATATTATGTTAGCGCGACCTGCCTTATTACAAAACCTGCCATTACTGTGAATTTAGGTGACCATGATGAGAGAGACAGACAGAGTCTGGATGGCTCAGATGCTGGCAGTTCTCGCTGCAGTCTACCGGTAGCGTCTCCTTTCAGGCCAGAATGTCACCGAGCAGTGACTAAGTTTGTGGTAAAAGGCATTTGCCAGACCAGATGCCCCCGATTTTTGGTAAGTGAATGTGTTTAATTGTAGGCAGGGACATTACTGGATATTCTTGTGTAATTGCTACAGAATAATTTATGTTATACTTCGTTATTGCTACAGAAGAATATTTATTTTACATTTACAATTTTTTCCCCGGGGACCCTGTGACACCCCATTGAAGAGCCATAGGCTGGATCTCTTAAGATCTCACTGTTGGGTTTGTAAGGCCATGTTACTCCTAAATTTCTATCTTGTTCAAAGAGAAGATATAAAACAAAGTTCTAAGCTAATCGACCTTAGTGTCCTTTTTTTTAAAAAAAAGAAAAAAGGAATCGATAAGAAAATCGATAAAGAATCGAATCGTTATACAGAATCGAAAATGGAATCGGAATCGTGAAAATCTTATCAATACCCATCCCTATATATATGCATTAAGTCCATAGTAACTACATAAATTGCCAAAAAGTGGAATAAACTACAAAAAAATAAAAAAAAATAACAAATTGAAAATCGTTTTTTTTTTTAAACATATATTTCTAGTCAGAGAAATGTAAGAGGCTTATCCCTCAAAACTGTAAATACAAAAAAGTTGCACAAAATAGTTTCCAACCATGGAAAATTTATTTTGAGTGTCTTCATAGTTTTATTTTTGAAATACACCAATTTTTATATACTGCAGGAAAAACAAAAATAAATATTATAATGTAAATTGGCAAAAAAACCAAAACAAAACAAAAAAAAACAGCATGTGCATCAAAATAAACAATTTCCAGCAGTGCAATTTGAGTTCTAAGCATCCCAGAAACAATACAGAAAAGCATAAAGTCAAATATAACTTTTAAAAACACCAGTATAGGCTTATAAGGCCCTGAAGGTAAAAAAAACCCCTACATTTTCCGCGAAAATGACGTCACTTCCGGTTTCGGGCAGATAATGGCAGACACACGATAGCTCGCGCTGACGTCTATTCCAACGTAGAAAGTGTTACGAACAGCTGATCGGATCAGCAAAGCACGTTTCTGGAATATTATGTTTTTGTTCCTGCAAGTGCTTTTTATGCATTTTTTGGGAAGCTATATGTGGAAGGAAACTGTGACCTAGGACAAGCTAATGGCACAAGTTGTAGGTACAACTCCTCCGGTTTCATATGCAAAAAAAAAAAAAATATTGCGCTAGCTTACGTGGTTCCAGTTCTACAGAGATTTAAAAATAGTTACGCAAAACGGAGCATGCCCGCTCCGACCAGTTTTAAAGGGTTAAACACAAACCCTATATGATTGGACACGCTGAGCTATGATTCATATTTGGCCATAAGCCATGGGGTAAAAATAAGGTTTTCTTTCTTTCTTTCTTTTTTTTTTTAAATTAAAAGTTAGACCTAACACTCTTTATTGCAGGGGTGTCAAACTCAATTGCACAGGGGGCCAAAACTCAAGGCACACTTTAGGTCGCGGGCCAAACAATATAAACATTTATTGGGCCATTCAGTGTCGTACTTTCCCTTGAATGTATCATTACACTGCAGCTCCATCTGAATCTGCACAGGTGCAGTTCAGCAAAGTCCGCTGACTTGGTTAAACATGACTTGGCAACAGCGAAAGTGAGGCAAGTTGCACTGGTGCATTTGTGACAGCTTCACTTGAAATGCCTTCACCGCATCATACATGCCATGTCCATGAACTGACAGATTTCCTTGCCAAGCTCAAAAACTCTATTGAGAATTTTTATCCCAACTCAGCCAACGGACCTCTGTATGATAAGGAATGTCGGCAAACTCTGAATCTAGTTCCCACATAAAAGACTGAAATTGACGGTGATTTAAACTTTTAGCTCAGATAAAATTTACGGTTTGCGTTACGGTGATCATTACATGCTCCATTTTTAGGACTTTACAGCACAGCCTTTCCTGGTGTATGATGCAGTGATATGCTGTTAACTCACCGGTACAGTTCTCCTCCTGCATCTTTACTCGCATCCTGCTGACTAGTCCACTTTTTTTCACCGCACAAAACCGGCGCTCGATCTGTTGTAAGTCCAACAAGTTTGTCCCAGGGCAGTTTCATGTCGGTTACACTTTGACATACGTTTTAAAAAATGTCTTTTCCTGTCGTTGTCCCGTGCATCGATTTAATGTTCAATATTTCCTCTCCACGGATGAAGATGGCCAGCTGTGCAATGTCATGTCTATACTTTTCTTGTCTATACATGTCTGTACTTTTCAGCTTATCCTGACGTTTTGTCTCGTAGTGCCGTCTTAAATTAAATTCCTTAATTACAGCCACATTAGCTCCACTAATAAGACACACGGGTTTACCAGCAATGTCTGTAAACATATATTCAGTCACCCACTGGCGCTGAAAGGCTCTGCTTTCAGAATCAACTTTTCTCTCCACCATTGTGAGCGGCTAGCTTCGCAATAACAGAAGTTTGACTTGATTGACGCGGGAATGTTCCCAGTTAGCCTAGCGTTCAGCAAGGAGGTTGCAGCGCTGCATTATGGGATCTGTAGTTTGTATATTATTAGCTCCTCATATCGCCGGGCCATGCGTAACAATAATAGTACATCTATATAAAATGATCTCGCGGGCCGGATATAAATGTACGCCGGGCCGGATGTGGCCCGCGGGCCTTGACTTTGACACATGTGCTTTATTGTCAACAAAAACTTTCTTTTTTTTTTTTTTTTTTTAACCAAGTAGGGGTTTGTAGTTTGACTTAAAGTGAATTGGCCCATAATTTAATTATGACAGGCAGCTAGAACAGAAAACAAAACAAAAAAAACAACTACAACTTTTTGGGTTATATTTAAACCTGCAGAACATCCGTGGACTCTTCGTGTACACCACTCCACTTTAGCTCCTGTTTTCCCCTTCCAGAAAGTTGGCATATGACAAATGAAGCCGTTAACTGTGTAACTTCAGCTCTTGACCTGAGGGCTACAAACTGTCAGTGTAGCTGCTAACGGGAAGCTTCAGCAACATGTAGCTTTATCTGTATTCTCATGCAAAATAATGATTCAGAACAAAATTATGAAATCAGAGATCATTCTAGGCTTTTTTAAAAATGTGAATAGTGACTCTGTCAGATGACTTTGGTTATAAAACTGGGATACGCTAAACAGGTTCGAAAACAGCTTGGAAGCAATGCCCGGCTTACAGTCTCAATTGCTATCATTTAGGCGCTTTTGATTTTTCTTGGCATTAACTGGCTGTGGGAGGCACCAAAATCTGTGCAGGAAAAATCCCTGACAGAGGCACACACACAAAAAACAGGCCTGTTTCTGTAAATGCTGACAGCCCCGTCACTGTAACTTCGACATCAGCTTTTAATTGTTTCTGTGGTTAAATCGTGTCTACAGACGCTGGGAATGACTCGACGCACATTCACTATCTCAGTAAGTCTCTTCTCAGAAGACTGGAGCTTCTGTGTATGTGTGTTGTGGTTAAGAACAAATTTGGTGTCTTGGCTTTGACACAGCCAGTTAAATAGATGGCTTCCTAGTGATTTCCTGCAAAACCACATTGGTGACAAGTGTACGTGTAAGCCGCAAATGACACTATAAACTCTCGCATAGACACACACATAATTATGCATCCCTAGACTAATCTTAACAACAACTGAACAGTTGACAGCAGTGTACCAGTCCCCTGCCAACAGTGGAGTATGCATTTTTTGAGTGCTTAGGACACTATAAACAAGTGGACTGGAAGAAAGAACTGTTTAGATGAACCATAAAACGTGACTAGCGAAGTGTATAGATACAGATGCACTCATGCCTACCTTCATCACACAGAGTGTGTGTTGAGGAGGGGCTTCAATTAAACTCCTAATCAATGATAACAAAAGCTTTGGTGTGTTGCTATAGTGAATGTAAAAAGTCATTTGAGATGAATCTCCATCTCATTACACAGCCAATTAAAAGCTATATAAAGCTAAGCTCTAGTAATTTTTTCAGATGCACGAAAAGCATTTCAAAATAACTGTCTATGCAAACCAAACTGTGTCCTATATAATTTGAGAATAACTGCGAGCTAGGGCTGGGCCATATCATACTGTTCACGGTAATACTGGTATAATGTTAGGCAATGATAAGAAAATGAAATATCGCGATAGAATATGGGTAAAACGCGCATGCGCAGTGCCTTTGTTTTCATACGCACATGGTGGAAAAAGCATGGCAGAGACGGAGAATAAGAAGGGCGAAAACGGATCGTTGAATGAAACGGATGAACCAGAATTGGTTTGTAAACATGGTGTAACTTCAGTGGTTTGGAACTGGTTTGGCTTTCGTCCGGCAGATGCACACCAAAGCACTTTTTTTGGTAGAGCATGCAAGCGGGCCGCCGTTATTACCAAACCGATTTTATGTGGTACACGGCGCTCAAAAATCTTTCAAAAAAATTTTTTAGTACGATATTGGTAAGCTACGAAGCCGCACCGCTTGATGGATTGCCGGGGCATTACGGCTACCGTAGTCAAGAGCCTCGCGGAGTAATACGTACTGTGCTTCAACATAATATTACCGCATTGTGTGTGTTTATAAGCTCTTTTTAAGTTTTGTGGATATTATACACGGTTATGCTCAGGATATATCAGCCAATTTCCACTGGAAATACCTTTTGGTTAAACTGTCAGCAAGGAATTTGCGTTTGCACTAATAAAGTTGTGCAGTTGTAAAGTATTTTGTCTCGAGTTAATTATATCGTCAGTTATATCGTTATCGCAAATTTTAAAATATATATCGTGATGAATATTTTTGGCCATATTGCCCTGTCCTACTGCGAGCTGTTAATTCCACGAGTCTAGATTTTTAACGTTGCCATTTATGAAAGGTTGCTACACAAAGCAAAGTAAAACAACATTTATAATGGGATTGGGCAATAAGGAAAATGTAAGATGTCTTTTATTAAAAATCAACTGAAATATAATGCAATAAAAACAATTCCATAGATCTCGTTTAATGCTAGTTCCTTTTCAGTTAGGATCTGCTGCAAATTTTAGGAAAGTTGAACAATTCTCCATATTTCACAAGATAAATTGTGAATGAGATTCTAAAAATAAAAATCACCCTAATTTGCACTGACAGGTCAAACGGATAACCAGCAGAAACATAAAAAAAATAGGAATTAAAGAAAAGAAAAAAATCCAGCAATTTCAATTCAATTTAATTAAAGGTGTTTCAAGAGTTTTTAAATGCGATTTCTATCCAAAAGGTTATTAATGAAAATCAACAGTATAGACCTTAAGTATGTGCCAAAAAAATTGAAGAAGAGAAAGGCACAAACATGTAAAATGCTTTAAAACAGATGTTTTCTGAGGTAGCAGAACATTTAACATAGTTTTGTGGTGGATCTTTAAAGACATGTCATATATTTAGGGAGAAACAAAACCTTTGTTTACAATATAAACTTCATACAGCAGTTTTAATTTCTGCTGTGTCACTGTAGTACTAAAAATTTTTTTTTTCAAAAATCCATGAGCACAGTTTTAAAGCTGCGCCAGGTGATCACATAAAAGGTCGTTGCTGTCCAATAATGTTGCTTTCACTCCCAAATAAGTGCGAACATTTGTGCATAGTAACAAGGCTCAACAAATCCAGCCTCCGCATCGGTTAAACTTTTTACAAAATAATTTTACTGGCTTAAATGTTAGCGTCAATTAATAGAGGATCACAGCATAAACTGGGCCCAGAATGACAAGATGCAAAAATGCCACATTAACAAGCTTTTCGACTTCGCCTATACAATGAGTGACCACCTAGTTTGTGTCCAGTGTTAAAGTTGTTCCAATACACCTTTTCATTAATCAAAAATGAATACTTCAATGCAATTTAAAACAAAACAAAAAAAATCAGTGCCACAGAAATATCCCGTGTGTGCCAAAAAATACTTGGGGCTCACAATTTGCGTGTGCAAACACTTGATATAAAACAAACACAAACAAAAAAATAAGCTTCACTCACCTTGTTCATGTTGCCTCCTTGCTGAGCAGTACTGAGGGTAGTGTGAGCTCCCATCTGTTGCCCTCCCTGTGTGAGCGTCTCTGCCAATGCACTACCTGATCCTCCTTGTCCTGTTGCAGTTCCCTGCATTGTCTGTCCCTGGTACTGCATGCCTGTTACCCCTGCCCCACGTCCTCTCCCAGCTCCAGGTACGAGGCCACCATTCATCACTTGCCCAGGCTGCGGCTGCCCTCCCTGGTTCAGGAGTCCAGTATGGCCCTGGTTGTTGTTAATCATGGCCTGACTGAACCCAGTTGTGTTTAAGCCCATAGTTGCAGTATTGTTGTTGTTGTTCTGTCCTGCTACTCCAGTTGGGGTTCCTGCTTTTTGGGCCTGAGGGGACGGGTGGTTGTTGGGGGAGCCCTGGCCAAGAGGGCTCTTACCCAGTGGTGCTCCTAACTGTGGCCCCATGCTGCCTGGCTGAGAGCTAGCTGTGCCTATATTAGAAGTGCTACCAGCCCGAAGGAGCTCTGAGAGCTGCTTGTGCTTGGCCGCTGCATCTGGGACGACAGAGGCACTGCCACCGCCAAGTCCTGACTGAGTGCCTCCTGGTCCGCCAGCTCCAGGTGCTGCTCCACCATTTGAAGGCATCCCGCCCATCAGGCTAATATCACCTCCATTGGGGATCAACTCATCTGGAAGGTCATTCTCCAAATCGTCCCAGGAGAGTGACCCAAGATCTATGAGAAGGGATAGAGAAGCAAAATGTCACACAATGTTTTATACAACCATGTGAATCAGTGCCAAGCATTCATTCTCCTCTGCATCAAATAAGCCTGTACTTAAATCACTGAGTACCAGAGCATCTAGATCTTCTTATCTACTGCTAGCAACTTATTCTACAATGCAACACATGACACTGGGAAGATTTTTTTCTACTTTTTAACAGTTTTGAGTCCCCACCATAAACATTCCAACCAGAGCAGAAAAATAGCCAGCATGGTAATAAAACTTTGTAACCATTTTTGTCCGTTATGGTTTTCATTTTTATGAGAATTAGAGGCATTTGCTTATCAAATGATCAGAAAATGAGAAAAACATGATTTTTATCAAATAACAGATTCAATACATTTAGTTAATGGACTGTAAAGGCTGAGCCATGAAAAATCCTGCTGTGTTTAAAAAAGAAAAAGAAAAAAGGGCTCTTACTCCTCAGTTGACCCTTGGTCTCAGTCCAAGTGTTCACAAACATTCTAATTATGAAATATTAATGAGCCAACATGCTAACTGCTGCTGCACTGTGGCCTTGTCCCTTGCAGTGCAAGACAAAATAAGCATAAAGCGTGATAAAGCATCGCTACTGGCTGACAAACACAGTGTGACAAGAGAATCCAGCAGCACTCGGGGTTCCTGCTGGGTGGCGTAGGAATATTTGTGTCACACCATCCAGAGGTGTGAGCATAATGGTGAGAGCCTAGGGAGCCACGATTTGTTTGAGAATTAGTGATTAAGATGGTGACAAAAGCACAGGAGCTGTGCATGTCTTACAGCTTTGAATCACTAAGAAGAATCAACTCTTTGGACAAACTGTGAAACAAGATCACTTTCCACAGCCTTGATCACGAGTTTACCTAACGGCACAAAATCACCAAAGAAACATGCTTCGAACCCTGCAGCTCTCCGTTTTTATTTCCCTCTATAAGTGACATTAACTTGCCTATTCAGTATAACGTGCCTGACGAGAGTAGAATTACCTGAAATCTTATTTGGCTAACTTGTTTCTTCAAAAGCATGTTGTGAAGCGGTTTGTTGGTCTTGTGTAAAGAGTGGAGGACATAACTGGAATGTATGCAACTGGCAATTTCTTCCACAAAAGTGCCAATTTACTGAATTTGTGCAACTGAAAGTAATGAAGCCAAGAAATGTCACTGTATGAAAGGCGCTGTTAAGCAAATCACTTTTCAGTATATGATGAACAAGACCTTAATGCTACAGGACTGAGGACTGCTGCTGGATGTCTTCATTGAGATTCAGTCAGGATCCCGGTTTTAATGAGGGCACTTGGCCTACACACTTCCCTGAGTAAACACAGGCTTGCAGATCTGCCTTGCGAGCTCGCTGTCTGTCCCCAGCATCAGGCACGCAGGTGCTCCATGTGGAGGAAGCTTGTTTGAGGCTGAAGGGACAATCCATCTTTTCCTCTCTCACTCCTCTCAGCCCATGCCGTCTATCAGGCAGGCACATGGATGCTCTCCAAGCAGCTGTATTTACTTCAACTACATACGCTAAGGCCTGGCATTGCATTTTTCATTTCAAAATGGAAATCTAAACACAAACACACCCCAACCTTGCCCCTAAGCTTGTTGGCTGGATACCAAAAATGCAAAGCAATGTTTTGGTTGGGTATGGCCACATGCAGTCTGGGGAACCCCAACCGTAAGGAGGGGGAAGGTGGGCATTAACCGTTTTAACATATGCACTGCAGCCCTGAAGTTTTCTTCAGACATAATCCATGGAGCTGTATGTAGGAATGCAAAAGTTTAAATCGGACCTTACAATAAAAGCTCCCTTGGACAGAGTCTG